>NC_138769.1:436424309-436851809 GCF_965119305.1 Pelophylax lessonae
AGCTATTATTGTCACTGCATATGTGCAGCAAATCTAAGCTTGAAATTGTGGAATTGATTGGTATTCTACCACCATTCTGAGATAAAAAATAATGCAGACAACATGAACATTTCTTAATTCTCAGATCTCATAACCATCTTTTTGTCCAGAACACTCGCCTCCTTTAGTCATCTTTGTGAAATGTGCTTGTTCCCAGTATTGTGCTGATCTAAGGCTGCTGATCTTTCGCTGATAAAACAATGCTATTTCACCTTGTGTGTGTTTTGTTATATTTCAGTTCTGATATGCAATTGTATTGCCTGAAGTCTAAATTTAGTCCTGTACACTGAGCAGTCATTAGTCTTGAAAATGTCAACTTGCGTAGACCATAATGATGTTAGAGGTTAGACTTGGAGATTTCTGAAGAATCCTGCTGGTCTTTCTTGAATAGGTACATTAGTCAGATGTAAAGTGTGCTTGATAGCATTTTTTGGTAAAGCAGGCTGTTTAGTTTGCTTAGCAAACAGTGTTATGGGCAATGATGTGTGAAGTGCAGATGATCATACATTCAACTTTTATCAGTGTAGAGGTGCTGGGATGGAGAAGGCAGAGGTTCCTAACCTGTTTAAAAAGGAACTCCAGCCCCCCCCCCCCAAAAAAAAAAAATTAAGTCAGCAGCTCTAAATAATGTATTATAGCTGCTGACTTTTACTATAAGGACCCTTACCCGTCCAGACCTCCAATGGATCTGCTGACTTTTACTATAAGGACTCTTACCCATCCAGACCTCCAATGGATCTGCTGATTTTACTATAAGGACCCTTACCTGTCCAGACCTCCAATGGATCTGCTGACTTTTACTATAAAGACCCTTACCTGTCCAGTCCTCCAATGGATCGCCCATGATGTCCCAATTCTCTTCACCAGATAATGAAAATGATCAACATCACCAGTCCCATTTGGTACTAGTATGACTTTAAGGCCCCTTTCACACATGCTGTCCGTTTGTCCGTTTTTCATCCATCCGTTCACGGATGAAAAACGGAAATCAATGTATCTCTATGTAAAAACGGATGACAACGGATGATCATCAGTTAACATCCGTTTTCATCTGCTTCCGTCAATGTCCGTTTTTTTTTTTTTGAATGGATGAATGCCCTATTTTTCATCCGTCAAAAAAACGGATCGGATGAAAAACGGATGACAACGGATGAAAAACGGATAAGGCCCCTTTCACACAGGCGGGCCGTTCAGATCCGCGTGTCCGTTTTTTTTGGCGGATCTGAATGGTCCCCCCATGCATCCCTATGGGGCATCGGATGGCAGCGGAGACATGTCCCCTGACTTCCAACCCGATCCGATCCGTCAAATGTGGACGGATGGAAACCCTATTTTCCATCCGTCCAGCGGATGGGATCGGATGAGAACGGACCGACGGTCCGTTCCCATCCGATTTTCCCCCATAGAGATGCATGGGGAACTGACAGCTGTGTCTTCGCACACAGCGCGGAGACACAGCTGTCGTCCTGCTGCTCAGCGGGGGATCAGCGGCTCGATCCCCCGCTGAAAAAAACGGAATCCGTCCGACGGACGGATAGTGTGAAAGGGGCCTAACGACTGACGAAAAAAATGGATGAAAAACGGATGGAAAACTGATTCATTTTGATGTGACTGAACTGATGAATTGAAGGGGCAGTATGTGTGAAAGGGGCCTTAAAGTTGCCAATATTGCAGTATTGCTTTACTTATGGATAGCTTGGAGCAAAGCAGCTTAAATACAATTTTATAAGGGTTTTATCACATATGCTCAACCCATCTTGCACCAATTTGATTTTTCTACTCTGTTTCAGAAACAATAATGCAGAGAATCCTTTTTCATTTTCTTTTTCAGACATTCAGTCCCACACTACCATTGTTTGGTTCCCATATCTCCAAAGGGGTATGGGCATCGCCTGATCAGGAACCCCAGGAATATTGGTTAATGTGTGTTCTTGTTCTTAGGCTCTATTCACACCTGAATGTGTTAAAGCGACACCTGCAGCGTTGCGTTTTTGGGACGACACAATTTATTTGAATGAGCCTCCCTCTGCTCCAGAAACGCTCCAAAAAAGCTCATGTATCAAATTTTGGCACCGAGCCAGGTGCATTTGGCGTTGTGTTTTGTCTTACTACAGTAACAGCAAAATCGTCACATTTGGGGGTGTTAAGTAATAATGGAATCGCAAACCTGTCCCATGTTTTGCTGACATTCTGGAATTGCGTGATTTGGCCCACGATTCTAAAATGCTCCGGTGTGAATGGAGCCTTATTGTCTTATCAAAAAATATAAACTTAGGATAGAAATATGAGTTGGCGTTACTTAACTTATTTTAGAGCTGTCATCTTTGTCCTTCTCTCACTACTAAGTCAGTCACTGACTTAAAAACAATCATTGGAATATCAGCTATAGGAATTCCTAATATGTTTGTGTGAGATCAGTGATTTACAATGCTCAAGGATGAAACCAGGGTTAGGATTTCAGCCCCGGAGCATGCATTATCAAAAACAGGTCAGCGATGGTGGATGCCTTTTTTTTTTCTGTCCTGACAAATTCCCTTTAAATATGTCCGGCATACTGTGGCAGAATTAACTTGCCATTTTACATGGACTGTATATTTTGCACCTGGCTTTAAATCTAATGATACGTGGTTGCAGAAAGGACAATATCACATGTTTACCTTGATTATTCGGTTACTAATATCTTCACTTTAGAATATTGTGTTGGCAGACCCGTTCCTGCAGTATAGTATGTTTGTTTTCTGGAAGACTTGATCTTGGTGTCAGTTTTGGATGTATGTATATCTGACAGTTGAATGGGGTACTGCTTAAAGCTGATCTCTGGGGGGGGGGGGGATAAAAACACTTGAATAATAATAAAAACCTTAAAGCGGGACTCTCCAAATGCGCCCCCCATACTGCAAGGGTTAACTTTATTTATTCCTAGGGTACCAGTAAAAAAATACTTTTCACTAATGGTGTTCCCCCCCCCCCCCCCCCCCCAGCTTCTTCTCTTAGGCCTCTTTCACACATACAGTCCGTTTGTCTGTTTTTCATCCATCTGTTGACGGATGAAAAACGGACATCAATGCATCTCTATGTAAAAACAGATGATCATCCGCTTCCGTCAATGTCCCATTTTTTTGGAACGGATGAATGCCCTATTTTTCATCCGTCAAAAGATTGGATCGGACGAACAACGGATGTAAACGGATGAAAAACAGATACATTTTGACGTAACTGAACGGACCGTACGTGTGAAAGGGGCCTTAGGTGCTGTGGCAGTTGCAGGCATCCTGATGTCATTAGGTATACAATGCATAGCCTATATAGCCCTTGCATTGTAGGTGAGGATACCAAGGGGCTGGCCACAACCTGGTCTGTCATATAGAGGGGAGTGCAGGATGCTTAGGGGGAACAAGGAATTGGGTAAGTAAAAGTTCTTTTGATACTGGTACACTAGGCATAAATAAAACTGTCTTCCCCTATGTTTTAGCTTTAAACACAGTGGGGTAGATTTAGAAAATCTTGTGCAGGTGTGCATGGTAGCCAATCAGCTTCTAACCTCAGCTTGTTTAATTAAGGTTTGGCAATGGAAGCTGATTGATTCCTATGCAGAAGTGAGCCTGGTTTTTGCACTCTCCAGCTTTAGTAAACCCCAGTGTCTGTTATTTGTAAATCAATGTGCATAGAGGTTGGTTCTGTGATAGGAGATTTAATCGCTGTATGTTTATATGTGTACAACCAGTCATGAAAAGTATTGCAGAGTGACAACACCCAAGTTATGGCTTTTTCAGAAATACTGATTTTATATGCCCACGTGGTCATATATGGTGTCTTTGTAATTTTGGTATTTGTCTTATTTTATTTTAGCACCTACTGAGCTAAAGTATTAAAATGCTTTTCATAGCTTCTTATGATTTAGCTTAATTGAAATTTTAGATAGACTATAGGCACTCATGATTAGTTTTTATTTTTTTTTCTACTTAAGCCCCGGAAGATTTTACCCCCTTCCTGACCAGGGGGTATTTTGCGATTCGGCACTGCGTGACTTTAACGGACAATTGCGCGGTCGTGCGACGCTGTACCTAAACGAATTTGATGTCCTTTTTTTTTTTCCCACAAACAGAGTTTTCTTTTGGTGGTATTTGATCACCAGTGCGATATTTTTTTATTTTTTTTTGATCATGCGCTATAAACAAAAAAAGAGCGTCAATTTTGCAAAAATAACAATATTTTTCACATTTTTTTTATATGAAATTCCCCCCCAAAAAAATGTAAAAATCAAAATTTTTTAACATTTTCGGCCAATTTGTTTTATGCTATATATGTTTGGTAAAAAAAATTGCAAAAAGCGTATTTTGAGTTATTGCGTTTACTAACAAAGCGAAAGATTTTTTTTTTTTTAACGCTTAATGGCGGCGATCTGCGTTTTATTTTTTTTTTTTGCGGTACTACGACATTGCGGTGGACAGATCGGACCCTTGACTGACATTTTTGACACTTTTGGGGTTACCAATGACATTTCTACAGTAATCAGTGCTATACATATGCACTGTTACTGTACAATTACACTGGCAGTGAAGGGGTTAACTTTATTTGAGAGGGAGGGGCTGTGTGTGTCCCTAGGGGCGTGATTCTAACTGTGATTGGCTGTGGCTTGAGGTGTAGGAACAATGATCAACGGAACCATATGATCATTGTTTCTACACAGGGTAGAATGACAGGTGGCTTGTTTATACTAGCCGCCTGCCTTTCTCCCTCTCCCCCGATGATCGCCGAGTGACCGAGTGGTTAAAAGAACATGCAGTAATTGAGTCCTCTGTGCATAGAGCCTAGACTAATGACTGTATATATGTTGATGGGGACAACACATTCCAGTAGCTGTCTTGTATACTCCTGGATGTTATGAAGTACATTGGAATTTGTTATCTTTGTAGTACCTAATGCAATAACATTCATGGTTCCTGCACAGTAACACCTCTTTTCAAATCCAGATACTGGAAGTTGTACTAATGACTAATGCTGGGCACACACAGGAGTTTTTTTTTTTTTTTTTCGCTCAATGCAGTGAGCTGAACGGGGAAAAAAAAAAGTCTTACGGATCGACATACTAACACATTCAAAGTTAGTGTGGTGATTTTTTCCTGCTGAACTATTAGATTCTAACAGGAGGACTGCCCCCTTACAAGACAGTAGACAAGGACTGCCCCCTTACAAGACAAAACAGTGATCAGCGCTCACTGCCATTGGCTGTGAGCGCTGCTCAGATGCTAGTTTTCCAGCATTCTCATTTGACAGAAGCCAGTCAAGGGGCTGTACACCCAGGCCGAAAGTCAGCTGGTTCCTGCCAAACTAACTGTTTTCTGATTTATTTATTTCCCCGTGTGTACCCAGCTCAAAGGGTAAGTTCACCTTGTAATAGGCATTCTAATTGGTCAGCCCTGTCACATGGGCGGCACTGACCAATCAGAACCCGCCTAGCCCATCCTGTCAGCACTGTAGAAGAGAAGGTAAAGCCACAGAGATTTCAAATACCTCAAACTGGTAAAGTGGCGACCTGTTGTCTCACAGCGGGTGGTCGTGGGGATGAATAAGGGGGTCCAGTGTAAACGTCGCCTAACAGATTTTCTGTAATGGTGAACTTACACTTTAAATGTGTACATAACCGCCTGACTATAGTTATAGGAGGTACAAGTAATATTATTCATACTTGGCTCTCTTGCTTGCCTTGCTCTGTGATTTTATTAGGTCACTGGACGTGTTACACTCTGATTGTAACATCTCGTTTAGGGGGCATTCATTCCAGATGCTTTGGGCTGTGATTAACTTGTGTACAACCAGCTAGCCCATATATAGATTGAAATTTGGCTGGTTCCTGCTGAACTGGACAAATCTCGATACATATTTGACCGGTTTTAGTCTATACAGAACTCCCTACAGAGTTGCTTTTCGGCCTATATGAGTTTGCACAGTGTTTGCTTCATAAGAATGTAATGTTTGGTCTAGTTTAAGGAAGACCAAGCGATGTAGTCCTGGGGCAACAATTTTTGTTTTTAGTTCCAGTAGTTGTTTCCAAAGGACACTTTTCAGTTACTTTGAGCCAAATCAAATATATATATATATATATATATATATATATATATATATATATATATATATATATATATATATATATATATATATATATATATATACACAAGCATAGGCCTCATGGACATCATTTTGCCCTGTGCAGAGTAAACCTAGTTAGTGTTTGTGGGCACCTATGAGGCACAGGTGCACTGCAGTTTACAGCCCACTGCCAGCAACCTGTCAAAAGCAATTACAGGATGAAATACATGATGATAGACTTTCTGCATTTGGGGTATACTTTCCTTTTATGTATACATGCTGCCCTTGATAATGAATACTGTTTGGAAAAGTGTACAACCACTGTGTAGTTCAGCCTGTCATTGAGTTGCACAGGCTGCTTACAGTGGGCTGTATGCTGCACACGTGCCTCCTGGTCACCCAGAAACACCCAGTTTTTAGGCTGTACATGCCAAACTGCTTGTGTCCATTGGGCCATATACTGTAACAGAGCCAAGATTGCTTTTTTTATTGAAGTGGAGCTCAACACATAAGGGAAGCTCTGCTTATCTGCTGCCTCCTTTACACCCCCCTTCCCTCTGCTGATACTTTTGCACCTTTTTGGGGGGGGGGGGGACGGACAGGTACCCGCTCCCACTTCTGGCTGGGTTCACCGTAGCAAACTCAGCCAGAATTTTGGCTTTCCTCCTCCTTCCCCCCGCAGCTGGCCCAATTAGAGAGCGCATTGCGCATGTGCATTAGAGAACTTGCTGTGAAGCCGCACGGCTTCACTGCCGGTTTCCCTTAGTGGAGATTGTGGCGGCAGCACCTGATAGCCGATTGCAAAATCGGCTTGAGTGAAGACACTGCTGTATTCTTGGACAGGGAAGTGCTAATTAAAAGTCAGCTACAGTAATTGTAGCTGCTGTCTTTACATTTTTATTTTCTTTTTGCAGGAGCCTGGAGCTCCTCTTTAAAGGAGATGTACAGCCAAAGCTCGTTTGGATGTACATCTTCTTCTATGGATCACAGGAGTGCAGTTTGTTCTTGTCACAGATGTCGGTCCAGTCATTGTGTCATCACCACCACGGAGTCGGGATCCGCCAGGTGCCTGGAGCTGCTGAGAGACTGAGTTGGCAGCTCCCTACCCCTCCACAGCCCAGCGCTTCAGTGAGTGAGGAGAGGGCAGAACGGAGAGCTGCTGAATGAGTCAGCAGCTCTCTGCTTACGGCGCTGTTAGAACCGAGCGATCAACAGTGGTTGATCGCTCGGCTCTCAGTGTAGAGGCATTGAGGGACAGATGCAGCATCCACCTAGGTAAGTATAACTAGGGAAAAAAAGAGAAACCCATACTTCTCTTTTTAATGAGGAAGTTCAATGTAAAATTCAAAAGCCTGTTTATCCTAAAAAGTAGCCAGATGTTTTAGTTATCCACAAACAAAAGAAAAGGCTAAAAATAAGACACCCTTTGTATTATTTAAGGCATTTTGCTTTTCTGGTTCAATGAATTTGTCAAGTCATGAATCTAGTAGATGTCTTATTGGCTCTTACATTTGCTTTTGTGTATTTATTGGTATGGTGAAACTAGCATAAATGTAACAAATATAAACTGTGCTTTAGAGTGGATAGGGGTGACAACAAAGACTACAATTTTATTTTCCCCTGAAAATTCTGTATTTGTTGACCATGAAAAGCCCCATATATGTCTTATTGATGTGAGCTTTGATAGCTGTTTAATGTTTCATCAGAAATCTGTGCATATGGCAAGCTGGAACTCCCAGATTTAAAAGACTGCAAAATGCACACTTGATTCAACAGAACACAAGCTGCGCTTGCTGTCAGTATATACTTTTTTTTGATCCTATTGTTTGTGAATTCCATCTCCACCAATTTCACAGTCTGATTTCAACCTGCTGGTGTTTTTAAATCCCCTTTTTCTTCTCTGTCTTTGCTTGTAATGTGCCTGTGTCTGCAGGAGCACGTTGACTTGCTTATCGGGCTTCAAAATAGGATTCTAGATATTTTAATCCATTTAGGCACATCACTTTAATAAATGACTGTAAGAAAAGGAATAATCCTTTGCAGTTTGATCTCCAGATCAAACATCATTTTTTTTTCCCTGCTTCGTCCAAATCACTGTGATTGCCCCTTTTCTTTTCAAGTTCCAATTAAGGATTGTCAGTATTGCAAGGTGCTGTGGAGGATGCTGAGCAGGCATTTTATTTTATAGGGTTCATACAACAAGCCCTTCCCTGAATCCTAGACTAACCCACCTTAGAGTCCCAAAGCTAACAATTAAATGGCCTTTGAAAATGGCAGAGCGGCTTAGGAAAGGAAGTCTCACTGGAGTCTAACCTTTTCTTAAGCTGCAAGATTGTGTTTGGAATTAATGATAACTTTCCAGGCTCAAAGTGTGCAGGGAGAAGCGGCAGTACTTTTCAGAGCAGAAGTGGAATAGCTGCAGCCTTCTTGTGTCGTGCATATAAAGTACCAGGGAAAATCTGCCCTCTGTGTTATCAGTCACTAGGCTCTTACAAATTCAGTAGCAGCTAAAGAACCCTATTACCTCGCTGTGCCAGCCACCAGCCACTTCTTTTTCTGAAGAACTGTAATTGTTTCTTAATATGACATGTTTGTCAGTTTCAGCTTGGTCCACCCTGAATATTTTTTCATCAATTTAAATGCTTCACTTGCTAAATTAGCAAAGTAGGAGTTTTGCCAAGTGAAATACTTCTAGAATTTACTGCAGATGGACTACTTCTTGGCAATGGACAGCTTGATCTGCATCCGATTTGGCCACATTTAGGAATGTCTTCAACTGATGGATCTGGGGAACCATAGAAACAGCTGTCTTAGAGCTGAATTAATGCACTGGATGCAGCCTTTGGGTGATCCACATTGGTGCAAGTATTCCATTCTGTTCAAAAGATGTCCAGGGCAGGAGGGTCAGCTGCAGCCCGTGGATGTGCAGATTGTCGGCACTGTCCAAAACGACTGTTCCCTGCATATATTCGCTAAATGTACAGGATTTCCATCTGGTGGTCTTTTGTTGTATGTTTTCAATTCCCACTATATCTAGTAATACTCAAGGAAAATGTTAGTAACTAAAGTTTATAAATGTGAAACGATTTTTCCTTCTCCAGTCAATGGATTACTTTATTGCGTAGTGTCAAATTTGATGATGTGTTGTTAAATATCTCCCTTACAAGCAAGCCTAAAATTTGAAGGAATGAATAGAGAAGGATCCCTCCAAATAAACTTTTCTTTTCCATTATCCTTATGCCTCGTACACACGCATCGATTATTGGCCGGGAATTTTCGGCCAATGTCCGATCGGCCGATTTTCGGCTTGTTAGCATGATGCTTTCGACAACCGACTCCAACTTTTCAGCCGAATAAAATCTGGTGTGCAGGCTATAAAATTTTTGTTGGCCGTCAACACAACGGCCGATTTTCCGTCAGTCAGTACAGATTTCGTCAGACAAAAATCTGATGAGCAAGACTGGGCATGCTCAGAGAAGAAAAAACACACGGAAAGTAAACCAGCACATGACATCACTTCTGAAGTAGATTTTTGTTGGCCGAGAAAATTTGTGTGCAGTCTAGGCACATTCCAACCAACAAAACACCACTCTGGACAAAAATCGGACGATCGGTCGGCCGATAATCGTTGCGTGTGTACGAGGCTTTAGTCGCGAAAACCCTTTTCTTTTGTAAGGTATCTTAGCTGTTATTTTACTAATTGTGTATAGACATATATTTGTCTTCATTAATTCTTTTAGTTTTGTATTAAAACCGTAACACCTAAAAATCCTCAAGACTGATCATGATGGTAACTGAATATAATAGAATAGGGGACATTTGTCTAACCATACATACCTATGATAACATTCCACTACTATCCAACAAGCTTACAGGCCACCCATATACTCCATCTTCCATATACTCCACTTACTGACCACGCCTCTGCATTTCACAGCCTTGCTCCATCTTCTAAGTTGTTGTGAATTTGCTTGCCAGTCATTCCTCTTCTTCTACAGCTGCATCAGTTCACTTTCGACCGCCATGTATGCACATTACCACGCACAGGAGTTAAAGGGCAAAAAAAAGGGACATCATATCATTGATAAAGCTGCATTTGTGTTTTTTTTTCCCTCCGTAGCTGGCTGTAAAGTGCACAGGGTCAAAACACCAGGTGGCCAAGAGAACTTTCCGCTTGCTAGATTATGTGGGTGACTGGTGTGGTGTTTTCTTTTTTGTCTAAATCTTTTTATGCAAGTGGACATAGATAATCAATTGTGTGTATGACTACATTTATAAAACCAAGGCTAGGGTGTGTTTTAGAATTTCTACTATAACTGGGATTCCAATCAGCAGTAATCCTAAACAAGTTATCTAAACCAATTTTCAGCAAGTTGAGTACCAAAATCCAAGGTGCTCTAATATGAATGTGCCCTTTCTCCCACATCTAATTATTAAAGCTGACCATCACTTTGATGAGCCAATAGATTCGTTTGGACTGGGAAAGTTGAGTGCAGTGGGAAAGTGCAACTTTCTAAACCCAAAGTGTATATGCATACTAGAATTTTCTGGGTGTCCCAAAGCCTAAAGCACTCCAATATGAAAATCTATTCTATGCTAAAGTTGTAATTTTGCATAATAAAAAGATTTGGGTTTTGGGACACTTGAGCAGCACACAAAGATCCTGCTTTCTGTGGTCCTGGTGCTAGTTGGGCTAGGTAACCAAGATGATGGGCTTGCTTTAAATGCTATACTGATGGTCCCCGGGTTACCAACAAGATAGTCTGTAGGTTTGTTCTTAAATTGAATTTATTTTAGTTCAGAACAGGTACATTTTTTTTTAAGTGTAGCTCCAATCCAACCAAAGTTTTTTTTTGGAAAGAAATGGGATGGGTTAACACCCCTATAACATTTGTTTGTTGCCTGTGCCCCTGTTCAGAAGATTTCACCTCACTTTCTGTCCCTGTGACAATTGGATTTTGAGCATTTTGGGATTTTGTGGAAACACCTTTTTCAGCACTCTTACAGGAGTGAATTTCCCTTCCTAGAGGTAGATTTCCTCTCACTTCCTGTTGTCTCCCTTTTGTAAGTAGGAGTTGTTTGTAACTCAGGGACCACCTGTAAGTGCCGGTTCACACTACCGCGGCACGACTTTGGGGGCGACCTGTGAAGTCGTGTGCACCGCGACTTCGGTGCTACTTGCACGGACTTCATATAATGAATGTCAATGCAAGTCGCTCCGAAGTAGTACAGGAACTATTTTCTAAGTCCGAGCGACTTGAGTCGCTCCTATTAGAACGGTTCCCGTAGCACTGCATGGACCGCGACTTGTCAGGCTGACCAGTCGCCTGACAAGTCGCGGTAGTGTGAATGGGCACTAATAGCAATTTAGCTGTAAGTATCTAATTTGATCAGATTGGTCTCAGCGTGGTCCCTAATGGACTTGGGTAAACACACAGTTACATATACCTGTTCCAAGCCATTAATCATGTCAATTTGTGTTTAATCTACACTTTGTTATGGTGAACAATCTTTTTGGAGTAATTTGGTAAGTTTAGCATAAATGATTTATGGAAAGTATTGTCAAAAAAAGTGTGTTCCACTGCCTTTTCGCTACATATATGGTTAGCTTAGCTGAATTTTCCTTCTTAATGCTATCATTTGGGGTGGCCTTACACGGCCGTATTGCCCTTTGCAAACTCTCTCGGTTTTTGTGCAGGTTAGCTGCGCTTTCTCGTGGACTTCTATTATGTCCCGTGGTTTTGGTGCACTTTCAGAAAGCGCACCCAAAGTACAGGACATAATTGAAGTCTATGGGAAAACGCAACTAACCTGAATGAAAACTGTGGGTTTGCTGTGCTTTGCCCAAAGCAAAGTATGACCGTGTGAAGCCTCCCTGAGATGTGCGTGGAAATTAGGTGTCAACTTTTTAATGTCAAATGCAGGTTTACACGTTCTGTTAACTGCACAGTGTACGATTTACTATAACGCCATGGCAACCAAGACAAACGGACATGTTGGGAAACCTGTTCTGTTAGTGCCCTTTTGTTGCTGCATGAACCAGAAGCTTGGATGTTATGTGAAAGTCCAGTGTGTTGTCAAATATCTGTTATCCATTTAGTAGCCTGAGCCAGGTTGAGTGACTGCATTCCTTTTCACATGGGCACCTTCAAGGCTCAGGCCTTTTAGGAGCTAAATAGCTGAGACTTGGCCATAACAATGCATCTGAAATAAACCCAGTACAAGTGTTTCCTTTTTATAATTGTGTTCAATCATTTTATTTAGGTCTTTTTCATTTTCTGAATTCTTTGTTGACAGTGCATGTAAAGATAGAAAATATTTTGGACGTTATTTGTTCCCACATCTATATATCATCCAAATATGTAATTATTTTGTCGCTGTAAGTCAGAGAGCCGTACAATAGTTTTGTTGGTGTTTTTCTCTCTGCAACTGAAATGCATTATTAAAATTTTAGTCCTTTTACCTTTTTAGTAGGTGTTTTTCTTGCAGTCTATGGTTTGCCGAGACCATTTTACCTTTCTACTGCACCATACATTAATCTTTTCTCTGTATTTGTAGATGGTAGTGTCTAGTGGTGCACCGAAATTTCGGCAACCAAAAATGGGCTTATTCCATTTCGGCCGAAAATGGGTTAAAAATGCCGATACTAAAGATGGCCGCCGCGGGCGCAGGTTTCAAAAGACCCGCCTCTGGCCGGCGGCCCGCCTCCCGGTGATGTCGCTACTACTACGATGTGCATGAATGAACTAACACACCGGGCGGGCGGGCGAGCGGCCGCTAATAGCTATAACTATGTGAGTGCTTCACTTCCCTGTCAGAGGAGATACCCGCCTGATAGGGAAGTGAAGCGCTCACATAGTTACAGCTATTAGCGGCTGCTCGCCCGCCTGCCCGGTGAGTTAGTTCATTCATGCACATCGTAGTAGTAGTGACATCACCGGGAGGCGGGCCGCCGGCCAGAGGCGGGTCTTTTGAAATGGAGGACACAGTAAGGAGATTGCATCATTGGGATGGGGAGGCTGAGGCAGGGGTGGAGGGTGCTGAGGCGAGGTTACCAATGATATTAGTATTGTGCAGCGTGAGGGGGTTAATGTATTGCCACTGCTGGTCACTGATGCATTAGTGACCGACCAGTGGCAGTTAATTAACCCCTTAGTGCTGCATTAGTGCAACCAGTATCAGTGCAACTAGTGTTAATTAACACTGATACTGGTTGCACTAATGCAGCACAAAGGGGTTAATTAACTGCCACTGGTCGGTCACTAATGCATCAGTGACCAGCAGTGGCAATACATTAACCCCCTCATGCTGCATAATACTAATACCATTAGTAATTAAATTAACCACTTTCCAACTTGTCATAGTACATATACTGTGACAGAGTGGCAGCGGCAGGTGTACGTCGCTGCCTGTTTTTAGTGTATGCCCCTGTTCTATCTATTTTAAAATAATTTGGGGGGAAAGTCATTTTTGGTTTTCGGCCAAGGGCATCCTGCATTTTCGGTTCCGGCCCAGAATTTTCATTTCGGTGCATCCCTAGTAGTGTCTTTAGGTGAAGGCTAGAATTTGCTTTGTAATACATTGATTCTATTATGCACAGTATTTGTACTGTTAAAAAGGGCGCAACTCCATGTGAGAGAATTGTTTCTGCGCATAAGATTTTAACCTATTAACATTTGCCTAAATCTGAATTGTAAATGATAATAAAAAGATAGTTAAAATTTAACAAAAGGCAGCCTTTTTTTTTTTTTTTTTTCTAGAGTAGTCTAAACAAGTAGTTGCTGTCTGCGCCCCTGTGCAGCATGTTTCCCCTTTTTTATTTGTGGTAAACCTTATGTTTACATTTTATCATTGAAAGTGAATCTCACAAATTTTGAATTGTTCCAAGAACAGACTAGAGGGGAAATCTTCCCATGGGGACACTAGTTCTGATGGTTGTCGCCAGAACCATTGGAAGGTTTACCCTCTATAAATGTTACACAAAATGTGGCATTTTCTTATATTTTCACTTTATATGATAATGATAAATAGGACAAATAGAGAAGATGAATCTCCCTAATGGGGACACAAACCACTAAAAAAACCTGATGGGTATTCTTATCCTGTCTGCCAAAAAATGGTGGATCAGATGACCGTCTGATGGCAACAGACAGGCGATCCTTTTCCATCTAACAGCCCCATAGAGAACAGTAGGGCTGTGCCCATGTCCGCTCTGCATAGTGGAGCAGACACAGGCCTGCTCAGCTGGGTTATCCCCTTGCTAAGCAGGCGCATGCAGACTATGGAGACCACCTGTGTGAAACCAGCTTTAGGTATACTTTAGGACTTTGATATTTTTTCTTTTTTTTTTTTTTTTTGTGCAGGACTGGTTTTCAGCAATAGGTGGGACCAAACGCAAGCATGGAACTTGGGCCCAAACTCCTTGCTTGAGTGTGAGTTATCTAGACAAGAGAAAGGCCTAGCTGCAGGTCTTCTCTCCCCTCTCTCTGCTCTTACAGGGTTTGCTAAGAACAGCGGGAGCCATTGGCTCCTGCTGCTGTCAATCAAACCCTGTGAGGAGGGGGATGTGGCTGAACTGCACTGTGTGTGTGTGTGTGTGTGTGTCTATTGATGTACACAGGCTGGCTCAGAAGCTTGTGCTCCCATAGCAAGTGGTTAAATAAAGCTGATATCAGTTATGCATGGTTGCTGTTGAGTTGAATCACATGCTATCTTCTCCCATCCAGGGGACTTCACTGGTGGGTTATCCCCACCAGAATTCTCAGTTCTGCCCAACTGGCATTGTCATTAGAAAGGCAAATGTAGTGTCAAGCTTTCCCGGTGGATTCTCAGCAGTGTATAGTCGAATAAACAAATAATTATTGAGTCTTAGCCCCGGTTCACACTAGGGCGACCTCTGAGGCGACCTGGTCGCCTCACAGGTCGCCGCAGGTCGCCTCCCATAGGGAAGCTACGGACCCGTTCTAATAGGAGCGACACAAGTCGCTCCGACCTAGAAAAAGGGTCCGGAGCTTCTTTGGGGCGACCAGGAGGCGACCGCCATAGACTTCAATGTTATGAAGTCTGTGGCGGCCGCTCCGAGGTCGCGGCGCGCTGCTCGCACCGTGATCTCGGAGGTCGCCCCTGAAAGTAGCGTCGCGCCAGTGTGAACCCGGCGCTAACTGCTGAGAGTGACACTTTATGGGATTGTGTGAGAGGTTAATCACAAACTATTTCTGGGAAGTCTTGCTATTGAGGTTTCTTTGAAATAGAAGAATTCAACTAGTGATTTAGCCTACCAGTGCCTTCCCTGAAACTGAGATGTTTTTCTCTAATCAGAAATGCCATATTGTGCCCAGGGTCTATTGCAATAAAATATTGTTCTGCTATTACAACAATTTTATAACCTTATTAGATATACTTGTCCGAACAGTTAAACAATCGATTTTGTATCACTGATTTTGTATTTACTTGTATTTTTTTATTTTTTTTTATAGAGCGGGCAAGGGTTAGAACCTTTAAGATTTTTTTTTTTTTTTTTTTGCTATCTGTGTCTCTATTATGGCTATTTCTCTACAACAGGGACATAGATAAATATAAAAACACCCTTTTTTGCGGGAAAGGGTTTATCAATGTCCATGCTCTTCATTTTCGGTTATTACTGAAAATATAGTTGATTGTGTGGACATAATGGACATAACAGGGACAGGAATAGAGAGAGAGTCTCCCCAGTGGGGTTACAGACCAAAATAAAACCTGACAAATTTTGTCCTCCATCTGAAACTAAAACATGTTCGCCGCAGCGGTGGGCAATAAGAGCTCCAACCTAAAAACGGTGTATGTGTTGGGGACATTTCTGGGAAAAACATACTGTACAAACTGTCTTTATGATATAAAGTTAAGCTAAAGTTTTGAGGTATTTAAGAATTATCCCTTAAATAAGTTGTTAGGAGCTATAACAGTGCATTTCGTATGGCTTGTTTTTTGTGCTTATCCTCTCAGGGCTTTATTTTTCAAAGGTAATAACTGTTTTAAAGCTTTACCAAAACACAGCCTGACCCACAGTGATAAATTTCTACACTTAGGGCCAAGAAAAAACATATCAATGTAATTGGCTCTTACAGAGAGGAAAATAAACTATGAAGTTTTAATAAAACTTCAGTCCTGGCTCCTGTGGAAAATGTTTTACCTAGTGGTGTCATTCAATTCATTCTTATCCTGTAATTTTTTTTCTTCTATAGCAGCAGTTACCTTTTTAGATCCATTATAGGGTGAATAAATATTTCTGCGTCAAGTTTGTGGTCAAACAATGCCAGTTCGTATTCTCGGAAAGATCTGCCAAACAGATTTAGGCTCAGACCAGTTGCTTTTTACCTGAAACAGAACTAAGTGGGCGGAAAGAGGCGTGCTTGGGAATATTTGCCATAATGTGTATGTTTTGCACATTATGACAGTTACCCTTCATTTTGCCTCCTACAAGGATGATAGGTTTGTTCCTGCCTCTGCCATCTTCTCTGCTGGTTTTTGTTTTTCCCATTTTTTTTTTGGCCAGCCATTGATGATGCAAACATACTGGAGGTACGTTATCCCAGCAACCGATTTTCTCTTACAGGGGAGGTGTATATATATGGCGCTTTTCGACTGCATGGAACCGTACCAGTTCGGCACGCTTTTGTGCTTTTCCACTGCGGTACCGCATGGTATAGGGTCGGAACGGTTCGGTACGGTACGGTATAGGTTTGCTTTTCCACTGCATGGAACCGAACGGTACGGTACGGCTCTGAAAAAACAGTACCTACTCGATTGTGGTTCCAACAGGTACCAAACTGGTACCATATCCCACAATCCTTTGCATGCAGTCACTACTAGCCACTGATTGGTCAGAGAATCACACCCACCCCATTGTTATCCCACCCACTTAACTTTAGTACTACTTTAGTGGAAAAGCAAACCTATACCGTACCGTACCGAACCGTTCCGACACTATACCATGCGGTACCGCAGTGGAAAAGCAAACCGGGCCAAGCAGGGCCGAGTAGAGCCGAGCTGGTACTAGCCGGTACTTGCAGTGGAAAAGTGCCATTAGAGTACATGGGGAGTTACTGTGGGAGGTTTTTGCACCTGAGGATGTAAGCGCTGGAGGAGGCTGCTGCGCAAACTGTTGGCGCTATATAAATCCTGTATAATAATAATTTAATGGAAAGAATGAAGGTAAGTAAACCAATTGGGGGGGGGGGGTAGGTGGTTGGAATAAGTTAGATGCCTAGTACACACAATCAGAAAATGTGATAAACTACCGCTTTCAAAATGATCATACGATTATCTGATCTTTAGTATACAGCTTTCGAGAGCCGATAATGACAGTTCATATATAATTATCCGAAGGGACAAACCTGAACATTTTTCTCATATGATAACCAGAAGGAATGAGTTACTTTTTTTAAATCAGAACAGTAATCTTCCAAAAAAAAAAATTATCAGAAGACCAATACTACGCATGCTCGGAAACTAAAGAAAACATTACAATAAAACCCATTACTTTTCCAAAGTTTTATTCTGTCATACAAGGATTTTTGTAACTTCAGTAACCTCTTAGTTTTCCATATGAGACTAGCATGCAAAAAAAAAAACCCAGGTGATGATTTGTCTGATTATTCTCATTATAATTACGAGGCTTAAGGATGGGAGGGATAACAAACTTTTCTATAAAGCATGACTTGTCCTTTTTTAGATGCAATACATAATCTGCGCATGGACCTATTTTTTTTGATGCACAAACTGATAACTCTTTGTTTTTCCTTTCCTCTAGCCATGAGTCGCAAACAACCTGCTGGGATCATCCCAAAATGACAGAGCTTTACCAGTCTTTAGGTAAGCAGTGCGTTACTGTGAACCATCCAACAGGTTATAACCTTTATCATTTTATTGTATAGAAGGTGAGGAAACATGGGGTGCGTACAGCCAAGTACCTGAGTCCCCTGATTCCTAGCTAAAACCTCCTGTTGGGCTAACTTTGGTAACAATAATCCAAGGTTATTATTAACATATCTATCATTTAGTGCAGCCTTTCTCAACATTTTTACCATAAAGGAATGTTAAATTAAAATGTTAGTCTCAGGGAACCTATGCAAAAAAAATTCTAAAGATCACTGTACGTTAGCCAAACCAAAGTGGTGGTTAAAAAGAGAAGGCCCTCCTGACACTGGTATTCAGAGGAATGCTCTTTAGAATAATGGAATTCGGTCAAAAGAATGCTTCTTACAATATTGTTCAGTTAGAATAAGCCTTGCAGATGGCTAACATAATCAGTGGTTTTTGAGATGTGAAAAGAGAAGCTCCGCTGGTTTAATGGCGGTAGCTCTGCCGAGTAACGTTGGTGCCCAAACTATGAAGACACATCATGAAGGAGATCAATTAGCCACTACTTACTTCTCACTGCTTGAGGAACCCTGGTTGAAAAAGACTGGTCTGTTGCGTTCAAGTGTTGATTTATATATTTTTTTTTTTATTTGAGCATGCATAAACTGCGGATATTAACAAAGACTGAGAACTGTGTTGACTTATAAAAGTAAAGTGTAGGTGTTTCCTATATTGGCTAAGGGCATGCAGTGCTATCTTTTATTGCTTTGGGAAAAAGCAGGTATCTCAACAATAACTTTTAGATTTGAATGAGGATCAGGGTGGTTGGGGCTATTTTCCAACTTATTTGACTTGGACGATTGGTAAACTGTGTATTCAATCTGTTGGATAAGTCACATTAAATATAATATAAAATAATGTGGGTTATTTCCATCTATTCATACATAAGTAAGTCTTTTTGTTTTGGGGCTTGTAGATTCGTGTCTTAATATTCAAAAATCTATTCCACAGATAAGTGCTTACTATTTTAGGAGCTTTATATAATACATTGGTTTTGTTATACTTGTTTGGACAGGTAGGAAACTTTTTTGTAGCACTTTTAAAGAAGATATGAAACCATTAGTACTTCTAGAACAATCAGGCAACAATGTGTCAATTCAAAGGATTTGTTAGGCTGCCCATACACTATACAATTTTCTTATTCAATTTCCTTTAGATTTACCTTTTAACTATGTAGTGCAAGGGCCTGCCTGATTGCATACAAATTGAAAGTGTTTAGGTTTGACCCTATATTACATGGTTTTGGTAAATCTAAAGGAAAGTTGAACAAGAAAATTGTATAGTGTATGGCCAGCCTTAACTTTCTACAGCCTTCTGCATTATTATCCCATGCACACCTTGGCAATCTGAAAATGTGTCAAAATGTGTATTGCACTTAGTGCCGGTTCACACTAACGCGCCACGACTTCGGGTGCGACCTGCGAAGTAGTACAGGAACCTTTTTCTAAGTCGGCGCGACTTGAGTCGCTCCTATTAGAACGGTTTCCGTAGCACACAATGGACCGCGACTTGTCAGGCTGACATGTCGCCTGACAAGTCGTGGTAGTGTGAATGGGGTCTTACAGTTCCCTTGATTTCTAATGGGACCCAAATGTGAGTAGCAGTTGCATGGCAAAATGCATGGAAAACACACCAAAATGTGCATTTCAAAGATGTGCAAGGCTCTCTGCAAAAAAAGGTGGAGGAGCTACTTTGGAGTGTTTTTCGCACGTAGGGTAGCCTATTCAAGTGAATGGGCTGCCTTGTGCTTTTGAAAGACAAAAACGCTAAAAAGATCAATGCACAGTTGTAAATGGGGCCTAAGAGTCTATATATTTTTCATATTTACAATGTGAGCACCCTCATAAAATTTCCGCATAAGGTTTCTTATTAGAAATGCTAAGCAAATGCTGATCTTTAAAATGGGCAAGTTTCAAAGCTGCTGAAAATTACAATGTTTTGTTTTGTTTTTTTTTTTTTTCAATTTACATTGCTGTCACCAGGAAAACAGTGATTACATAATGCACTTTGTAGGTATGGGACCGCGTCTATTGTGAAACCAGTAATCAGTATGTAAACAGTGATGTGAGTCTATAAGGGAGGGGGCTTTACTAAAACTGGATCACACAGAATCTGGTGCAGCTGTACATAGTAACCAATCGACTTTTAACTTATCCAATATTATCTGATGGGACAAGCACAAACCTTTCTTTTTTTTTTTTTTTTTGGTACAATACCAGATTGTATGATTTTTTTAATTTTAATCCGTACAGTTGTCGTTCAAAAATACAAAACGACATGCTACATCGCTTTAGAATTTTTATTCTGTCATACAAGTAAACTCTTCATTTTTCAAATGAGACTAGCATGCCAAAAAACATACTATCATTCTTCCGATAATCTCATCGTGTGTACCTGGCATTAGGGGCCACATTTATCAGTTGCCTTGACTTCGCGATGAGGCTACCACATATATTTGCAAATGTTTGCAACTAAAACCTCGGACCTCCTGTTTTTAATAGTTGAAACTGATTTTTTTCTTTTCAAGCTAGTTAGCTTGAAGTGTGCAGGGCCTCATTTTGTACTGTTTTTAGGTTATTGGTATCATGAAGTGATAGATCCAAACATTATGAAATATGCAAGCATTTTCAACTGTATTCCTCGCGTACTAAATATTTAGCATTTTGCTTTTCGCATTTACTGTTCCCTACAATAGCTCCATTTTATCTCCAGTGTAAACTTGAAGAGGCAGAGTGACTGCGGGGAAGGGAAGTGCCTGAATGTAGAGCCATCTACCTGGTTTTAAACTTTATGTACTGTACAAAACAAATTCTAAAACTGCCATAGGTTAAACTGGTAAAGAGGTTTTTGTTTTTACCTAAATTTTGTCTTTATAATGTATAGGTATTCAGTTTCCCTAAAATAAGGTCTTGTTTGCCCTCCCTATGCATTGCTTTTGTACCATAACTAAAGACCACGTTAAACAAAAAAATAATATATGAAATCATGTGGCAGGCTTGGGGGGGGTAAATTGCCTAGTTTTAGCCTGTGCCTTGTCACTCGCATTTGACAGAGAATAGAATTTCGCTGAGAATCAGTATTTGCCATATAACTGCCCAGACTCCTTGTCTGTAAATGGGCAAATGTTTTAATGGATGGGACGGCCAAACTTTGTTGCTTTACACAGGCAGCTCAGGGGAATGACTGTGGACCAGGTTTAAAATGGCTTAAAAACAGTAAGGCACAATCTGGTCCACCAGTCAGCAAGGGTAAACAAGGGAGTTGCTACAGCAATGTAATTTCGGCTTTAAAAATGTTTTCAGTTAGGCCACATCTTTCTTATTACACAAAGCGTAAAGCGGAGCTCCACCCAAAAGGGGCTCCTCTTGTCTGCCTCCTCCGCTTCTACATCTGGCTTCTTTTTTAGAGGAGAGGGGTGAGCTGTTACCTGGTTTTGACAGGTACCTGCTCCCACTTCCAAGTGACTTTGCCACGGCAAACTCAACTGGAAGTTCAGCCTCCCTCCCCCGCAACCAGCTCATTCAGAGTGCAGTACGCCTCAGACATGCACAATAGGGAACCAGCTATGAAGCCGCAAGGCTTTACTGCTGGTTTCCCTTAGTAGAGATGGCACGGCAGCACCCGATAGCCGATTGAAAAATTGGCTCAGATGAGGACACCACTGGATTACTGGACAGGTAAGTATCCTGATATTTAAAAGTTTTTATTTTTTATTTTTTCTGAAGGAGCCTGTAGCTTCTCTTTTTAATACTCTTATTTGGGTTTTATTTTTGACTAAACTGTAAATACTGAACATACAGGCATTTTCCATCATTTGGTTTTCTGTTATTTCTGTATAAAGCAGCACTTTACCTTTTCTGCACTCTGCCTTCTGTGAGGTCTTGCAGAAACAGCAGGTGCATATTTAGTATTCTATTTTAGAGAGCAGTGGATTTGTCCATCAGCTTTTTCAGCCTTCCAAGTAGTTTTTTGCTGGCTTTCGTATTCTTCTTCTTTTTTTTTTTTTTTTTTTTTTTTCCGCTTTCGGGGGAAAAAATATAGGCTACATCCTTTCTGTAAATGAGGCATCATTATGTAGTGCTTTTGCCATCTGCACATTGAACAGGTAGTTGTGCTGAATTTTTAATCTGTCAAAGAATTAAAATGCTTGTTTCTGCATTCGTTTTCTGGACATAAAGCCTATCAGCACAGTAGAGATGTAAATTGCTTATCTGTGTATTGTAAGCAGATCTTCATACACTACATTTTATTAAATCAGCACTTCTTTTTAATGTTTCTGTTGTGTTTCTTTTGCCTTTAAAGAAATAGCACAATTTCTGAGAAAAGTGCTTATAACAATACATATATTCTTTAAATGGAAACTGTATGAGTACCACAAACTGGAAATGTTGTTCAATTCATTTTTAATATTCAAAGCGCTTTCCTGGGGTGAGAGCAGGGCGCTGACTGGCGATGGGGCGGGGTGCACCACCAGCGACTGATCGACTGTATGGGGTTCTACCTGGTGGGGGCTCTTGCCAGGGTCCCCTGGCCTGCCTGGATCTGTCCTTGAGGCCTGGTCCCCCAATCCTGGGTCCCTATATGCATCGTGGTGCTGACATTTTGGGTCCTGCACCATTTTAGCGCGAATGTGATGCGATTTCAGCCATACATTTTGTATAGCTGAAATCGCATCGCACAGACATCGCATGTCATCTGCACAGCAGTGCAGTGCGAATCACATGCAATGTCCTGGCATCGTGCTAGTGTGCATCGGCACTGAGGGTGTATTTTTTTTTTTTTTTTTTCAGGTGAGCTCCATTTGTTTGGTTTGCCCCTGTTGCCTGGTTGGCTAATATTTAGCCTTGAATTGTTTGGTTGTTCCCACTGCTTATATTTAATACTGCTTTGGGACGTCCCAATGGTTATGAATACCAGGAGCTGTGTCTGTCAATGAATGAAAGAGAAAATGGGATTTTTGACTTCCTGTAAAATCCATTTCTCTGATGTTGGGGGACTGCCCATGGGTGTAGCCAGAAATTTTTTCTGCCTAGTTTCCTTCTCCCAGGGCTTCTGTTAGAAATCGCGGGGCCCCGTACAGACTACCTGGCAGGGCCCCCCCCCAAGAAAATATTAAAGATACAGTAAAACCTTGGTTTGAGAGTAACTTGGTTTAAGAGCGCTTTGCAAGACAAGCAAAATTTTCAAATAAATTTTGACTTGATATACAAGCGATGTCTTGATATACAAGTAGCCTCAAGTCACAGCTGAGTATAAAAGAGAAGAGAGGCGCCTCTAAGTGTAGCAATATGGTTAAATTTAATGAAGGTACAACATTTAGCAACTCACATGGTTGATGATTGGAACAGGCACATCTAAGGATGCAGGCATCCGGGGTAAAGCTGTCCACATAGATCGTCCACCATCTGCGTCATCCCTTCCATGCTGCCCCTCGCTTTCAGATCGCTTTACTGCAGGGTGGTCTTCCCAGTCAGGATTACAGACTGGAAGCTGGCGGTGCAGAAGATAGTCTATGTGGACAGCTTTACCCCGGATGCCTGCATACTTAGATGTGCCTGTTTTATTCATCAACCATGTGAGTTGTTAAATGTTGTACCTTCATTAAATGGAACCATATTGCTACACTTAGAGGCGCCTCTCTTCTCTTTTATACTCTGTAGCTCATGCTGGATTTTGCTTCTAATCCCCTTATGGAAGCGGCTATTTGTGGATGGACATTTTATGCAACCTATCGCAATGCTATAATCTTTTTATATGGGCTATAAACTGAAGGACTTATGAATAAATGATTGTGGAACGAATCATCTGAGTTTCCATCATTTCTTATGGGGAAATTCGCTTTGATATAAGAGTGCTTTGGATTACAAGCATGGTTCCGGAACGAATTATGCTCGCAATCCAAGGTTTTACTGTATATTTAGCTAAAATTACAACAAAATCACTATTGGCAGACACAAATATAACATAACTCGCATAATTCCTGCTAAATCTAAAAAAAAAACTATGTTAAATAAAAAAGAAGATATGAGAAAAATATATAGGATGGGCAGTTGGAGCTCAGTGATCAGAGAGACAGAGGGAGAGAAACAAAGTTACAATTTACAAATAAACTCCTGAGCAGAGAAGTGCTGGGAGGGGGCCCACACAAGGGAGGGGGATTAGTGAGGGACAACTGTCTCTTTCTCAACAGATACAAACTGATAGCAGGGAGAGGGACAGATCAGATTCAGGTGCTGGAGGAAGATTTCTGTATTTGTTGTCCATCACTAATCCCCCTCTCTGTGTGGGCCCCCCTGTGTGCTCGGGCCCCCTACAAGAGGGCTGGTGGTCCCCCCCTATCAGTGGCCCTGCCTACTCCTGTAGGGGGCAGTACAACCTAAAGGTTATGAATACCAGGAGTGGTGTCTGTCAATCAGAGAAATGGATTTTACGGTAAGTCAAAAATCCTATTTTTTTTTTTTTAAGCCGATCCGACCTGATCCTACGTTAGAGCTGTCAGGCCACAGCATCGCTGTGTAGGTGGGTGCAGAGGACACATCCGACAACGGAAGCCCCATAGTAAGTCTATGGGTAGGGAACTCGTTCAATGGGAACACTAGTTCTGGTGGCTTGGGGGTCCCCATGGAGATCCCTTAATTTGCAGAGATTTCCTCTCACTTCCTGTTTGGCTATGGGACAGGAAGTGAAGGGAAATTTGCGCAATGGACACAGATGGCGAAATAAAATTGATAGGGGGTTATAGCGCTCCCTAACTCTATCCAAATTGGAAAAGAAATGTTTTGACTGTAGTTTACTTTTAGTTAACATTAAAAGTAAAACTTTGAAATACAGGGGCACAGAACCCAGCCAAGGACGTATACATCCTGTAATCTATATCTTTACCCTCTCTGTCTAAAAGCTTTTCATATAAAGAGATTTTAGGGTGGAACATGTAACCTGTTCCAAGTGCTGAGCCCCCCCCCCTCCCCAGTGGCAGCAGTACGGGGAGAAGTTTCCCATACTACCTATCACTGTTTGAAGCGGCCGTGGGCTCCACCCACATGGCTTCTTCATTCATAGATGCAGCTCTGTGTGTCCTAACCACTTCAGCTCCTGAAGGTTTACCCCCTTCATGACCAGACTATTTTTTGTGATACGGCACTGTGTTAAATCTAACTGACAATTGTGTGGTCATGCAACGCTGTGCCCAAATAAAATGTATGTCCTCCCCACAAATAGAGCTTTCTTTTGGTGCTATTTGATCACCTCCTGCTGGTTTTTTTTTTTTTTTTTTTTTTTTTTTTGCGCTATAAACTAAAAAAAAACAACCATTATGAAAAAAAAACAAAATTTTTTACTTTCTGCTATAAAACCTATCCATTAAAAAAAAAATGAAAGAAATCTCTTAATGTCTTTATTAAATTTAGGCCAGTATTTACTCTGCTACATATTTTTGGTAAAAGAAAAATCCTAATAAGTGTATATCGATTGGTCTAGGACTTGTAGCTTGACTGCGACATTGTGGTGGACAAATCGGACACGAAGTGACACTTTGTGGGAACCAGTAACACTAATACAGTGATCAGTGCTAAAAATATGTACGGTCACTGTACTAGTTGCTGTACTAATGAAACTGTCAGGAAAGGGGTTAACAAGGGAGATCAAAGGTAGTGCTTGTTAACTGTGGGATGTGCTTGTTTTGTGAGAAGTTAGAGATCTGTGTTCCCGCTTAGCAGAAACACATGATCACAACCTTCCCCATCTCACAAAACAGCAACCTGCCTTGTTTACTTAGGCAGAGCGTCATTCTGGTTCTCCCACTGATCGGCTCTTGCTGTGTCTGATCTCAGCAGGAGCGGGTCGCCGGTGGCGCGTGCTCACCCCAGACCTGAAAGTGCATAATTATGGATCGGTATGTGTTTCTGCACACAAGAGCCACTTTGCCACAGTATGTATACAGTCGGCAAGCGGTTAATGAACTACAAGCCCCGACTTTCTTAGCAGCTGTCGGCTTGTAGATATCAATGAACTGCCACAGGGCTGTGGTAGTTCATAGAGTTTTCCTGTCGGGGAGTATCAACTTACCCGTATGGGCAAGCAGATACACTGGCAGTATGCAGGAGACCCACATGGCATCTGCAATCTGCTGATCTCTGGTGCAATGCTTTTAAGACTCTGCAAAAAAAGTGTTTTTTTTTTTTTTTTTTTGTGAACTTCTCCTTTTTACTTGCAGTATTTCACAAATTAAGGGTTGCAATAAGGAAGGACATTTATTTTGATTGCACTGCCCATGCAAACAGTTCAAAAACCCAGTCTGTAGCAATTTTATAGGCGTCAGAATGCATATCCTGTGCATTGCCATTTGCTGCTGTATAAATCAGTTGGCACCTACTATTACTACTTGTGCCTTGGATTTGTCATTCTAAATAAATGAAACTGCATAAAATGCTGTACATAGTCATGCATTTTTCTTTGCACTATTACAATCACCCTAGCTGTGGATTAATGCTGAAAGATTATGGATTAGCAAGTACATTTTAAACTCAAACAGTTCTACCCAAATCTGATCTTTCTGATGTACAGTACATGCTTTCTAGTAAATTGAATCGGTTCTATTTTTTCCAGCAGAATATTCCATTTTGTCAAACTGCTTCTGTCATTAGCCAAAAGATGATGTTCTGCAACACCAATGGATTCTCAAAAATGTAAAATAGACAAATATCCAGCTGCAGTAGGGTATGACCTGTGTTCTGGCCTTGTGGGAAGATGCAATAGCAGACAATTACTAGCAGAAAATATTAGCCATTGACTTTATAAAACGGCAGCAAGTGATTGAACACTCTATTACCTACCCATAACTTAAATATTAATTATAATGTTTACATCTGTTTAAAATATTTGGTTAAGAAATAAAGGAGGAAAGCTTGCTGGATTGGCCCTGAACACTTTTGAACAGGATTCTGTATACCTACATTTTCCTAATTAGTTGAGTAATCCATGCATTAAAGTATTTGTTACGCCAACATTTCATATTCCTTATGTGTCTGTACTATGTACTTGTGTTTAATCAATTCAGCTCTTCAGCAAGGTTTTACCCCCTTAATGATCAGGCCATTTTTTGTGATACAGTATTGTGTTGTACCCAAATAAAATTGATGTCCTTTTTTTTTTTTCTCCACAAATTGAGTTTTCTTTTGGTGGTATTTGATCACCTCTGTGCTTTTTGTTTTTTGCTCTATAAACAAAAAAAAAGGCCGTCAATTTTGAAAAAAAAAAAAAAAAACAGATTTTAAGTGTTTTTTTTTTTTTTTTTTTTTTTTTTTTTTTTAATTGGATAGGTTTTATAGCAGAAAGTAAAAAAACTGAATTTTTGTAAAATCTTACCGTAAAATTCCTTTCTCTGAGTCCCTGACAGTCGCTGCCCACTCATTCAGTCTTCACCAATGGGTATTGACCTCTTATCCATAGGAGCAAGCTAGGCATAAGACTTTATGACGGTTACGTTTTCCCACCCCTCATGTCTACACTGCTTTAGGACATCCCATTGGGGAAGACTGAATGAGTGGGCGGCGACTGTCAGAGGACGCAAGAGAACAGAGTTTTTTAAAATCTTATCGTAAAATTCCTTTCTCTGAGTCCTCTGACAGTCGCCGCCCCCGCCCCTCTATTGGGGTTCTTTGGACTTTAACTGCTTGCTACCAAACTGAGTTGGGATGGCTGATAGCAGGGGGTTATTGGACCAGTGGGACAGCCCCCATAGGTGTGTCTATGTAAATTACTTTTTAACAAGTCTTATGCCTAGCTTGCTCCTATGGATAAGAGGTCAATACCCATTGGTGAAGACTGAATGAGTGGGCGGCGACTGTCAGAGGACGTAAGAGAAATATACATTTCTTTATCAGTTTAGGCCAATATGTATTCTGCTACATATTTTTGGTAAGAAAAATCCTAAAAAGCATATATTGTTTAGTTTGCGCAAAAGTTTTTTTATAGCGTCTACAAGCTATGGGATAGATTTATGGACTTTTTATTTTTTTGTTTGTTTTTATTAGTAATGGCAATCAGTGATTTTAGCAGGACTGCAACATTGCTGCAGACAAATCTGACACTTTTTGGGGACCAGTGACACCAATACGGTGATCAGTGCTAAATAATATGCACGGTTACTGTATAAATTACACTGGCAGGGAAGGGGGTTAACACCAGGGGCAATCAGCTTTCTAACTGTGTGGGGAATGGACTGACTGCAAGAAGAGAGAGATCTTGTGTTCCTGATTAGTAGGAACACAAGATCTCTCTCTCCCGGTCTGACAGAGCGACTGTCTGCCTTGATTACATAGGCAGACCGCCTTTCTGTCATTCTCCTGAACAATCGTGGGTCGCTGGCGGCTGCTGGACCCGCTAATTTGCTCCCGCTGTGTCCAATCCCAGCATGACCGCTGCTTCGGCGGCACGTGCACCCTCCCCCTAGAGCCTTTCTAAAAAAGCATGTACAGGTATGTAATTTTGCACTTAAGGGCCGCCCTTCTGCAGTAAATGTACGTGGGGCGGTCCTTGAGCTTATCCTTTAACCAATTATCTTTAGTAACCTGTTACGTGTTACACCCAAAATAAGGGTGTACATGTTACTAAAACTTCTACCTGCACCTTGACCTGATCCCTCTATTGGGAAAGCAGATGGGGAATCCTTTTCCATGCACGTGCTGTCACAAATTCAAAAATAGCGGCACTCCATCTACACAGCCGCATCATTCATTCAGAGCGTTCTGTGAATGAATGAACTACAAGACTAAGACCTTGGCATTAAAAATAAAAAAAAGTGTTTTTATACAATGTTCTTCTGAGAAAAAAAAAAAAATCACATACACCACCATATTTGCAGGCTCTGTTTCTTGTTTTATTTACGGTTTCATCTCACAATGCAAGCCCATAGGTTGGACAACTAATTTGAAAGGAATGCTCTCTGGGTGGCAAATGTATTTTTTTTTTAAATGAGAGGAGAGGATGAGGGAGGCTTATACAAATACAGAGCTTGTTTTAATGGCTAATCTGCAAATTGTTAAAGTGGTTATAAACGCACACGTTTTTTTACCTTCATGCATTCTATGCATGAAGGTAAAAAACCTTCTGTGTTCAGCAGTCCCCTCTCGATCCAGTGATGTCCATGAGAGCCTGGACTCTCCAGGGACTTGCTCCCCCGCTGCTGTCAATCACAGCCAGTGAGCTAATCGGGAGATGGAGGGGATGGGGCTGAACCCTGGTGTGTGAATGGACACACAGTGCAGCTGCTTGGCTCAGTTGCCCCCATAGGAAGCTGCTTGCTGTGGGGGCACCTGATGGAAGGCAGGATCCAGGACACCCGGCGTGGGATCTGAGAAGAGGAGGATCCGGACCACTCTGTGCAAAACCAACTGCACAGAGCAGGTAAGAATTACATGTTTATTACTTTATGAAAAAAAAATGAAGCGTTACAATCAATTTTAATACAAGAACACAAATATGAAACAGCCAGTTTTTAAAATGCGTGAAGAACATTTAAAAATGGAAGCTCTGTAAAGAAATCACTATACCAATATATTATTCACCTGGAAAAACAGTGGTCCTACTGCATTGTCATCTGCCTCCCACCTACTCAAAATCCCTATATAAAAATTTGAGGAGCCAGGCAGAAAGTTGTTCACCAAATTGCAACTGCATCCAGTTAGATGCAGCCGCTCTTCCTAGTATTTTGACAGTCAGGGGGCAGGAGGTTCATCCATCTGCACTGTATAGCACGGATGGACTTGTTTGAAGGCTGCATGGAAAAAAAATAAAAACAGTGTCTGCACAGCTTATGTTTGATGCCTCACAGATCGATGGTAGGGCCACGATCTCATGAGTTTAATACAGGGAGTGCAGAATTATTAGGCTAATGAGTATTTTTGAGGATTAATTATTTATTATTTATTAATTATTGAACAACCATGTTCTCAATGAACCCAAAAAACTCATTTAATATCAAAGCTGACTATTTTTGGAAGTAGTTTTTAGTTTGTTTTTAGTTTTAGCTATTTTAGGGGGATATCTGTGTGCAGGTGACTATTACTGTGCATAATTATTAGGCAACTTAACAAAAATCAAATATACAGTATACCCATTCCAATTATTTTTTTTACCAGTGAAACCAATATAACATCTCAACATTCACAAATATACATTTCTGACATTCAAAAACAAAAACAAATCAGTGACCAATATAGCCACCTTTCTTTGCAAGGACACTCAAAAGCCTGCCATCCATGGATTCTGTCAGTGTTTTGATCTGTTCACCATCAACATTGCGTGCAGCAGCAACCACAGCCTCCCAGACACTGTTCAGAGAGGTGTACTATTTTCCCTCCTTGTAAATCTCACATTTGATGATGGACCACAGGTTCTCAATGGGGTTCAGATCAGGTGAACAAGGAGGCCATGTCATTAGCTTCTCTTCTTTTATACCCTTTCTTGCCAGCCACGCTGTGGAGTACTTGGACGTGTGTGATGGAGCATTGTCCTGCATGAAAATCATGTTTTTCTTGAAGGATGCAGACTTCTTCCTGTACCACTGCTTGAAGAAGGTGTCTTCCAGAAACTGGCAGTAGGACTGGGAGTTGAGCTTGACTCCATCCTCAACCCGAAAAGGCCCCACAAGCTCATCTTTGATGATACCAGCCCAAACCAGTACTCCACCTCCACCTTGCTGGTGTCTGAGTCGTACTGGAGCTCTCTGCCCTTTACCAATCCAGCCACGGGCCCATCCATCTGGCCCATCAAGACTCACTCTCATTTCATCAGTCCATAAAACCTTTGAAAAATCAGTCTTGAGATATTTCTTGGCCTAGTCTTGACGTTTCAGCTTGTGTGTCTTGTTCAGTGGTGGTCGTCTTTCAGCCTTTCTTACCTTGGCCATGTCTCTGAGTATTGCACACCTTGTGCTTTTGGGCACTCCAGTGATGTTGCAGCTCTGAAATATGGCCAAACTGGTGGCAAGTGGCATTTTGGCAGCTGCACGCTTGACTTTTCTCAGTTCATGGGCTGTTATTTTGCGCCTTGGTTTTTCCACACGCTTCTTGCAACCCTGTTGACTATTTTGAATGAAATGTTTGATTGTTCGATGATCACGCTTCAGAAGCTTTGCAATTTTAAGAGTGCTGCATCCCTCTGCAAGATATCTCACTATTTTTGACTTTTCTGAGCCTGTCAAGTCCTTCTTTTGACCCATTTTGCCCAAGGAAAGGAAGTTGCCTAATAATTATGCACACCTGATATAGGGTGTTGATGTCATTAGACCACACCCCTTCTCATTACAGAGATGCACATCACCTAATATGCTTAATTGGTAGTAGGCTTTCGAGCCAATACAGCTTGGAGTAAGACAACATGCATAAAGAGGATTATGTGGTCAAAATACTCATTTGCCTAATAATTCTGCACTCCCTGTATTTCGGGTTTGCACAGAGCAGCCCCTATCCTCCTCTTCTCTGCTCTCCTGGCTCTTCCCTCCTGCTGAATGCCCCCCAGGGCAAGTAGCTTTTTATGGGGATACCCAACCAGGCTTGCTCCTGAGCAGCTGCTCTGCGTGTCCATTTACACGCACATTCGTAGCTTGGCCCCGTTCCCCCTCTCTCCTCATTAGCTTACTGGCTGTGATTGACAGCAGCAGGAGCCAATGAGAAGGGAGAGTCCCCAGCACATTGCAGGCGGACTGAGGTGCTACTGCATTGGTATTTCATGCATATAATGCATGCAGGTGAAAAACCTTAAGCCTTTAGAATTGCTTTTAATGCTGAAGTTCTGATCTGGCCATATAAATGTTTGCCATTGGTTCTGAGTGTCCATGACATACAAAGACGAGGTAAATTTATCAGTGCATCCTTTGTACTGCTGCAGATGCCTAAAGCCCCGTACACACGTACCGATCGTCGGCCGAACGATCGGCCGTCTTTTGTCCCCGGGCTGTCGTGTCCGCTGAAAAGGGCAAAAGACTGCACACGAATTTTGTCCGCCGACTGCAGAAGTGATGTCATGTGATGGTTAACTTTCCCTGTGTTTTTTCTTTTCTGAGCATGTCCAGTCTTGCAAATCTGCTGTCTGTCGGCCGAATTCTGTACTGACTGGCGAACAATCGGCCGTTCTGGTGTCGGCATACAAAAATTTTAATGCTTGCACGACAGATTCTGTTCGGCCGAAAGTGCGCTGTCGGCTGTCGGAAGCATCATACTAATAAGCCGAAAATCGTCCGATCGGTCGTCGGCCGAATCTTTTTGGCCGACAATCTGCACGTGTGTACGGGCCTTTACAGTCATTCTGTATTGGAGGGAATCTTCGTCCCTGGAAAATGTGGAAGGCTAGGTCTTGATGACCTTTCTTTGCAGGTGTAATGCCTGATGCAGATTTTTTTTTTTTTTTTTAACTAGTGGCCTGAATGAAAAACCTGAGAAGCTCACTGTACTAACTATGCAAAAGTTAAAGTGGCTGCTGCCATTGTTTGCAGGTGAGAGTTAAACAACTAGGAATAGTTTAAACATGGGGAGAAAAAAACCTTGCAGTTCCATTCCTGTGACTTAGGCAGCCCATACAGTATTCATTCATTTTATTTTTTGTAAAAAAAAAAAAAAAAAAAAGGCCTGATTCCCCCATCCACGCTGGATCCTTCCTGCTGAGTCACTGTATTCTGACTTCCCCACCATCAGAATATACTAATCGGTGCTGCCGGCTGTAGCTGAATCAGGATGAATTTTCGATCCATGTGCTTTAGTTGCCTTTCCATAAATCCATGCCCATCTATCGCTATATTAAAGACCAACAGAAGTCACAGAAATAGACCTTGTCAGATGTCTATGAATGTTGTATTAAAAAGCACCAATGTTTTAGCTGTTGCAAAGTGTCTAAATGGGTGCTGTTCAATAAGCACCAGAGATTGACCACCCTACCCACTGCACATAATCTAATCTAACTGGGGTTTCTTCAGTGAAGGCAAATATTGTCTACTTTGCATATTTTGCTCTAATTTTCCCCCAGAGGTTGGCAAATGCTCTCCTGATCTCTATCCTCAAATCATGTTAGAAAAAATGTTTTTCTTACACTTGATTAGGTATTTGTTCAATATTTTTTAAGTTTAAGAACTGTATACACTATACAGCATTGTACAACTTTGTTCAAAATATGCTGCTATGCACAGCACATACATGCATTCAAACAACGCAGAGATTCCTAAACAAAAATGACAGCAAAATACTACACAAGTTTTGAGAAAAGTGCATAGATATAAACACATGAAATATTTAAGAGCAGCCCAGCTCCCAGAGGTACTGTTTAGGTATGCTTTACAAAGTTAAACTTCACAACATTCAGTAAGATCTTAGAAAAAGGAGTGCAACAGTCTATTTGCCCTAAGTAAATTACCCCCCCCCCCCCCACTACTATTTCTCAACATGTCTGCACGAGAACTTCATGCATAGAGGGCTGTTGCATTTATTCTTCCACCACACAGCCTACTAAGAAGGGAAAAAGTAATTAGGGCATTTCCAAGCACCAATCTGTGTAAAGAAAAAAAAAAAATCCCATGAAGCTACAGAGATTTCACTTGGGCTTTAAAGCGGTTGTAAACTCAATAAAAAAAAAAAAAAACCTGCAAGACAAAGGCATAATGAGCTAGTATGCATCGCATACTAGGCAATTATGTGTAACTTACCTTAAAACGAAGCCCCGACACGGACCCCCGGACATCGCTGCGGGCGCTGCCATGGTCCCTCGTCGTCTCTTCCGGGTTCGGCGGCTCCGGCGTGCTGATTGGCCGGAAGAGACGGCTCCGGCTCGATGATTGGCCGGAGCCGCGATGACGTCATTTTTCCGGCAAGCTCCCGGCAACTTAATTGAAGGTCCCCCGGACCTTCAGAGCGCATGCGCTGCTCGCGCGAGCGGCTGCATGCACTGTAAATATCTCCTAAACCGTGCCGGTTTAGGAGATATTATTTGTACCTACAGGTAAGCCGCCTTATAGGCTTACCTGTAGGTAAAAGTGTCAAAAAGCGGGATACTACCGCTTCAAAGGAGAAGTACAGCCAACGTTTGGCTACATTTCTCCTATGGATCACAGGAGTGTAGTTCATTCTGCTCTCCTGTGACCTGTTTTTAGCAAACAGTGGGCTAAAGTCACACAGCCAGTCCAGGCTCAGGCAAGATCATGACAATGAAGTCAGGATCTGCCACCATGCCTGGACCGGCACCCGGCTCAGCTTCTAAGCGAGCCACTGAGAGCCTGAGCCAGCCGCTCCTGCCCTCTCCACAGCCCTCCAGTGAGCGAGGAGAGGCAGAGCAGACAGCGATGACTGACCATCATCCGCTCTCTGCTTAGGGAGCTCTGAGAACAGAGCGATCAAACACCACAGTCTTATGTCTCGTACACGATCAGATAATCAGACAACTTATCGTTCGCATTTTGTTGCATGATACTAGTATCAAATTCAACAATGCGTACTAAATGTGTGATTTTTTTTTTTTTTTTTTTCGTACGATTCTGGAAAAGCTTCCTGGTTGCATAGCTACGCATCGGATAGTGCAAAACAGAAACAATGGCAGCCAGGCCTTTTCTGGATTATTTTTGGGTTTCTGATCATGCGTGGTCTTTGTCTATCGATTTTTTTTTAGCGGACGCATACTATACTGATTAAACTATTGTCGTTCGCTAGGCTATCATACGACAAAAGTTTTCGTGTTTGTCCCTTCAGATTTTGTTGGACGAAATGTCGTGATCGGCTGTCGAAAGCTGTGTACTAACAGATTATCGTGCGATCAATTCAAAAGCAACTTTTTTCGTACAATTATCTGGTCGTGTGTACGAGGCATTAGAGCTGGCGGGGGACTGATGTGGCAGCGGACCGATGCTGCATCCATCTAGGCAAGTATGATTCTGAAAAAAAACAACAACCATACTTCTCTTTTAAGTGGTACTTACACATGATGATAAATTTATGTTGAGTTCTGAAAAACCCAGAGTTTTCTTCAAAAGTTTAATTTTAGAATGGCATTCATATTAGTTTCTTTTGAAAAAGCAATATATGTCGGGTCATCAAGACTGTAATAGATGAAATGTAGGGATGTCAGTTTTGAATTGTGATGAAGTGATTGCAGTAGATTTATAGAATATGTGGAGGAGTAAACATGATAATAGTGTTAAATTGCTTGTACTTAGATCATGGAAAATGAACTACAGAGGCATGGCCTAATTCTAAGCTCTTACTTCAACAAGAGTGATAACTTGTCTCTTCGCATTCGCAACATAAAATACCATCTCATCCATACTGGGAGAAATGTAGGTGGGCTTTACTGTTAGATACTTAATCTCATTCACAAGGGCTAATCATGAAAAAGCTGACCAATACCTCAATGTTAGAGAAAATATACCGTACACCATTACTTCTTTGTACCTCCGGAGATAGAGTAGCACCAATGTCAATTGGACTGACTTGTACTGAGGCAAGCTTACTTCTAATTGCTTGATATAGCACCTATAAGCCATGTTCGGTTATTGAAAGCACCCACTTACGTGAAACCTACAGGTTACTAAAAAAAGCAAAATGATTTGGACGAAGTAACCCATGTTTTAGTAAATGAGACAAGTTGGTCTTTTCCTTGGAAACTGTATTTTCTAGTGTTTTGTGCACCGTTCTATACGGGGATCTTTCTGTATCTGTAAAATGTGGTCTGATGTGAATGGGTTAAACTTGATAATGTGCTGACTTTTTTCCTTATGCTGTCAGCCTGCCTACATACATTACTCCTTCATTTAGTTGTAAAAGGAAATTACCAGGTGTATTTGCTTGCAGTTCTTTAGATGCAGATGTGTGCATTCCAATGTACATTCCTGCAGAGCGGTGTGGTATTTTCCTGACATTCTCCAGCTGTACTGAATGCTTAGAAATCACTCAATTATGTTTGCCTTGACTTTTACAGGGAAATTAAACAGTCTAAACAAACTTCATGTGTATCTGCCATGCTATCATGTTATGTGATATGCTGTCTGCATAGACATTATGTGGTTCTTTTATTGTACAGTATGGAGAGGATCGGTTTGTTTAATGGTACACTAAAAATGTGATGCAAGTTATATTTAACAATATTTCTTGATCTTTCTGGCAAAAATGATCAACTCTGTTGTCAAGCTATCCATAAATACGAGGTGATGGCCAAAGAAGCTGGTTCTGGCAACAGTCTTTTTTTTTGTATTTGGGACCTGAACATAACTTCTCGCAAATGCTAGATTAGAAAACCTGTCCAAAGCACTGTTGTTCCCCATATGATAAGTGGTGCTAGTATGGTCTGCCAGCAAACCCCCTCTTTGTATATGCATTGATTTGACATGACTGTTTGTGGCAGTGCCAGGTGTTTGAGGTGCTGTAGTAAAATCATATTGTGCCTGCATGGCCACGTGCCCTCCCGTGTATGTGGGCAGCCTTCAGAAATAAGAAAATTGGTTTTATTATTTTGTTTGATACTTCAAGGGCAGGAGAAAAATCTGCGTTTTTAAGCTCACCTAAGCTGTATTTTTTTTAAGAGTTTAGCAGAGTTTAACTGCTTGCAGGCTGTGTGTGTGTGTGTGTATGTGTATGTGTATATATGTGTGTGTATATATACATACATGCATGCATGCATACATACATACAGTGGCTCTCCTTTGGAGAATCGGGTACCTGTGCAACCCCGGGTCTAGGGCATGCACGCTCACCACCGGCAACCTTCTAAAACTGTGATTGGACAAAGCGGGAGCCAATCAGTGGGTCAGGTGGACCTAATGTCCACCGGGGCCTGCCGATTGTTCCTGAGAGAGACAAAACGTCAGTCTGCCGATGTAAACAAGGCGGATCACCATTCTGTGAAAAGGGGAGGTAGAGAGATCCTGTGTTTCTGTAAAGCAGGAACACTGATCTCTGCCTTCCCACAGTACAAGCACATCCCCCCACATTTGTAATTAGTCCCTAGGAACACCTTTAACCCTTTGATCGCCCCTGATGTTAACCCCTTCCCTGCCAGTGTCATTAGCACAGTGACTGCATATTTTAGCACTGATAACTATTCGTGTGACTTGGTGTCCAATTTGTCCGCTGCAATGTCATAGTCCCACTATTAGTCGCTAATCGCCGCCATTAATAGTAAAAAAAAATTAAAGATTCCATACAACTATTCCATAGTTTGGTTTGAGTGAAAGTTTTAGCATCTACAATCTGTACATACATATTGGGATTTTTTTTTTTTTTTTTTTTTAACCCAAAATTTGTAGCAGAATACATATTGGCCTAAATTGATGAAATTTGATTTTTTTTTTTTTTTTTTTTATAATCTAATTTCTTTTAATGCAGAAAGTAAGATTTTTTTTTTTTCTTTAACCGCTTGCCGACTGCTCACAGTATATTTTCTGCGGCAGTCGGCCCCTCACAGGCAGAGTGACGTAGGTCTACGTCGCTCGCCTGTGAGGCTCTGGGGAGCGAGCGCGCGCCCGCGCACCCCTCCGCGCGTGTGACCAGCGGACCCGATGTCCGCCGGTCACTCGGCGATCGGCGGGGGAGAAGGAGAATGTCAGGCAGCTTGTGTAAACAAGCCACCTGTCGTTCTCCTCGCTGTAAAAACACTGATCACTCGGATCTAGCATGTAGATCCGTTGATCAGTGTCCTTACAGCTAGAGCCACAGCCAATCACAGTAAGAATCACGCCCCTAGGGACACACACAGCCCCTCCCTCCCAAATAAAGTTAACCCCTTCACTACCAGTGTATTTTTACAGTAACAGTGCATATATATAGCACTGATTACTGTAGAAATGTCACTGGTAACCCCAAAAGTGTCAAAAATGTCAGTCAAGGGTCCGATCTGTCCGCCCCAATGTCGCAGTACCGCAAAAAAAATCGCAGATCGCCGCCATTACACGTTAAAAAAAAAAAAACACCAAAAATGACAAATCTTTCCCTTTGTTAGTAAACGCGATAACTTTTGCGCAAACCAATCAAAATACGCTTTTTGCGATTTTTTTTTTTTTTTTTTTTTTTTTTTACCAAACATAGGTAGCATAAAACAAATTGGCCGAAAATTTTAAAAAATTTTGATTTTTACATTTTTTTTTTTGGGGAATTTCATATAAAAAAATGTGAAAAATATTGTTATTTTTGCAAAATGTACGCTCTTTTTTTGTTTATAGCGCAAAAAGTAAAAATCGCACGGGTGATCAAATACCACCAAAAGAAAGCTCTGTTTGTGGGAAAAAAAGGACGCCAAATTTGTTTAGATACAGCGTCGCACGACTGCGCAATTGTCTGTTAAAGTCACGCAGTGCCGAATCGCAAAATACCCCCTGGTCGTTTAGCAGGAAAATCCTCCGGGGCTTAAGTGGTTAACTTGTCTATTTTTTTGTTTATAGCCCAAAAAAAAAAATAAAACCACAGAGATGATCAGATGCCACCAAAAGGAAGCTCTATTTGTGGGAAAAAAGGGACATAAATTTGCAGGCAGATCACAGCCCATAAACTCCCTTGCTGATAAACTGCTAAAACCCTTCATGGGTGCATGGACACGTAGGATAACATAGTGGGGAGTTTAAGGGCTGTTTAAAAAAAATAAAATAAAATCAAAAAAAAAAAAAAAACTCCCTTACTCACAAAAACCTGTAAAAGCAGAATTGTGCATGAGGCCAAACTGTAGACTGTGTCTTAAGTTTCTCCAAAGCAAGGCTAATTGCTACATATCTCATGGAGTACATTGTATACTTGGTCTTAATATTGATTAAAATTCAACAAACCTCATTTACAAAGTAGATATTTTTCTCTTTCGTTCATTGATGGACACGGATCATGTCATTCTTGACCATTGGGTTATGCTGCCCCTTACAGGAGTAGGACACTAGGCAGAAAAAAACTTCTGGCTACACCCATGGGCAGTCCTAGGGGGTTTACTCCCTCTCTTTTGCTATAGTCACTCAGTTTTTTTTCTGCCCAGTCAGGAGTAAGGACCTAGTTCCTTGCTGGGATCTTTTTCCTGGCTAAACTTTTTCACATAGAAAATGTTTTTCTCTTACGTCCTCCGACAGTCGCCGCCACTTCATATTCCTCACTAATGGGGGTTATTGACCTTTGCTCCGCAGGAGTAGCTAGGCAACAAAATTTGTTAATATCAAAGCTTTTAGCATATCCCACCCCTAGGGGGTGGTCCCCTCAGTCAATACCTCCCTGCTTCCTGCATTCCCAACTCAGTTTCTAATGCCTAGCTTAGGAGTAGGCTGGCTGTTCCTGTGCTGGGACTCTGTCTCAGCCTCCTATTCTCTTTTTGATTTTATTTTGAGTCTTTTTCTCTTTCTTTTACTTAGCTGTTAATTTTCAGCATTAGTTAGCTTCTTCTGATGAAGATGATCGTGCGGAGCTGGGTCTCGGACTGGCCACCCTGGATCTCAGGGCTCAGGGCCAGAGGCTTCCCAGCCTGCCATCGAGCGTTCAGCGCAGGTTTCCCTGGCACATTGAACGACCCATCCCTCTTCGCTGCAGGGATGCTATCTGTGAGGTTGCTACCTCACTGGACGCCATTGCGGTTTCGCACCGCAGTTCCACTGCGTCATGGCTGCGACACTCCCTGTTCTCAGTGCAGCGGTTTGGTCGCTGGAGCAGGCTCCCCACGCCATCCGGACTGGTAAGTGTAACTCTATGTGGGGACCTGTCTGTTGGGTGTCAGTCTGGGACTGTGTGACCCTGCATGTCTGTGTGGCTGCTGAGCTCACTGTCAGATTCCTGTGTGAAATTGCTGCCTGTGTGTGGGCTGCGAGGGGGGGCTCTCCCGCTCTGCTGGGTAAATGCATGAAGCAGTCTGGGTTTTAGGCATGCTGTGCGGCGATCGCTGCGGCGACCCGCCATTTTTTTGCAGCAGAATTATGGTGGCCGGTCCTGTGTGGTAAGGCGCGGCGTTTTGGCGCCAAACGCCGCCATTTTGGAGGCGATCGATCAGACCACATGTCGGCGCCATTTTCTATTTGCCTAAGGAATCCTCAGCCGAACGGCCATGTTTGTGTAGCCTTACATAGGCTTTACAGGGGCGGTCAGTCATTGCATCCCTTCCTTTTGCTCTGGGACAGCGATCGGTGGCAGCAGCTTGTGTGATCTCTCCAGGTTTTTACCTTTCCATTTTCCTGTATTCCTTGCCCAGTGTTCTTATCCCTGTGGGGGTCGGTGTATTCAGTGGGTGCGGTGGGCTACGCTCGCCGCGATCTTAAAGGGGCAGTACTCCTTCTTTTTTCCTAATATTACTGGGGCATGGATTCTCAGGATTGCAAGTTTCCTTCCACCTTGGTGGGGGGCCAAGGGGCTGCTGCTTCCCCCGAGGGGGCTGATCTGGCTACTATTGTGGCAAACTTGGCTGCTCAGGTGCAGATGCTGGTGGCTGATCGATCCACTAAACGGCCCAGAGTGTCTATTTCCTCTGATTCAGAGGGCGATGGGGCTGCTATGGCTGGAGTGCCCTTCTCAGGGTCTCACTCATCTCTAGACCTTGTGGGGTCTGAGGGGGAGGCTGAGGTGGAAGGGGTTGATAATTCTCCCCCTGGCTCGTCTGTAGAGCTTGCACTCATGGATGAGTTGGTTGCTTCTATCAAGCAAACGCTGCATTTGCAGGATGAACCATGTCCTCCTGTTTTGATGTCCTCTTATGGGACGCAAAGGAAACGCAAAACATCGCAGGTTTTTCCTTGTTCTATGGAATTTCAGCGCGCGGTTGATTAACAATGGCGCAATTTATTTGCGCCACTTTGTGCGGGTTCGCAAGTTTCGCATGGAATCCCTGTGCTCGGTGGTGGCTGTCCTGGTTCCGGGGGAATTCATGGCCTCCATCGATTTGAAGGATGCGTATCTTCACATTCCAATTTTCGAGGGTCACCAGAGGTGCCTTCGATTCGCTATTGCGGAGGATCATTTCCAATTCGTGGCGTTACCCTTCGGTCTCGCTTCTGCTCCGCGGGTTTTCACCAAGGTGCTTGCGCCGGTCCTGGCTTTGAGAGCCCAGGGCATCTCTGTCTTGGGGTATCTGGACGATATCTTGATTCGGTCTGCGACCGGTCAGGGCCTGGTGAATGACCTGTCCATCAAGATGCAGACTCTGCAGGAGTTCGGTTGGACGATAAATTTACCAAAGTCAACGTTGTGTCCGTCCGTTCGTCTTCCCTACCTGGGGATGATACTGGACTCTGTTCAAGCGAAGGTCTTCCTGCCGGAAGACAAGCTCCGGACACTTCAGAACGAAGTCAGGTCCCTCAGGGACAATCAGTGCTCGTCCCTCCGGACGTGTATGAGGTGTCTGGGATTTATGGTCTCGGCTTTCGAGGCGATCCCCTTCGCCCAGTTTCACACACGGGATCTTCAGGCGGAGGTCCTGGCCAAGTGGGACGGGCGTCCGCAATCTCTGGATCTGCGGATTTCGTTGAGCTGCCTCACCCGAAGGGGTCTTTTGTGGTGGCTCCAGTCCCTGGCGGTGTCGGGGGGCAAGTCCTTTGTCGTGGACAGGGGTGGTGTCCTGGGCATTCTGTCCGCCCAGGGAACTTGGTCGGAGGAGGAATCCTCCCTTCCGATCAACATTGTGGAATTGCGAGCGATAAATCTGTCTTCTGCGTTGGACGGACAGGCTTCAGGGCCGTCCGTTTCGGGTGCAGACGGACAATGCCACTGCGGTGGCCTACATCAACCACCAAGGGGGCACCAGGAGTGCCCGAGCGGCTCGGGAAGTAGCCGACATTCTGTCTTGGGCCGAGACGCACGTCCCGGCGATATCTGCAGTTCACATTCCGGGGGTGGAGAACTGGCAGGCGGATTATCTGAGTCGCCAGACCCTGGACCAGGGAGAATGGTCCCTTCACCTGGATGTCTTCCAGATGTTGTGCGCGAAGTGGGGGTCCCCAGATGTGGACCTGTTCGCGTCTCGTCTAAACAACAAGGTGGAAAGGTTCGTGCCAAGGACGCGCGATCCTCGGGCAGACGCCTCAGAAGCATTAGTGGCGCCCTGGCATCAGTATCGTCTGATGTATGCTTTTCCACCAATTCAGCAGCTGTCCAGGCTCCTTCGCAGGTTGGCCTCGGAACCGCACACAGTGATTCTGGTGGCGCCAGACTGGCCTCGCCGGTCTTGGTACGCAGACCTCGTGAATCTGGCGGTCGACGCTCCGTGGCGTCTGCCTCTTCGAGAAGATCTCCTGTCTCAAGGACCGATCTTCCATACTGCTTTACAGTCGCTGGCTTTAACGGCCTGGCTGTTGAAAGCCAGGTCCTGAAGGATAGGGGTCTCTCCCCTGAGGTCATTCCCACTTTGATCAAGGCTAGAAAAGCCTCTTCGGGGAATATTTATTACCGTACTTGGAAGGGGTATTTTGCCTGGTGTGAGTCCAGGGGGTATTCCCCTCGCTCGTACTCTGTATCGAGGGTGTTGGCTTTCCTCCAAACTGGAGTGGACCAGCGTTTGGCGTTGGCCATGATTAAGGGTCAGATTTCTGCACTGGCCGTTCTTTTTCAACGACCTGTGGCGTCTAATTCTTTGGTTAGCACCTTTGTTCAAGGGGTGCGTCACTTGGCTCCTCCTCGGAGGGACCCTTTACCTCCATGGGACTTGAACCTTGTTCTGTCCGTGTTGCAACATGCTCCCTTTGAGAAGATCAGGGAGATCTCGTTGTCTCTCTTGTCCAAGAAGGTTGCTTTTTTGGTGGCAATCACTTCGGCTCGCAGGGTATCGGAGCTGGCGGCCTTGTCCTGCCGCTCTCCCTACTTGGTGATTCACTTGGATAAGGTGGTCTTACGACCTAACCCTTCTTTTCTTCCGAAGAGGATCTCGGAATTTCACCTCAATGAGGACATTGTCTTGCCTTCGCTTTGCGCGAAGCCTAAGCATCCAAGGGAGGTGGCTTTGCATTCCTTGGATGTTGTTCGGGCGATCAGGGTTTACCTGTCATCGACGAAATCCTTTCGCAAGTCGGATTCTCTTTTTGTTCTTCCAGAGGGTCCTCGGAAGGGCATGGCAGCGTCGGCTGCGACCATCGCCAAATGGATCAGACAGACCATTGTGCAAGCCCATGCTTTGAAGGGGAAGGTTCCCCCTTTCCCTGTGAAGGCGCACTCTACCAGGTCTCGGAGTACGTCTTGGGCCTATCGTCATCAGGCTTCTATGGCCCAGGTGTGTAAGGCGGCGACTTGGTCGTCAGTTCACACCTTCTCAAAATTCTACAAGGTGGATGTTCAGGCATCGGCGGATGCTTCCTTCGACCGCAAAGTTCTTAGTGCGGCAGTGCCTTAGGGCCCTTGTTTTGGGTCCTTGGCTGTTGGGATGTCTTTATCCCTAGGTTACTTGTTTTCCTGGGTTGTTGCTCCTGTTGAGCACGTTTTTTTCCTGTTGCCCAGTTGGTTCTCTTACCTTGGTAAGGTTCCTTTCTCTGATGTGGGTACTGCGTTGCTTTAGGCGGGGCTGCGTTTTTTTCCCACCCCTCATGTCTACACTGCTATGGGATGTCCCCATTAGTGATGAATATGAAGTGGCGGCAACTGTCGGAGGACGTAAGAGAAAACGGAATTTTTGTAAAATCTTACCTGTAAAATTCCTTTCTCTGAGTCCTCCGACAGTCGCCGCCCCCGCCCCTCTTTTGGGGTTTGTTTATGTACTCTACTGCTATGCTACTGAAACTGAGTTGGGAATGCAGGAAGCAGGGAGGTATTGACTGAGGGGACCACCCCCTAGGGGTGGGATATGCTAAAAGCTTTGATATTAACAAATTTTGTTGCCTATCTACTCCTGCGGAGCAAAAGTCAATAACCCCCATTAGTGATGAATATGAAGTGGCGGCGACTGTCGGAGGACTCAGAGAAAGGAATTTTACAGGTAAGATTTTACAAAAATTCTGTTTTCCTCTGACATCTACTATCAACTGCCGGACTGGGTGACTGGCTGGATAATCTAGATCCAGTGGTCATCCCAGTCTGGCCAACAAGTGTGCTGGCCACAGCTCCAGGCTAGGTCGACCACAACATAGCCTCACTGGACAAGGCTGGCCCTGCGAGTTAAACGTCTCGCTAAGTCGCATACGACCTGGCCTTGGCCTGAGTTGCAGCATTCCTCCTAGTCGACAGCCCCCCCATTTTGATGAAGAGGAGTATCTGTTTGGAGTGGTGCCCACCTGGTTCCTGGTATGGTGAGTAGCTGTTCCCACTCTACCCCTGGAGGGTTTTGGGGTAGACATGGGCCCCTCCTTGGGACGGTTGGACCCCAGGGTTCCCCTTGTTCCCGCAGACACCCCCCCCCCCCTTGCCAAGTTCCTTATTCTACATCCGCCCCCCCCCCCACATACTCTGGGAATGTATTTATTTGGGGTGATCTGACCACTTTCCTGGGGTGGGGACAGGGTGCTAACTTGGGGTGGCGATTTTGGCGGTGGGAGCCCCTCCTTATCCCCTGATGCTGACACCAGGATCGTTTAGCTCCCTGATCGCTTCATGTGTACTGCGGATTCTCCTGGTGATTGCAGGTGCCTGTGTTAGTGGATGGTGAGTCAAGTGGAGTCCTCTCCCACTCTTATTGTGTCTTGTGCTTGGCAACCTGGTGGTGCTGCCAGCGCGGTGAGGGTTGTCCCTTAGCAGCGTTGCACTTTTTGTGCGGTCCCCCTCGTGACTGATGGAGTCTTTGTTTCCTCACCTGATCCCCTCTCTGAGGCTGCGGGGCCCTCCGGGTCCAAACCATCCATCCTTTTATTGACAGTGGTCCTGGAGTCTCATTTCTTGTGACCTGGGTGGAAGGGGCTTTTGGGCAACGGGCTAGCAAAAAGCGTCCCCCATTTCATCTGATCCTGAATCTGATTCGGCTGCTGCGGGCGTGGGTCACCCTGCTGGGCCTTAGACCACGCGCCTGGAATCCTCTGATAGTGAGGATAATTCCTCCACATCTGCGATCACGCACGAAAAGGTGCTGGTGGATGCACTGATTGTATCTGAGCGTAAGACCCTAAAGATAGAGGATGCAGCTGAAGCAGCGACAGAGGTGCAGGTATCCTTTGGCACTCACAAGCCATCCAGAGCGGCAAAGGTGTTTCCTTTCCCCGCCTAGTTTGACAGAATTGTCGCAAAAGAGTGGAGACAACCAAAGCGTCCCCATGGGGTTTCCGAAGTGCTTTACTAGGCATTAACCCCTATGCGGTGTCACTTCTTAAGAAGTGTACTCTGCCACCAGTGGTGGACCCTCCTGTTTCCAGATTAAACCAGGCAACCATGATTTTGGTGGAGGAGTCCCCGGCCTTTAAGGATCTGCCTCCCAGGCCTGGTAGGCCAATCCAGTGCGGCTGGTCACTGATGTTCCTTGGTAGCTTCCTCTCAGGGAGGATCTGCTGTCCCAAGGACTGATCTTGCAACCTCCTTTACAGTCGCTGGCTTTGACGGCTTGGCTATTGAACGCCAAGTGCTGAAGGATAGAGATTTGTCTAAATCGGTGATTCCTACGTTGTTAAAAAGCTAGGAAATCTACCTCTAGGAAGATCTACCATCGTAAGCTGTGCATTGCGTGGTGTGAGTCTCTTGGGGGTTCATCCTCCCTCCTTCTCGGTGGATCGTATCTTAACCTTCCTTCAATGGTGGGGTTGAACAGAAATTGGCCTGGAGTACCATCAACGGGCATGTCTCAGGGTTGGCTGGTTTTTTTCCAACGACCTTTGGCAACACAACCCCTGGTGCATGCCTTTCTTCAGGGTGTCTGACATTTGGTTCCTCCAATGTGGGCTCCATTGCCACCTTGGAATCTTAATTTGGTGCTTTCAGCGCTACAGAAGCCTCCCTTTGAAAATATTCAGGAGATTTCCCTGCTTGCGCTGTCCCAGAAGGTGGCCTTTTTGGTGGCTTACTTCTGAGTGCAGGGTGTTGGAACTGGCAGCGTTATCCTGTCGCTCGCCTTATTTGGTGATTCACAAGGATAAGGTGGTCTCTGGCTTTTATTTGAATGAATGTGTTGCCTTCTCTGTGTCCTAGGCCAAAACATCAGAAGGAAATTGCCTTGCATGCCTTGGATTTGGATCTGGGCAATTCAGGTGTACCTGGCAGCTACAGAGTCTTTCAGTAAGTCAGACTCTCTATTTGTGCTCAAGGATCGACCTTGCAAAGGGTTGTCCACTTCCTCTGCAATCATTTCCAGATGGATCAGACAGATGGTGGTTCAGGCCTACTCTACTAGGGCGCCTAGTGCCTCCTGGGCCTTCTGTCCATTAAGCGTCAGTGACGCAGGTTTGCAAGGTGGCCACCTGGTGGTCGGTGCACACTTTTACAAAGTTTTATAATGTGGATGTGTTTGCATCTGTGGATGCTTCCTTTGGCCGCAAGGTTTACAGGCTGCTGTTAGGAGGACCTGATCCTCTTCACATGGGCTCCAGTTGTTTTGGTTGAGCCCCTGTCGCCTGGCTGACCACTGTTTAGCCTTGGAAATTTTTGGCTGTTGCCCACCCCCCCATGTTTGACACTGCTTTGGCACGTTCCAACGGTTATGAATATCAGGAGCTGTGTCCGTCAATGAACAGAAGAGAAAATGGGATTTTTGTCTTACCGTAAAATCAGTTTCTCTTTTGTTCATTGATGGACACAGGACCCACCCCTCTGTGGATTTATAATTCCTGTGACACTGCTTGTAACAAAACTACTGCTTGTAACAAAACTGAGTGACTATAGCAAAGAGAGGGAGTATACCCCCTGGGACTGCCCATTGGTGTAGCCAGATGTTTTTTCTGCCTAGTGTCCTACTCCTGTAGGAGGCAGCATAACCCAATGGTCAAGAATGACAGGAGCGGTGTCTCCTCCAATGAACAACGGAAAAATGGATTTTACAGTAAGTCAAAAATCCCATTTTACTATACTGAAATATACTTTCAAACTCTCACCTATCATATTGTTGTCTTATTAAACTACACAGAGCTCTTACTACTACCTTGGTGGTCCATGGTATTTTTTTTTTTTTTTAAATAAAACCAACTTTTTTTAATTTTTACATAGTTACATAGTAGGTGAGGTTGAATAAAGACAATAGTCCATCCAGTTCAACCTGTGTAGGTGTGTGTAGCTGTAATCATCTCACATAGCCCTGAATGTTCTGATCCTTGAGATGTACATCTAAGAGTCTTTTGAAAGCCACCATACTACCCGCAGAAACCACCTCTTGTGGTAGAGAATTCCACAATCTTGTAGCCCTAACAGTAAAGAACTGTTGCCTGAGGTTAAAACACTTCTCCTCTAATCGCATTGTATGCCCTCGAGTCCTCATGCAATCCCTTCGACTGAACAGCTTATTTTCTAAGCTGAGATCCCCATTGAGATATTTAAAAATTGCTATCATGTCCCCCCTCAGGCGTCTCTTCTCCAGGGAGAATAAATCAAGCGATTGCAGGCGCTCTTCATAATTAAGGTCCTCCAATCCCCTAATTAGTTTAGTTGCCCTTCCCTGGACTCTCTCCAGCTCCAACACATCCCTCCTGAGGACTGGCGACCAGAACTGGACAGAATACTCCAGATGCGGTCGGACCAGAGTTTTATAAAGTGAAATGATTATAGACTTATCTCTGGAATACATACCTTTCTTTATGCATGCTAATATTCTGCCGGCTTTGGCAGCTGCCGCTTGACATTACATGCTATTGCCTAGTCCATCATCAACCAAGACTCCCAGATCTTTCTCCATTTTTGATTCCCCCAAGGGTTCCCCTCCTAACGTGTATTGTGCTTTTATGTTTCCAGTCCCCAAGTGTAAAACCTTACACTTCTCCACATTAAACCTCATTTGCCAAGTCGTTGCCCATTCCGTTATTTTGTCCAGGTCATCCTGTAGGATATCTGCTTCATGCTGTGCAGTTATTGCCCTGCCTAATTTTGTGTCATCTGCAAAAACTGATATCGAACTACTGATCCCGTCCTCAATGCTGTTTATGAATAAATTGAACAAGGTTGGTCCCAGGACTGAGCCTTGGGGCACCCCGCTTTTGGAGCTGTCTGCAGACCGTAATATTGGTGACATTAGTGGTGCTTGTGCATCCAAGCCATTTCACTTCAGATATTGAAGTTGACTCTGAAGTTTGGGCTCTCGCATATATTCTGCAACCATTGCACCTTCCTGTTGGTTCCCTAATGCCATGAGTGTTTTAGTAATCCATGGTAAGCACATAACCTTTTAACGTTTACCTGTTTTACCAGTGTTCAAGTGTAAGTTTATTTTTTCTAAAATCTAAAAAGGTAAAATATACAAAAGGTGCCTGTACATAACAGTAACAAACAACTGACCAACCGCCCCAACCTATAACTGGCCTTCACAGCAAAAAGCACATAAAAGGGCAACACATGCAAAGAAAATTCCTAGCTCAACTTGCCAATCTGCTAACAACCGAATAATCCTGTCTAACGGTTCACGTTAAAAACAGGGCTTTAGTTAGCACACAAATACATGCTGCAGAGCCACTCCAAAGCACCCCAATATTTCTGCAGTCCAAGCTCTTGTAAATTTGAGAATCTCCAAAATGTAAGCACATACATTCTCATGGATAGAGTGCAGGTGAGCCTGGGGGTAGCCCAGCCCTCCTTACAGGCTACAGCCCAATAAATCTTTCTCTGGGTTTTCTCGATCCTTGCAGATAAGCTCCTCACCACCACAGCAGGATTCATATTGGCCTAATTGTGTAACTCACCACTTCCTTCCAGAGCTCAACCACTACCCAGCAAAATGACGGCCGCAAAGTGGTTGCTCTATACTGGCTGGGCGTCATATGGCGCGCAGAGCTGCGATCGGTGGTGTGTCACTCTGACGCACCGCATCTGCAATCCCGGTAAAGAGCCTATGACCTAGGCTCTTTACCATGTGACCAGCTGTGTCCAATCACAGCTGGTCACATAGTAGATAAGAAGTGCCATTCATCCGCTTTCCTCAGTTTGCACCTGACAGGAGCGAGTAGAGGAGAGCCGATCGCGGCTGTGCTGGTAATCAGAGCATTGATTACCAGTGCAGACCCTTGGAGGATGCCACTAGAGTCATCAGGGATTGCCCACCCATGGCCACCAGGGATTGCAAACCCTTGGCCACCAGGGATGCCGATCAGTGCTCAGGGAGCCTGTCAGTGCCCTCCCCATCAGTGCTGCTCAGCATTGCCAGCTATCAGTGCCGCCTATCGGTACCCACCAATGCTGCATATCAGTGCTGCATATTAGTGCCTCATCAGTGCCACCCCATCAGTGCTCATCAGTGCAGGAAAAAACATATTTATTTACTAAATGTTATAACCTAAACAAAAAACGTTTTTGTTTTTTTTTTTTTCAAACTTTTCGGTCTTTTTTTTGATTAGCAAAAAATAAAAAAACCTTGCGGTGATCAAATACCACTAAAATAAATTTGGTTTAGGTACAGTGTTGCATGACCGCGCAATTTTTTTTCAAAATGCAACAGCGCTAAAAGATGAAAATTGACCTGGGCAGGAAGGGGGTGAAAGTGCCCTGTATGGAAGTGGTTAAACCCTTGGTTGCCAGCATGTTAAAATATAGCATCTGCCACCTAGGCTAATGTGAATAAACCCTCAGTCATCTTCCTAGGATTTTGGCCATGACCTTTGCTATCAGAAGGCATGGGCACCAGCCAGTATAGTGGTGCCCCATCAGAAGAGCGAGGAGCTGCTGTAGCTTGCATATGTAATGGTTATGGGTAGCCCCTACATGTTTCCTTTGTTCCACATCCTATTAATTCGGCCTTAATATCTTGGCATGCTCTTGTTTAAAATTAAAATATAGAAAAATTTTGTGTAAACATTGCATTATTAAAAATTTACTATGTTTCACATTTGTGCAAGCTTGTCCTTTTTTTTTTTTTTTTTTGAGTTTATTGTTGGTTTAATTACAAAGAGTTGTAGAAACTCTAGAAGGATCTCTTGGTAAAGCATTGTAATTGCCTAGACTCTTGTTTAGCGACTATTTACCTACTATATTAGCGACCCATGGGGTTCATTGTTTTTGTTTTCAGCTGACTCAGATTTACAGTGAAAGAAGCAGTAAAGCACAAACACTGTGTAGTACTATAAAGAAGCATGCAGAGTCTGAACATGTAATGCATACATATAGCTGCTATATAGTTTCAGCCCTATACAGGATAAATGGACACTAGGCACTTAGACCAGCCCCCTAGAGGTTATAACCCCTGTTGCATTTTGTTCTGTGTAAATGTGCATACACAATCATTGTAGTAGCATATGCCTATACACATCTAGATCCGGAGAGATCTTTACACAAAAGAGGTAGTTCAATCAGCAATACACATTTATTGAAAGGGTTGTGTGTATATGTGTGTGTATATGTATATATATATATATATATATATATATATATGTATATGTATATATATGTATATGTATATGTATATATATATATATATATATATATATATATATATATATATATATATATATATATATATATATATATATATATATATATATATATATATATATATATATATACACAAATTACACACTAAACAGTATTTACAACACATTGTTAGTACAAATTCTCTGGCTTATATGATATTTACAAATTACCCACAACAGCCAATAAGAAAGAATTTACAATACCATGTATGTATTGAGCATGGAGTTAAGTTACCTTTTCGCTTCAGGCATGGTGGCTGCCGTGTGTATTTAAACACTTAAGAGAAAAGCATGTATACATTCTAAGTGTGAGAGATATAGTCTATATTTACCATCCCCAGTATCTTCATCCTAGTCTGCAATGGAAGAGGGAGATCTCTCTCTTTCCATCTTTACTAATATAGAACCATATCGCATAGACTTGTATAGGGCTTTTCTGATTGGTTCAGCTATCCTGCCCTGTTCCTCCCTCTGGGCGTATCTCGTTCAGGATTGGAAAACTTCCTCCTCGCCTAGCTTAGCATAATTCAGCCCCTTGCTAACCCCTCCTAGTCCATCTTCATTGCATATCTTAATGAGAGTTCTTTGAATTGGAGGGCGAGATAAAGGAATGACCTGTCATGGACGATTGTCAATTATTTTCTGGCCCCGTAATGTCTGGCTAGCAGGAACTTAGGTACAGGATGGTACTATTCTGCATATCAGTTTGTTTTCTAGTGCAAATAGCAGGGCTGGCATTTCAAATGGACTTGTTAATCAAGTTACTATTGCCTGCAAACTGAAGTCACACAACTTCATATAGTTTATAATCCTATAATATATCAACTAAATGTAAAATCAAAACTCAATATCTCGTACATCTATATATTTACACCCATCTATATACAGTCACTAATGGGGATTTATACATAACTCCTCATCAGGCAATACAGTAATGGAGATTACACATAAACGTATAAGGAAACACCCCTCTTACCCTGCTAGTTTTGCTCCATGTCTACAGGAGAATGGTCGTCTTCCTTTTTTTTTTTTTTTCCTGTCCCTTTTTTATTTTATTTTTTTTAAATCTGATGTGGGAGAAAAATCAACAACTGCTGGTAGATTTATGCCAGATGTATATTAATTCTTGATGTCTCAGTTGACCAACAAACTCAGGGGTTCCAAGTTCATTCATACTGTGGATCAGTCGGCAGTGACAACCCATATGTGTTCCAGTTAGCACAGGAACCTTAAATTCAGGTCCGGATATTGTATCTGGTGGGTCCTTGCTGAGTTATTGGGACTAGGGATTCAGCAGTTTACTTGACCCGGTCTCTGAATACTCACTGTTTGCAGGTGCTAGTAGGCTACGGTTTGACTTTTCTAAAGCAGGATAGTTAAATCCCGAGTCACAGCTCCAAGTGTCCATTCAGACACGGAGCTATGGCCCTGCCCCGCCCCCTTTCTATTCTCATTGGCTGGCTGACTGACTTTGACAGCAGCAGGAGACAATGGTGCTGCGCTGCTGTCTCAGCAAATGAGGAGAGGAGTCCCAGACAGCCGAGACATTCCTACAACATTGCTGGAGCTAGAGGGACCTCGGGGTAAGTATTAGGGGGGCTGCTGCACACAGAAGGCTTTTTATCTTAATGCCTAGAATGCATTAGGATAAAAAATAAAAAAACCTGCCTTTACAACCCCTTTAATAAAGGATAAGTACATCTTTCGTAACATGTTAAACACATATTCAGAATGTAACCTGTTACTGCAGCAGCCCCTGTGACGATCGCTGGTGCAATGCTTTGTGAGCTCCTAGTAACGAAAATAATAAATGCACATATTTTTACCTGAAAAAAGATGCACTTTTTTTTTTTTTATACAGCGGTTTAGGTTCAATGGTAATTTTTAAAAATGTTCCTCTTTTTATGCTTGCCCTTCTTTCTTCCGAGGCAGTAATACATTGGCTTTCTTTTCAGTGAATATACCCTGCACAGTCTACAATGAGGTTCTACATCTTGGCATTGGTCACACCCTGGTGATTGTACAGCATCTTCAGCAGTGCAAAATAAGCACACAATGTTAATCCCTGGTACTCCTCTGGCTCATGGTCCATGGTACAAGAAAACATTGTGATTTCCATTTCTTAAAAATCTCACTCAGAACTGTCTGTGTCAGCGACTCTTACACCTAAACATTCTGTTAAAGTGCTTCCTATTCCAGTTAAATCACCGTTGTTTTTAACAGTGCTCTGACCTTTTCCTATAGAGATTTTGATTTTTTTTTTTTAGGGTCCATGCACATTAGGCAGCAGAAAAAATGCCAGAACTGCTGGCATAAAACCGCTTTAGGCTCCGTTCGCCTCTTGGCATCCCCGAATCATGGCAAATTGCGGGACACCCATGCAATCCCCATCACTTTCAACTCTATTAAGCATATTGTACATGTTTTAGGTGCGGTTTTGTATTTATAAACATTTTCTCCTAAACACTAGAAAAAATGTACATGTAAAAATTATTGGCGCCTCTAAACACTGCAATTAGGCATGTCAAGCACCAGTGAGGTGTTCCCCCCCCCCCCACCCTGTAAACCCTCCTATACATATATGCCTGTAAATGTCCAAATTTACATGTACACATAGGCAAATGTTCATAGTATTAAGAGCATTAGTTTGATTTTCGAAATGTTAGTTGGGTTAAAATTGAATTGACATTCCTTTTCGATTGCATTGATGAGAAGATTGAAAAAAGCAGGATGGATCTTTTTTTCTAGAATGAATTGATGACTTTCTAAAAGCCGGTTCACACTACTCCAACTTGAGACACAACTTGTGTGCCCTCAAGTCGCTCCAAGTCTCTTGTCATTACAAATTCAATGTACAGTAAACCCCCGCTCCATCGCGGTTCAGTTTTTGCGGTCCTGGTATATTGCGTTTTTTTTTTGTAATGTTGTTGTTTTACTATATAAATCATTAAAAATGAAATATTTGTGTTTTCCATAGCTCTTGATATGTCTCTCAGTATCTTTTATGTGTTTAAATGAGTTTCTATTGTTTTAAAAGTGTGTTTAAAGACCTTAAAATGCTTTTACATGTACAGTGACAGTAAAAAAAACATGCCTACAATGCATTTTAATATGGTTTTTCTATTTTGCGGATTTTCACTTTTCGCGGCTGGGTCCGGAACGTAACCCCCGAAATGGAGGGGGGTTTACTGTAAATGAATGAGAGCCGTCTTAATATGCACTACTGAAGTCGCTCTGACTTCAGAAAAGGTTCCTGTACTATTTCAAGGCGACCTCTATCCGACTTGTGCACATAGACTTCAATGGGAGTCGCCTCTAAGTCGAATCCTAATCTATTTTCAAGCGACTGTGATCAGACTTTCCAGGAAAAAGAAAAAGATTAGCCAGGCATTCCCCACAGACAAAGTCGCCTATCATTTAAGTCTCTTGGAAGTCTCTGCTAAAAAGTCGGTCCTTCATGGGGCGACTTTCTGGTCGTGGTAGTGTGAACCGGCTCTAACTGTGTGTGTGTGTGTGTGTGTGTGTGTGTGTGTGGTTTTCGTAGCCCATTTGTTCCAAAATCGAATGTTAAAAGCAAACAAATTTTCTTAAGTAATTTCAAACAACATTCGTCAAGTTTTTAAAGAATATACTGAGAATTTTTGTACAAATTTCTGTAGGAATGGTATATGAACGTCAACTAATGTATGGCCAAGTTATGAGAGAAATCTAAATAGATTGCATTTGCTGACTTCTTAAAAATGCTAGTTCCTTTTATATTTTCTGAGATCATAACCATCAACTTGTATGTAGAAAGTGATATAGGAACTCCTGTACTTGTGTCCAGTCTGTGACTTATTGCTAAAGTCATTAGATCAGCTTGACAATCTGGCAGCCAGCATTTTCAGAAGGTCAGCAATGGCAGCCTACAGATCTTGCAGTACTGATTTCCTTTTAACCTCATGTGGCTTTAATGTGTATTAGCAATTTCATTTATGAAGGAGGATTATGATATATTATCTGGAGTCCTAGTGCTAAATAATACAGGTTGGTAGAGTACATTGTTGTCTAATGGGTATAAAAATAACATTTTGTTCCTTTTGATAATACTTTTCATGTATTTAAGTCTTTCAGCAAGCTATGCAATTGTTTTATTGTGATAGATTTTCTTTTTAAATTCTGTCTGTTTTTATGCAACAATTTGCTTACCACAGGGGTTTATTATGTCTTACGAACAATGACCAGATCCTACATTACTTAGTCCCTTTGTTCCTTTAGTTTTAGAATATTTCTGAATGAAAGTAATGAAACGCATCCCCCTCATTATATAATCTCGGCTCAGCATTATAAAACCATGTTTCTGGGTTGCCAAGATAATACAATTTAAATGTACCGATTACATGAAACTCATAACTGAAATCTCTTGTGTGAAACATCACTGGAAAGTAGAGTTCAGGATTTTCTTGGACATCAGACTACTCTCTACTAGAAGTGTACCGAATGGAAATTTTGGTGCTGAAACTGAAAATGTAGGATGCACTTGGCCTAAAACTGAAAATGACAGTTGTAGAAAATATATATTTTTTTTTTATGTAGAATTGTACAGCATTATAGTTGACTTTTTAATTTTAATATCAAGAATTTAAATGAATATTAATTTGTCTGCCATTATATGGTTCTTTTAGCGCAAGAAAAGTGCCTCCCTATGTATGTCTTCACACTGTCCATTGCGATTCCGGTGCTTGCTGCATTTGTAGTCAGTTTAAAAAAAAAAAAAAAAAGGCACCTAAAACACACCTTTGTTGAAATGCATTGAAAGCGCAGCAAGAACGCATCAGCAACGCACCTGTTACTATTTTGATGAGGTTTTATGCATCACATGACCTATGAAAAACAAACCATAAGCACAGTAAAATCGCTTGAGTTTTCGGTGCCATTATCGGCACCTTTTTTCTCTCATTGGCAAAATGCCAATAACACAATTTTCGACCGTTGCACTGAAATTCTGGCGGGCGAAGTATATCTCTACTTTCTACTGATTTAGGTCCTATAATACAATGAACCAACTACAAACGCCAGCGGCTGAGGCTCAGTGGCCAAAATGGGGATCAGATTGGTGGGAAAATGTTATCTTTTACCCTGTCTGCTTTTCCCATCAATTTCTTTAGGGAAGGGACCTGGCAGTTTTCCCCATAGCTAAGTAGAAACAGATGGCTGTGCCACAATTTGATGAACCAACCCCCCAGCTACCCACCTAAAGTCTAAAATACAGCCACGTGCCATGGAAAATGTGACACAGCATGTCAAGTTGATAAATGGCACCAGCTGTCAACTGAACCATTCAGGTTAATGGCAACCTCCCTTTCCAAAGAAGAGGAGAGAAAAAAAAAAAAAGGATCAACTCCTAAATGCCTGAGAGTAGCTGCTTAGCCACACTCAATCCATCACGGTTTGCGTCTCAGAGCATAGGGTAAGGTGAACCTAGTCTTAGAGTTGGCTTACGGTGGCTATGGACACACAGCCCAGGTCAGGAGTGGGCCTGCATGTCTGCCCCCACAGCAAACGGAAAACACATGCAGGCTCGCTCCCAAGCTGGTATGTGTCCAAAACCAGCTAACTCAAAGGTTAGGTTAGTGATTTGTGGTGGATTGAGTGGGAGCAGACACAGAAGATGAACAGTCAAGAGTGTTGGTAAGGGACCCCAGAAGCTGAGCCTTTACAATCGCTTTAATGCCTTCATTACTTGCTTTTCCTACATTTATTAACCACTTAAGCCCCGGAAGATTTTACCCCCTTCCTGACCAGGGCCTATTTTGCGATTCGGCACTGCATGACTTTAACGGACAATTGCGCGGTCGTGCGACGCTGTACCTAAACAAATTTGACGCCCTTTTTTTCCACAAACGGAGCTTTCTTTTGGTGCTATTTTGATCACCTGTACGATCTTTTGATCATGCGCTATAAACAAAGAGCGTAAATTTTGCAAAAATAACTTTTCACATTTTTTTTATATGAAATTCCCCCCCAAAAAAAATGTAAAAATCTAAATTTTTTTTAACATTTTAGGCCAATTTGTTTTAATGCTACATATGTTTGGTAAAAAAAATCGCAAAAAGCGTATTTTGATTGGTTTGCGCAAAAGTTATTGCGTTTTACTAACTAAGGGAAAGATTTTTTTTTTTTTTTGCGGGACTGCGACATTGCGGCAGACAGATTGGACCCTTGACTGACATTTTTGACACTTTTGGGGCTACCAGTGACATTACTACAGTAATCAGTGCTATAAATATGCACTGTTACTGTAAAAATGACACAGTGAAGGGGTTAGCTTTTTTGAGTGGGAGGGGTTGAGTGTGTCCCTAGGGGCGTGCTTCTAACTGTGATTGGATGTGGCTACTAGTATAAGAACAGAGATCAACGGTCCTACATAGTAGAACCGTGTGATCTCCATTCTTACACAGGGAAGAATGACAGGCGGCTTTGTTTACATTAGCCGCCTGCCTTTCTTCTGGTGTAACGGACGATCGCGAGTGCCCGGCGGACATCGGGTCCGCCGGGCACTCACGCGGGGGGGTCCGTGACCGTGCCTCTGGCGGGGCACGCTCGCTCCCTAGAGCCTCACAGGCTAGAGACGTAGCCCTACGTCACTTTGCCTGTGAGGGGCTGACCGCCGTAAATAGTCGTGCGGCGGTCGGCAAGCGGTTAATAGTCTAGGCTTGTGAGAATTTTAAATTAAATATTTTTTGGTTGTATTTGTTTTCCATACTTGTATTAAAGCAGAGTTCCACCCTAAAAATGAACTTTGCAGTTTCCAATAGAAGAAAATATCCTTGTTTTAAAGAAAATATACTTACCTTCCTTCCTCTTCCTCCCTCTGCGGTAGTGGTTTCTTCACTGTATATGTGCATTGGGTGTCTGTTCATAATAATTGGTAGCGATTGGGGTTAATCGCATGGAAGAAAAGGTGGGCCCTTAGTATTCTAGCAACACCTAGCGATTGGTTCATATTGAAATTCGAAAAGGTTTAGGCTAGCACAATTTCACACACATTCATTTACTTTTATTTAGTTTTGTATCGGTGATGAATTCCACAGTGCTTTGCAGAATACATAAATTCTTCCACCTACCTCTTACTTGCTATGTTGAAAATCATTACATTGCATAACTTAATTATGGCTTTGCTCTAAAGATTAGGTTTTAACAACGGCTGATGTAATTCTCGGTGCTAAGTAGATCCATGTTTTATTAAAAATGTGTTGTTGCTGTCTCTGGTTAAATATGCAGTATTTCCAACTGCTCTTGCAGCTTTAGCTAGAGTGTTAATAAGTGAGATGTCATATGTGACAGGAAAGCACACCCTAAATTACTTTGTTCTAATGCTGTATGTCTGTAATTTACTGAGGCTCCCTTGTGTTTTTCCTGGGAGTTATAGCCTCTCTTTTGCATCAGGAATGGGTTGAAATTGAGGTTAAATACTTTTTGGATGAAACTTTTTGTGGTCCCAAAACTTTGCAGCCTACTAATGTAGATTGGAGCAGAAGAAATGCTGTTCCTAGCAACCAATCATTTTTTGTCCAGATTTTGTGGTGCAAGTAGGACATGGCATGTACCTTTTTTCTTGAGCCCCAAAAAGGCAGAGCCTACTACTTACTATGTGTATGCTAGATCCCAAATAATTCCCAAATTTTCTCAAGAAAAAAAAAAAAAAAGATGGATTTAACAAAGACGCATTGCCAATATACAGAAATATAGTACTTAATAAAATATATGTGAACCCTCACCTTGTAAAACAACCCTTCTGTGTGTGTATGAAAATGATCAACCTACAGAGGGCTGAATTCAGAGACACCCCACAAATCAAAGTGAAATGATGTATCAGACTAGACTACTGTGCAAACGTTTTAGGAAGGTGTGAAGAATGCTTTCAGAAATATAAAAAAAAACTTATACTTCTATCAACAAAATGAAAAGTAAATGAACAGAAGAGAAATCCAAATCAAATCAATATTTGGTGTGAACCATTTGTCTTAAAAGAAAAAACAAAACAAAACTAAATTCCACCAGGTACACTTGCACTTTTGAAGGAACTTAGCAAGTAGGTTGTTCCAAACATCTTGGAGAACTAACAGCAGATCTTCTGTGGATATAGTCTGCCTCAAATTCTTTTAAAGAGATTGTAAACCCCCCCCAAAATTTTTTTCTGCAACCCGCAAGAGAAACGCATAATGAGCTTGTATGCATCGCATACTAGCTCATTATGAAATACTTTAGAACGAGCCCCCGCCGTGCAGTCCGCTTACCTGCATGTCTTCCGGGATCGCGGCATCCGGCCATCTGATTGGCCGGAGCCGCGGTTACGTCACTCCCTCGCACACACGCGGGAGCCGACGGTCACGGCACGGAGCGCTGAAGGAACAGCACCAGCAGCCGTTCCTTCAGAGCGCATGCGCCAGTGACGTCACTGGCTGCATGTAAGGTAAATATCTCCTAAACAGTACATGTTTAGGAGATATTTACAGTACCTATAGGTAAGCCTTATCATGGGCTTACCTATAGGTAAAAGTGTCAGAGGAGGGTTTACTTCCTCTTTAATCTCTTAATGTAATCCCAGACAGACTCCGTGCTGAGATCCAGGCCCTGTGGGGGGACAAACAATCACTTCCAGGACTCGAGGTTCTTCTTTATGGTCAAGATAGTTCTTAAAAATAATATTGGCTGTATGTTTGGGGTCGTTGCCCTGCTGCAGGATACATTTGGGGCCAATCAGACGCCTCCTTGATGGTATGGCATGATGGATAAATACAGGCAGTCCCTGAGTTACAAATGACCAGGGTGGATTTTGATTTAAATCATAATTTTAATAGCTAGTAAAAAGACTTAATTTAAATCAACTAGATTTAAATTCTAATTATTAAAAGGCAACTGTCCTCTGTCCCACAGCGGCACCTCCTCTGACCTGTTGTTGACTCACCGACAGTCCCATTCACTTTAATAGGACGGCTGGTGATGCAGCAGTGACACAATAAGGTGAGGGACGGGGCGGCAGCAGGGGAGTGGATGCCTGCTAACAGGCGCTGCCATGATGGATCTGAAATGACAGGTGCTATTTAAATCTAAACTCATTCTGGCTGGTAATTAGTGTGAAATTGTGTGAATGCATCAATGCAGTGCATGTTATTTCAGCTTGTAGAGTTTGGATTAATTTAAGGAGTTTACCAAAAATGTAAATATTGCAGAATATACTGTACAGCCTCATGCTACATAACTAAGCTCCATTTCATGCTGAAAAAACTAAAGTTATAATGTATCTTAAATGGAAAACCATCTCTAGGTAGATTTGTACTCCAATAGCATTTTATTAAAATTTGTTAAACATTAAAGAAATCTGATTTAAAAAATAAAAAAACTATTATTATTTATATATATATATATATATATATATATATATATATATATATATATATATATATATATATATATATATATATTAAAAAAAAAAAAAAAAATTTATATCATCAATTTTTATGGAAGTGAGAGGAGATCTACCCCTCGGAAGGGAAAGTCACTGCTGTAAGAGTTATGATGGGGAAAAAGGTGTCTCCACTGAAGCTTTATCACCAATCCTTGTTTCCACAACAACCCAAAATTTTCAAAATCCAATTGTCATAGTGACAGAAAGTGAGGTGAAATCTAATGAACAGGGGTACAGACAGCAAAACAAACCTTACAGGGGTGTTAACCCATCCCTCTTCTATCCAGAAAACTTAAATTATTATTTTTTTTGGCTGGAGTTACACTTAAAAAATGTACTTTTTCCAACTTCAATTCAATTTAAAAGCAAACACACAGACCCTATCTTGTTCGTAACTGGGGGAGTGCCTGTATTTCTCAGCATTAAGGACATCATTGATCCTGACCAAATCTCCAACTCCATTTGCAGAAATGCAGCCCCAAACTTGCAAAACTTGCGAACTTCCAAAAATGCTTCACTGTTGGCTGCAGACGCTCATTATTAAACCCACTCTCCAGCCCTTTGTGAACAAACTGCCACTTGCTACAGCCAAATATTTCAAAATTTTACTCGGCAGTCCAAAGCACCTGCTGCCATTTTTCTGTACCCCATTTTCTGTGTTTTTGTACATAGGACATGGAAACGAGACTAAGGGACTAAACTATGCACAACCAGCCTGTTGAAAAATCTTCGCTCAATTAGTGCTAATAAGCGTATTCTGACGGTGGGGAAGCCTCCCTTCCCTGCTGTCAGAATACAAGAGATCATTGGGAGGGATTCCCCCATTCACCCCTAATATGTCTGATTGGCCAGATTAGGTCATTGGATGGATAAATAATTTACAGTTTTTTTTTTTTTTTTAACGTGTGTGGGGTGCTTGCCATAGTACTCTCCCCCCTCCAATCTTCTGGGACACATCACAGGTCCCAGAAGATTGCCTGTCCACTCAGGCTCGCACATGCACAATGAAGCTGCAAGCTGTCACAGCCGGATGCCCACACTACAGATGCCGGCACCGCAGGGAGATGAGGGAGAGAACCGAGACTCCTGCCGGCCGATTCGCTGGATCCTTGGACAGTTGAGTATGTGTTTAAAAGTCAGCAGTTACGCTTTTTGTAGCTGCTGACTTTTAATAAACACAAAAACGGCTGGAACTCCGCTTTAAGCAAATAAGAAGTTGCAGTGAACCTAGCCACACTCTGAAAGAAATGTGCAGCTTGTTCTGTTATGTGTTCACTTCATATTAGGCAAATATATTTGATTTCCATACATTATTACTAAGCTGTGTTGATATAAGCGAGATTTATTGCTGTCTCATTTGTTAGCTGAGATGCAAGCCTTCGAATGTCAGTATAATTTCCTGTGAATCAGTGGCTGACATAATTGCATAAAAACTCATATTTAAGGAAGGCTGAGCTTTCATAGAGCGCACTCAATTACCCTCTGGATGTGAGAGAGCATGGAAGGTGGGGTCGCACTTAGGAACAAATTAACTAAAGTCATTTCATTGGTTTTCAGTGTTCTTTTCCACTGTGCGCTGCACATATTAATATCTTTTTTGTCTTTTGCCTCTTGTTTTTTTTTTTATCATAACGGTTTGCTACAATTTAGTATTTATGTAGATGTGGTGGCTGCTGTTTTATTTGATTCAATGAATTCTCTTGCTTTTAGTTTTTTTTTTTTTTTTTTTTTTTAACAGCACCTCATGACTAAAATAAATGAATGGAAATGCTGCATAACCACTGTCATCCCTGTGGACCAGTACAATAATCTTTCCAGAATCTTTTTGTGTGCTTCCCCTGTATTGACCCTAGTGTGGGTCTGTGGAAGTGAAAGTAGATCATAAAGTAAATTTATGCAGTAAGGTCAATGGCAAAACGCAGGTTTATCGCACCCAAACTGTAGCATACCAGACTTTTTCACCACCCACTGTAGTAAAACAAATTAGTGTAAATGGGTCCAATTGAATACAATGGATTTTCTCTGTTTTAAAGGTTTAACTAAAAGGCCTGTGTGAACCAGCCCTGGGTATTCTATGTAATGTAGTGCAAAGGATAATGTGCACAGTTTGAAGTAGAGCTGCATGATTAATCATTAAAAAAATGGCAATCTTGATTCACAACACACCCCCCCAATGGTCTTAAAACTGCAGTTCCTCATTTTATACGGTGCAGAGCTGTTCTATGTTCTCTCACAGGTGAAATAAAAAAAAAAAAGCCTCCGGCAAATGTTTATCAACGTTGTTAAGGCTGGGAGAGAACTATAAACACAATGTTTTACAATGTATCATTTCGTTCTTTTAGCGCAAAGGAATGTACAGTACTTCCATCTGTAAGTGAGGGCAGTTAACCTCTTAACCACTTAAGCCCTGGAGGATTTGGCTGCTCAAAGACCAGGGCCTCTTTTGCGATTCGACACTGCGTGACTTTAACTGACAATTGCGCGGTCGTGCGACGCTGTACCTAAACAAAATTGACGTCCTTTTCTTCCCACAGAGCTTTCTTTTGGTTGTATTTGATCACCTGTGCTTTTTTTTTTTTTTTTTTTTTTTTGCGCTATAAACAAAAGAGCGACAATTTTGAAAAAAAAAAAAAATATTTTTCATTTTTTTTTTATATGAAATTCCCCCAAAAAATGTAAAAACCAAATTTTTTTTACATTTTAGGTCAATTTTGTTTTCTGCTATATATTTTTGGTAAAAAAAATCGCAATAAGCGTATTTTGATTGTTTTGCGCAAAATTTATTGCATTTACGAACTATGGGAAAGATATTGATGTAATTTTTATTGTTTTTTTTTTTAACCACTTCCCCGCTGCTCACTGTGCTGCTACTGCAGCACAGTGGCTCGTTATCATCTAGTGACGTAGGTCTACGTCACCAGACATTCCCCTCTCTCTGCGGCGCGCGCGCGCTGTTTTCAGTCACAGCGGGAGTCGGGCCAGGGGAGGAGCGGCAGCGATCGCCGCTGCTCTTCCCCGATCGTCGGGGAATCTAGTTTGGAGATCCGCCCGCTTGTGTAAACAGAGCGGGCGGATCTCCTCAGTGACAAGGAGTGACAGATTGAAGTGTTCAGCATAGCTGAACATGCGATCTGTCCTTATGTCACTGAGTCACCTCCCCCTCCACACGTTAGTAAGCACCAGGCATACATTAACCCCTCCCTCTCCAATAAAATTAACCCCTTCCCTGCCAGTGTCATTTTTACAGTAACAGTGCATTATATAGCACTGATTACTGCAGTAATGTCACTGGTACCCCCAAAAGTGTCAAAAATGTCAGTCAAGGGTCCGATCTGTCCGCCCTAATGTCGCAGTCCCGCAAAAAAAATCGCAGATCGACGCCATTACGCGTTTAAAAAAAAAAAAAAAAAAAACACCAAAAATGACAGAAATCTTTCCCTTTGTTAGTAAACGCAATAACTTTTGCGCAAACCAATCAAAATACGCTTGTGATTTTTTTTTTTTTTTTTTACCACACATGGGTAGCAGAAAACAAATTGGCCAAAAATGTAAAAAAAATAGATTTTTACATTTTTTGGGGGGGGAATTTCATATAAAATTTTTTTTAAAATATTATTTTTTCAAAATAAACACTCTTTTTTTTTTTTTTTTTTTGTTTATAGCGCAAAAAGTAAAAATCGACAGGCGATCAAATACCACCAAAAGAAAGCTCTGTTTGTGGGGAAAAAAGGACATAAATTTCGTTTGGGTACGGCGTTGCACGACCGTGCAATTGTCAGTTAAATTCGCACAGCGCCGAATCGCAAAAAGTGGCCCAGACGTAAGACAGCAAAATCCTCCAGTGGTAAAGTGCTTAATTAGTAATGGCGGCGATCTGCAATTTTTTTTTTTTTTTTTCTGGAACTGCGACATTGCAGCAGACAGATCGGACCCTTGACTGACATTTTTGACACTTTTGGGGGTACCAGTGACATTACTACAGTAATCAGTGCTATAAATATGCACTGGTACTGTCAAAATTATCGCCAAAAATCGTAATCTTTATTCTAAGCAAAACCGTGATTCTCATTTTATCCATAATCGTGCAGCTTGTTTTCTTGGTCCTTGTTAGGAAGGTCCCTATAATTAGGTGTAGCAAGTTGATCAACTTTGAACTCTGAGGTATAATGTACAAATTTATTAGTGAAATTTGTCTGCATAAGCCCTGAATATAATACTGCAGTGTCATGTAAATTATAAACCTGAAAGCAGAATATTGTACCCCCAAGTGCATGAGCTTAAGGTCTGCATGATAACATGCACATCATAGGTTTGTTTTAAAGCATAGCTTTCCCTACATTCGGTTCCCAAAAAAGGAACATTGCAGGCACAGTAGGTAAAAATGAAACTTATCAGCAGTTGACCTGTACCCTTTTACCTCCTACATGCGATTTATCACTTAATCAATTTGAGATATTTTTAGCCTTGTTGGTGAATATAGGTACACTAAGCTATCTGTGCTACCAGTCCAAAGAGTCCTTAAGCCAGCCATACATGGATTGAAATTCAGCCGATACAGCATGTGTGGATGAAATAATTCGCCTTTTTTTTAATTTTAGACATTTTAATAAAAATAATCATATGGGCTGCCTTGGGCTAAAATTAGGCTAGAATCTCCTCAGAGATCTGAGGAGCACTCCATAAACTTGTACAAATAGAGAGCGGAAGGGCAGGAGCAGGGATGTAGTCGCTGTCATTGGCTTACTGGAAAAAACTGCAGCAGTTTACCTCTGGCGTTTGCCTGTTGGTACAACCTGCTGCCAGTTAACTTGATTGAATGGATCTGGTTGCTGTCATCTAATATCCACTGGTACCCTAAAACAACCTTTTTCAACCAGGGTGCCTTGAGGTTCCTTCAGGGGGTGCCTTGGGAAAATGCATAAAAATTGCCCAAAAATGTATACACGCCAGCAGATGGATCAAGCCTGCCTTTTAGTTACACAAAGCCACCAGTTTTTATAGTGTACCATTTCAACCTTCCAGCCACCGGCGTACTAACAGCCAGTAAGATCGTCAGTGTTGTTTATCGTCTGCACAGCATCCTTGTTTGACCCTCCCCTGCCCCTATCCATCAACACTGGGGTCACATTAGCTGAGTGATGAAGAGAAACTGAGGAAGAGGAGAAACCCTGGAATACTAGCCAGTAGAGATGGGCTCAGGTATGCTCAAAATCCTAGTCCCAATCTACCTGCCTGATCCTGTCAGGAAGCCAACATTTTACACCGTCAATCACAAGCAGTGAGACATTTCTCGGTCCGCAGCTGCACGGACCGGGAAATGTCTCACTTTCTGTGATTAGTGGTGTGCAGTGTTGGCTTCCTGTTAGGATCGGGCAGGTGGGTTAGGACTAGATCCTGAACATATCTGAGCCCATCTCTACTAGTGCAGAAAAGTGCATTTGCTTTGGGGAATAAATCGCCTCTAATGTTGGGGGTCCTACTAGTGTTGATGCTGCCGCTTTATGTACAACTATTAGAATCATTTTTTACATTTTAGAATGGGGTGTCTTGAGACTGTCCATGATTTTAAAGGGTGCCTTGGTTGAGAAACACTGCCCTAAATCATATGTTTAATCATTCTGTTTAGATAAGATGTACCCTGCTTCTTAATGAATGTATCATTCAATACTAACCCCTTCATTTTTTTTCCTTCTCTCTACAGCTGACCTGAATAATGTCAGATTTTCAGCATACAGAACTGCCATGAAGCTAAGGAGACTGCAGAAGGCCTTGTGCTGTAAGTGCTTGGATCCACTGCCTGTGACTGCTATCTCACAATCTCTTATCCTCCAGTCACTGCTTTTTCCCTCGTGAATTGACTTGCAAGTGTTTAACAGCTAGAGAAAAAAATTTGTGGTTGTTGTGCCTCATAAATAAATTACCCAGAGCAATGCAGCAGCTGGTTAATGATCTTTGGATTCCTGATTATATTTCGGCTCTGTAATTGAAGTTGGAGTTAACATTTGTGTGCTGAACTTTGTGTTACACCTAAACAATCAGATAACACTTTATCAGTTTAATGCGCCCCACTGTTTTGTCTCTGTCCCAGGGGAGATGCATAGCAAAGCCTTACAACTGGAAAACACAACTGTGTTTTTTTTTTTTTTTTGGGATATATCGTTTTACTATGGATTTTTGCAAGTACATAAAGCAGCCTGGGAAAAGAACCAGATACTTCAGATGACTTTGTCGTCAAAATGTAGAAACTCAGCACTTACTAATGATACTGTTTAGTGTTTCCTGGCTTATTTCCAGAAGAAAGAGGGCAGCCAGTATTGTAGCTATAATGTACACCTATTCCAGACATCTGTGCTTTATGAGCACCCCTTAAACACTAATATTTGGATCCGTCCAAAATTGGCAAAAATCTCAGTGGAGAGAAGGATAGGCTAATGCTGGTAAACACTGCTAGTAGTGCTTATTTGGAAAGTAGGCAATAAAAGTTAGTTTCTCTTTCGTTCATTGACGAACACAGCTCTTCATCTTCTTGACCTACGGTGGTTATGCCGCCCTCTACAGGAGTAGGACACTAGGCAGGAAAGAACTTCTACTCCTATAGGGCAGACCCAGGGGGTATACTCCCACTCTGCTATAGGCACTCAGTTTTTTCTGCCTAGTCAAGAGTGAGGACCTAGTTCCCTGCTGGGATCTCTGGTCCTGGCGATTTTTTTTTTTTTTTTTTTTTTCTTTTTCCTTTTCTTATTTTGTTCCTGTGAGAATCTACAATCAACTACCGGACTGGGCAATTGACTGGATAATCTAGATTCAGAGGGTCTGGCCAGTGAGCGCTTGCAGACCTCAGCTCCGTGCTAGGTCAGCCGCGACACAGCTCCACTAGACGGGGGCTGGCCTGCGAGTTAAAGGTCTTGCAAAAGCGCATACGACCTGGCTTTGGGCTGAGTCGCAGCGTTCCTCCTGGCTGACCCCACTCCCATTCCGTTGGAGCGATGGTCTGTCTGGAGCGGTGCACACCTGGTTCCTGATGTGGTAAGTGGCTGTCCCCCTCTACCCCTGGAGGGTATTGGGGTGGATGTGGGCCTCTTCCTGGGATGGTCGGACCCCTGGGTTTCCCTCCTTCCCATGCAGCGCCCCCCCCCTTTCTCAGTCCTTTGCGGCCTTGTTACCCCCCATATGCCCCCACCATGGGGTGGACATACCTTTTTAGGTTGTTTTGGGGTGTTGAGCTGGTGGGGGGGAGGGGGTTGATTGGTGAGCACGCCGCTGGCGACCGAATGATTGATATTTGGGAGAGGGTTGGGCCTGGTGGGGACCCCCCTTCCTGTTGGGATTGTTTTCGAGCTCCTGCCGTGTGGTGCCGCTGTTTTCTTGTAGCCTTTTGTGCTACAGATCGACGGCCATGTTTGTGTAGCCTCAGAGGCCATTTTCTTGTGGTTTCCCATTGAAAATAGCAGCGGCCATGTTTTTGAAGCTGGATGAGCAGTAATTCGGCAGTGGGAGCCCTTCCTCCGTCCCTAGTACTGACTCGTAGATCTTTCCTTTCCTGATCACCACATGGTGGGCAGTTAGCTTGGTGCTGTGAGTGCCTGATCGGTGATGGTGAGTTTTTTTATTTGTGGGGTTTTCTCTCCCTCTCTGCTGTAGCAGCAGTTGTGCTCAGTGCTGGGCTTTGTGGTGCCACCAGCGTGGTGGGGTGTCCCTTGCAGTGTTATGCACCTTTTTTTTTTTTGTGTGTGTGTTTCCCCTCTCCACTAATGGAGTCCCTGAAGCACATGTCCCCACCTGATCCCCTCTGAGTCTACCTGCACTGTCGGCGGTCCTCGAGTCCTTTTGTGTCCAAGGTGGATTCGGTCCTGGGAAAACAGGCTAGCAAAAAGCACCCCCTGCCTTCACCTGCTTCCTCTGTCTCTTCAGATCCTGAATCTGATTCGGCCCCTGCAGATACGCGTTACCCTTTTGGGGTCTGCATCCACACTCTCTGTGTGCTCAGATAGTGAGGATGATTCCTCTGCTCCTGTAGTCGCGCATGAAAAGGCGCTAGTGGATGCGCTGATAGTGCCAGTGCAGGAAACCTTAAAGATGGAGGATGTGACTAACGCAGTATCAGAGGTGTGCAGGTCACCTTTGGCACCCACAGTTCCTCCAAAGCGACAAAGATGTTCTCCTTTCCCGCTTTCTTCGACAATATTGTCACAAAACAGTGGGGGTGGCCAAAACACACTTTTGCAATCCCTAAGCCCTTTTCCCTTATGAGGATTCCCTCCTTAAAAAATGGATGGTTCCTCCTGTAATGGACTCCCCGGTTTCCAGGTTGAATAAAGCCACCGTAGTTTTGGTTGAAGAGTCTCCGGTCTTTACAGACCCGGCTGATAGGAGGTCTGAGGCCTTGACCCGCCATATTACTATTGCCCTGGTGTCGCAAGCTAACACCAAGTGGGCAAAACTTCTACGCTGGGACCTGGAGGGGAACCAGCTCCCCCCTGCCTTTTGTGGAGCTGACGGATCAGTTGATCCAGGGGCTAAATTTGTCTTTGATGCCTCTTTGGATGCGGCTCCCTTGATATCTAGACTGTCTGTCTCCGCAGTGGTCCTGCTGCGTATTATCTGGCTGAAATGTTAGTCTGCGGACCAGTCATTCTAAGAAGGCCTTATCCGATCTTCCATTTGTGGGGGATCGCGTGTTTGGAGCTTCCTTGGATGACATAATCAAAGGCCTCACAGGAGGGGAGAGTACTCCTACTCTTCTTCCACAGGCTTCCAAGGGTTAGGAACCCTGTCGCAGACAGAGGCCTTTCTTTTCGGCCCTTAAGAGGCCTTTTCGTTCCTCAGGGTCTCAAAACAAGGGATCTAAGCCCTTCAGGGCCTCCATCGGTGGTTCTAAGAGGACCTGGTCTGGCAAGCCATGAGCGGGCTCTGACAGACCTGCGGACAATGCTTTCTCTACATGAAGGGACACCCTCGCCCATGTCTGGGGTGGGGGGGCATCTTCGCTGGTTCCAGGATCTGTGGACCTCCCTGATACAAGGGTGATTGTTCTGGTTCCGACATCCGAATGCTTTCAAGGTTTTTACTCAAACCTGTTTACAGTTCCCAGGAAGGAAGGCAAGGTACGTCTTCTGGACCTCAAGGCGCTAAACTGCTTTGTGCGGGTACACAAGTTCAGAATGGAGTCTATTTGCATGGTAGTGGCGTCCCTACGCCAGGGTTTTCTTGCTTCTATTGACATAAAGGACGCCTACCTTCACATCCCAATATGTGCCGGTCACCAGAGCTTCCTCCATTTTGCCACGGGACGAGCAGCATTATCAGTTTGTGATGTTACCCTTTGGTCTCCTCTCGGGTATTCACAAAAATTTTGGCCCCGGTGCTAGCATTGGGCTACCTGGAGGATCTGTTTTAGCGAGCAGAGTCTCCGACTGCTCTGATGAACTCTGCAAACTCTGAAGGAGTTCGGTTGGATTCTGAACCTTCAGAAGTCTGCTCTGGTTCCGTTCACAAAACTGGACTATCTAGGTCTGACTCTGGACTCGACCTCAGCCAGGGTGTTTCTTCCCCTGACAAAACTCCAAAATTGCAGGAGGCAATTCAGCTTCTGCTGTCCAACAGATGGTCATCTCTTCAGACTTGCATGTGGGGGCTGGACCTGATGGTGTCTACCTTCCGTTTGCACAGTCCCACACGAGATCTCTGCAAGAGAAGATCCTGGTAAAATGGAACAAAAATCCGCCATATCTAGACAATCTGATCCTGTTGAGCCAGAGTATGAGGGGGTCCCTGATTTGGTGGCTTCGTTCTCCTCCGGCTCCTTGTCAGGGAAAATAATTTCTTCCCTGTACTGGATGGTCGTCACCATGGATGCCAACATGTGCTGGTGGGGAGGCATCCTTGGCGCAAATTGTGCTCAGGGGGTCTGGACTCCGAATAAATCCAGGCTACCGATCAATGTGTTGGCACTCCAAGCGATCAGTCTTTGTCTGGATCATTGGACGATTCATCTTCAGGGGTGTCCGGTACTAATTAAATCTGACAATGCCACGGCCGTGGCTTATGTCAATCACCAAGGGGGCCAAAGTAGTGTCCTGGCGGCTCGAGAAGTAGCCGGTATTTTAAGGTAGGCAGAACGTTTCGTTCCAGCCTTCTCTGCTGTGCACATTCCAGGGGTGCAAAATTGGCAAATGGATTACCTCAGTCGACAGGCGTTGGACCAGGGGGAATGACTACGTCATCTGAAGGTATTTTATCAGTTGCGTCTCCGGTGGGGTACTTTCAAGGTGGATCAGTTGGCCTCTCGTCTTGTCAGAAAAGTACAGAGGTTTGTGGCATGGTCTCAGGATCCTATAGCCAATGCCATAGACGCCTTAGTGGCTCCTTGAAGTTAGTATTGTCTTGATTTATGCCTTGCCTCCTCTTAAACTTCTGCCAAGACTCCTGTGCAGTATCGAGGCAGAGGGGATTTCAGTCATTCTAGTGACTCCAGACTGACCTCGCCAGTCTTGGTACACCGATCTGGTACGGCTGGTCAACGATGCTCCTTGAAGACTTCCTCACAGGGGAGATCTGCTGTCCCAAGGGCCAATCTTCCATCCTACTTTACAGATGCTGGCTTTGACGGCTTGGCTGTTGAAAGCCAGGTGCTGAAGGATAGAGGTTTGTCTGGATTGATGATTCCTACGCTCTTAAACGCTAGAAAATCTACCTCTGGGAAGATTTACCATCGCACTTGGAAGACATACATTGCGTGGTGTGAGTCTCTTAAGGTTCACCCTCGCTCCTTTTTGGTGGCTCGGATCTTGACTTTCCTCCAATGGGGGGTTGAGCAGCGCCTAGCCTTGAGTACCATCAAGGGCCAGGTTTCGCCTTTGCGGTTTTCTTTCAACGTCCTTTGGCCACAAATTCCTTGGTGCGTACCTTTTTTTATCCAGGGAGTTTTACAGTTGGCTCCTCCAATATGGTCTCCATTGCCACCGTGGGATCTTAATTTGGTGTTGTCAGTTCTCCAGAAGCCTCCTCTTGAAAATATTCAGGAGGTTCCCATGCTTCGGTTGTCCCAGAAGGTGGTCTTTTTGGTGGCTATTATTTCTGCGCGCAGGGTGTCATAGCTGGCGGCGCTGTCATGTCCTTCACCTTACCTGGTGGATCACAGGGATAAGCTGGTTCATCGTCCACGTCCGTCATTCCTTCTAAAGGTCATCTGATTTCCATTTGAAGGAAGACATTGTGTTGCCTCACCCTAGGTCCCAGGCCTAAACATCCTAAGGAAAATGCCTTGCATTCCCTGGATGTGGTTTGGGCAATCGGGGTGTACCTGGCAGCTACAGAGTCTTTTAGTTAGACTCCCTATTTGTTCTCATGGATGGTCCTCGCAAAGGGTTGGCTGCTTCTGCTGCGACCATTTCCCGATGAATCAGACAGACAGTGGCTCAGGCTTATTCAATTAAGGGTCAGGTTCCTTCTTTCCTTGTTAACTACTTAAGCCCCGGAGGATTTGGCTGCTAAACGACCAGGGGGTATTTTGCGATTTGGCACTGCGTGACTTTAACGGACAATTGCGCGGTCGTGCGACGCTGTACCTAAACGAATTTGGCGTCCTTTTTTTCCCACAAACAGAGCTTTCTTTTGGTGGTATTTGATCACCTGTGCGATTTTTTTTTTTTTTTTTTTTTTTTTTTTTTTTTTTGATCATGCGCTATAAACAAAAAAAGAGCGTAAATTTTGCAAAAATAGCAATATTTTTTCACATTTTTTTATATGAAATTCCCCCCCAAAAAAATGTAAAAATCAAAATTTAACATTTTCGGCCAATTTGTTTTATGCTACCTATGTTTGGTAAAAAAAATCGCAAAAAGCGTATTTTGATTGGTTTGCGCAAAAGTTATTGCGTTTACTAACAAAGGGAAAGATTTTTGTCATTTTTGTTGTTGTTTTTTTTTTTTAACGCGTAATGTCAGCGATCTGCGATTTTTTTTTTTTTTTTTTTTTGCGACATTGCGGCGGACAGATCGGACCCTTGACTGACATTTTTGACACTTTTGGGGTTCCCAGTGACATTTCTACAGTAATCAGTGCTATATATATATATATATATATATATATATATATATATATATATATATATATATGCACTGTTACTGTAAAAATACACTGGTAGTGAAGGGGTTAACTTTATTTGAGAGGGAGGGGCTGTGTGTGTCCCTAGGGGCGTGCTTTCTACTGTGATTGGCTGTGGCTTCAGCTGTATGAACGGTGATCAACGGTTCTACATAGTAGAACCGTATGATCATCTCTCATACACAGGGGAGAATGACAGGCAGCTTGTTTACACAAGCCGCCTGACTTTCTCCCTCTCCCCCGCCGATCGCAGAGTGGCCGGCGGACATCGGGTCCGCCGGTCACTTGGTGGGGGGGTCCGTGACCACGCGGGAGCTCGCTCCCTAGAACCTCACAAGCAAGCGACGTAGACCTACGTCAGTTTGCCTGTGAGGGGCTGACCGCCGACGTAGATAGTCGTGCTGCGGTCGGCAAGTGGTTAAGGCGCACCTACTCGGGCGTGTAGTGCCTCCAGGGCCTTCCGTCATCAGGCGTCAGTGATGCAGGTTGGCAAGGTGGCCACCTGGTCGTCTATGCACATGTTCACAAAGTTTTATAAGGTGGATGTGTTGGCATCTGCGGATGCTTCTTTTGGCCGCAAGGTTTTGCAGGCTGCTGTTTAGAGGACCAGGTCCTCTATGAGGGTTTTTTTTAAGTGAGCTCCAGTTGTTTTTAAGGTTGAGCTCCATGTTACCTGGTTGGCTATGTTTAGCCTTGGGAAGTGTTTTTTTTGTTCTTGCTGTTCCCACCCCTCATGTTTGACACTGCTTTGGGACATCTTACATAGTCAAGAAGATGAAGAGCTGTGTCCGTCAGTGAATGAATCGGAAAATGTTTTTTTTTTTTTTTTTACTTACCGTAAAATCCATTTCTCTGATGTTCAATGACGGACAGAGCTCTTCATCTTTTTGACTACGTGGGTTATGCTGCCCCCTACAGGAGGAGGACACTAGGCAGGAAATAACTTGACTATGCCTATGGGGCAGTCCCAGGGGGTATACTCCTACTTTCTGCTATAGGCACTTGGTTTTGTTACAAGCAGTGTCAGAAGAAAAAAACCCAAGTGCCTATGGCAGAGAGTGGGAGTATAACCCCAGGGACTGCCCAATAGGCGTAGTCAAGTTTTTTTTCCTGCCTAGTGTTGTTGTCCTGTAGGGGCCAGCATAACCGACATAGTCAAGAAGATGAAAAGCTGTGTCTGTCAATGAACATCAGAGAAATGGATTTTGGGGTAAGTCAAAAATCCCATTTTTCTAATCTGTTCCCTCTACTTAAGCCAGCCTGTGGTTGTAAGCAGTATATCTGGGGCTGGCCAATCTTAATTATTGGGCTCTTTTGTAAGGAGTTCCAACAATTAAAAAAAACCCTAATGTATCATAACGAACAATGTTTCCTACTCTAGGTGCTTCCTTCCATAACATAACAATGTTTACTACTGTAGGTGCTTGCTTTCACCCCACAAAGGACTCAAAACTGCCAGATTATTGCAATAATGCTTGCAGTAGAAAGTATTGATGATCATTCTCCAGTTTTACAAAAAATAGGTGATATCTGTGGACCATTAGACCCCCAACACTGATTTTTCAGGGGGGAGCAAGCAATTGGCCATACATAGAGGCATTTGCACCAATAGAATTTAAGGCTGGCCATAGATCAAAAACATTTTTAAAAATCAATAAACCATTCAAATGAACGAGTTCCCCATAAGTGGAATCCTCATTGCTGTGCTATTGTATATTTATCAGAATACACTGATCAGCACTTTAGGTAATTGGTACCAATTTGCCATCATTCCAACTGCTCTTGAAACTTTCTAAAGTGCCCAGGAGTTGAGATGGATTAGTACCCAATGTGTGGAGAGAAACTGCACTTTCTGATTAGACTAAATTTATATCACCAAGTGCCACTGCTTCTCTGTTTGAAAGAGATAAAGGGTCCTTGAGCTTCATCTGTTATTGTATAAGGATTGAATATAAACCTTTTCTTTCACCTATGCCTAATATATACTCCAATATATATTAAATTTTGTGACTTATTTTACTTGTGGATTTTATAAATAGTACCGTGTGCAAGGGGGTTTTGGTCATGTCAAATTTCAATGTGTTTTATAAGAGAAGTCCTCTCCCGCTTTGTGTTTTGAAGTCGAAAGAAAATAGTAGTTTTAAGTTAAAATGATTTAGTGTGAGTACCTGAATTTGTCTTGATGTCCGTTTTCATACAATTGTCTGTACTGTACGGCATGCCTGGGAGAGAGAGGGCCAAAACTAGGAGCTAATCATGCCTTACTGTGTGCACACGTGGTGACAGCAGGAGAAGGCAGGCCCATTGGGATTTTGTGCTGTCTGATTGACTGGGGTGTCAGTTCTGCTGTAGTGCTATGGCTGTAATTGGAGCAGAACAAAACCATTCAGTAGGTGAAAAATAAATACAAGTATAAGCAATATCTTTATAGCATGATGCAGAATTTTTCTTTCATGTGTGCAAACTATTGGAGACATTCATAGAAAGAATAATTTACTGATGTTCAGCCTTACCCTGTGCTTGGTAATTGTTGGCTTTATTGTAAATGTGAAGAAAAACATGATTACATAAAGTGATTGTAAACCTTCAGACATAAAATATGAGAAAAGCTCAGCCTTCTATACTATGTGCTGGTTTCCCTCCAAAGCACTGAGTGTCATTTCTGCCTGCTGCCAGTTTCATTTGTTATCAGCATGATTTGCTTCTGGCTGACACCGGAGATAAAATGGTGATGGGTTAGGAGCTGCAGCACTCAGCCTGTGACTTTTATCCACAGCTGTCCTTGTTTTCAATACTGTGTAAAAAGGGGGGGGGGGTCTCTTTGAAATAGGGCACAGAGCTGTCAGCTGTTCTTCTGTGTGTTCAGAACAACCTATAGAAGAAATGGCTGCAGATACAAAGTTACAACTTATGTAGGATGATTTGTTTCATCTCTGTGTATCACCCAATGCTAGTCACTTCACTGGGTACATGTAAGGGTGTTTTTACAACCATTTTAAGAAACTTGCTGAGCTTAGGAAGTGTGCACCATATATTTAAACATCTGATGTTTTGTAAAATGTAAGGTTTGACAGTTTTTTTTTTTTTTCCATGTTTAGGCTCAATGATTGAATTTAATTTTGTCTCCAGTATATTTTTCTCAGTACATATTCAGATGTGGGTATCTATCTACAATATGTGCGTTTTATGCTTTTTACAGTAAAAAAAAAAAAAAAGACCGCCATCGGTGATGGTTGTGCATGTTTTTGTTTTGTTAAGAAAAAAATTTCAGGCAACTGCGTAGTACAGAAAGTTTATATAAATTTTCGAAGCCAGAGAGAAAAGTCAGTGTATATGTGTAGTGATGGCTTTATTTGTGTCAGCAGAGGCCCTGGAAGTCAAGCCGTTAGTGCTGGCTTCGAGAGTCAGGCTTGTTCATTGTCATGGAAACCAGAGGATTCCTCAGAACTTGATTACTGCTAATAGCACCGCCATCAGCAACTTGGCATGCAGAGTGGACAAGTTGACTCCTAGCAATTCACAGTATGAGAAGGCAAGGGTACTCCCACCTTCCTATGCCCATTATTTTTTCACAGGGCAAAAAATATTTAGGGAGTTAAAAATGAATTTCTAAAACATGTCATAAAGTTGAATCCTGTGGTATGTACATTTACATTACTATTCAGGAAACCTGTACTGAAATTTACAGAGGCTGCCATTGTTCTACTCCTAAGAATGCAGCTTTGCCTGTATGTCTCTGATTCAAACTTTCTAAATCCCTGACCCAGAAAAAGTCAGAACTCCTGATTTGCATGCTAGTTCTAGGTCAGTGCTTCAGAAAGAAAATATAGACACACTTTCACATTCAGACTATTCGGGGCAAAGTAACACTGCACATAGTCATCAATCTCAGACATGTCTACTTACCTAGCCACACACTCTTGCTACTGATCTCTGTTTTGGACCCTTCATGTTACATTGTTCAAGCCTGTGATTGGCAGCTGTGGTCCAATCATTGTCATACAGGAGAGATCCTATGCTTCCCCCACACCCCCAGAATCACTGTCTATGGTGGTGGGCTATGTGCAGTCAATGGCAATGTCATAGTGTCTCTTTTAGGCCTCTTTCACACAGGCCATACTATAGCACATTCCTGTGCAAAGCTGTTTTTACCTTTACCAGGATGCACAGGCATTCTGTGCATCCCTGTGCAGGTAGGTCCATTGATGTCAATTGGGATTCAGTAGCTTCACAAACACAGCCACTGCTGTGGGTGAAGGTGTATGTCCCTAAACTCACACTGTGTTCGGGACCCTACAACTGCATGATGCCAAATTGGAAGCAGCTGCTGTGTCCCAACTGACATCAATAGGGTTGCCTGCACGGGGATGCATGAAAAGCCTGTGCATCCTTGTAAGGATAAACACAGCCTGTAGTATACCTGTGTGAAGGAGGCCTGAAGGTAACCTGTGCTGAGGAAATATGGTTTTCATGTGATATGAAAATAATCTGAACCGTTTTATTCCCCATGTGTGTAAAACACTGGTAACCTCAAACTCTACTCCATTAGCTGTTATTTTTTATTGTTTTTTTTTTTTGAGTGTACTCCTTTGTGCAAAATGTGCAGTCTAATAAAATTAAACTCTGGTATTACTAAATTAAAACAACTTTTTGTCAAGTCAGCTGCTGGGCCTTTATCTAAATTAAACCAATTTTGTTTACCCTCGGAGGTATGGAGAGGACAGGATGGTATGAAGTGTCTTTTTGTAGGCTGTGATTGACAACTTTGCCTTCTCTGTCTGTGCTATGCAGAAAGCAATTTTCTGACACCCAGTGGGGAAATAAATGGGTCTTTGGGGGCCGACTGATGCAGAGTTTGTGTCCACTAATTATGTAGCTGTGAGTGGTTAAGCTGAATATTTCAAACATTGGCAAAGGAAAGGGTTGCTTTACAGTGAAACCTAAGCCCAAGTGAATAGTAGAGTATAAAGAAAGATGATGATACTTCTGTTCTTTATCTTCACACACCCATATGGTGTAGTTCGACATTTTTTAAAATAAAAGCAGTCTCCTGTTATGAAACGTGCAGTGATTTTACTGTTGTTGCGGTAATTATGATGTATATGGGTGAAAAATAATACAAATATACAATGTCAGAATTGTTGCTTTGGTTTCAGAATACCCGCACATGGTAGGAAGTTTCTGACCCTTCAGCTTCCAATGTGTAGTTTCTGGCCACTGGAATATGACTTTTAATGCCCTAGCATTCTACAGTAAAAAGAAAATCTACCTTTCTGCCTTGGTTATCTCAGGGTGGGAAACTGAATCTGAAAGAAATAACCTCTGCTACTGCTGCAGAGTGCTGTTAGATTGTTTTCAGAACAGGCAAATATTGGATATTTCATTACATCAATAGATCTGCCTGAACATTGATGCCACGTGTCCCCACTGGCGTGACACATTCTAATTCATTCCATAAGGCATGGTACAGTAACGCATGGTGCATTTTTTTTTTTATTGCAGCATTTGTGTGAAATTTTAATTCAGGTTTTATTATTAATGTAAACTATTATAGGTTTCTTTGTCCGGGAGGGGAATGGATTTAGTGGATAAATCACTAGTACTACTTTTTAAAGTATAGAAATTACCAAAGTCTCAGTGTTAAAGTGACACTAAATTGTAGTTTTCAGAGAAAAATAATCTTTTCAAGCATGTTATTCTTAAACAGGAACTCCAGCCATATTTGTGTTGAGGCTTAATGCGAATTAGGAGCTTTTTATAAATGGCAGAAAAATGGCAGAACAACTTGGCTTTTAGCACTTTTTGTGTCAGCGTTTAGCAGCGACTTGCAGGTTAAGCAGCAAGCCGCCACCGCATCCTTAGCAACCGCTGACTCCTCAGCTGTAAACAAAAGAATGCCAGCATTATATATTTTTTTTACCAGGTATTTCGAGCCGGTTATGAATTTTAGGAGAACCCCCACACCAAAATAAAAAAATGCTGCAGGCCAGGAGAGGGGGGGGGGGGGGGAAGGACAAGCTTTTTCCTCTTCCCCACTTCTGAACCATACCTGGCCATATGCCCTGAACACAGGGGGTGCTTTGGGGCTACTCCCCTAAAGCACCTTGTCCCTATGTTAATGGGGACAAGGGCCTTTTCCCCACAACCTTGGCTGAGTTAACAAGGAGGCCCCAGATCCCCCCCCCCCCCATGTAAATAAATAGGGGTACCTCTACTCTTTCACCAAAAATAAATAGTGTAAATAAAGACAGGAGGAACTTTTTGACAAATTCTTTGTTATAAAAAAAAAAAAAAAATTGTCCTCCGGTGTTAGTCCTTAGGGCACTGATCATCAGTTCCCTGATGATCAGTACCTATCAGTGCAGCCTCATCAATGCACATCAATGACAAATAAAAATTACTTATTTGCAAAATTTTAAAACAGTTTTTTTTTCTTTCTTTTTGGTCTTTTTTTTATTTGTTTAGCAAAAAATAAAAAACCAGTGGTGAGTAAATACTAAAAAAGAAAGCTCTGTCAAAAAAAAAAAAAAATAATAATTCAGATGGATACAGTAATGCATGACGGCACTGAAAGCTCAAAATTGGCTTGGACAGGAAGGGGTGAAAGTTTCTAGTAGGCAAGGGTTTAAAAGTAGGCAGCATTAGTTTTTGTAGCTGCTGAATTTTAAAAAACACAGAAATTACTGGAGCTCCTCTTTAAGGACGAGGCATCCGGCTTGACGGCCTGCTCCTTAACAACCCGCTATTCACTGGTTGTTAAATATTTCGGCAGCTGCCCGCTAAGAAAAATAAACCGCTGGAAACCAGTGCTTAGCAGCATTTAGGAGCTTGTAGGAGATGTGTCGGCATTCGTATCTGCCGATTAGTGCCGGTTCACACTGGGGCAACCTGTGAGGCGACCTGGTCGCCTCACAGGTCGCCTCCCATAGGGAAGCTGCGGACCCGTTCTAATAGGAGCGACACAAGTCGCTCCGACCTAGAAAAAGGGTCCTGGAGCTTCTTTGGGGCGACCAGGAGGCGACCGCCATAGACTTCAATGTTATGAAGTCCGTGGCGGCCGCTCCGAGGTCACGGCGCGCTGCTCGCACCGCGATCTCTGAGGTCGCCCCTGCAAGTAGCGTCGCGGTAGTGTGAACCGGCGCTTAAACTTTTTTATTTTTTTTTTTTTTTTCTGTTTCTAAACGCTGAAGCCTAAACACCTTTAGACTAAAATGGTGTGCATGAACACATAGGATAACACAATTTGCTTTTAGAGGGGAAAAAAACCTCTCAAAAGCTGCTGCAAGGTGGATTTTTTTCTTTTTTTCTTTTGTGCTAGTGTGCATTACAGAATTGCTCATGTAAAAAACTGTCAGAGGAACTGCCACTTTTTTTTTTTTTTTTTTGCTGGACCCCCTTTAAAATGAGCTTGGGTGCCCTTTATGAAATCTAGAGAAAAGTCATGCTGTTGCAAATAGTCTAGTTCGATTTCACATTTGGGTCTGAACACTAAGATAAGCCACTATTGGCTAAATACAAGAGTGCAAGAGGCATGTGTATGCCTACTTGAATTTTGGCGCGCTTTGTGTAACTCTTCCAGATCTGTGCAGTAAAACAATGTGGAACTTTCCCTCTGTTCAGGAACTTCCTGTAAAAAAGACCAGGCACTGCTCTCGTCTCTCCTTGTGCAGGATTACTGGTCTTTTCTCTTCCCTTCCCTTCAACCTCATCTTGTTTTCTGTAGTGGGTGGACTTGCTGGGCCCTCCCCACATTCTGCTCTTATGTGTTCTATAATTCCTCACTACTTTTACCAGATATTTTGGTTTTAAAAGCCATTAGGTGTACACAATGTGGGTTTATATCCTTTGCTGGTATTGAGGAATATATTATCATGACAGCTTTGCACCTGGAGTTCTGTTTTTAAAGAATAAAGCCTTGTACACACGCACAGATTGTTGGCCAACCGATAGGCCATCTTTTGTCCAGTGTTGTTTGTTGGTTGAAATGTGCTCTAGACTTGCACTGGACTTTTGTTGGCCAACAAAAACCAACTTCAGAAGTGATGTCATGTGATGGTTGACTTTCCGTGTGTTTTTTCTTCTCTGAGCATGCCCAGTCTTGCTCATCTGATTTTTGTCTGCCGAAATCTGTACTGACAGAGGAACAATCGGCCGTTCTTTGTTGGCCAACAAATTTTATAGCATGCACACCAGATTTTTTTCGGCCTAAAATTCGCAGTTGGTTGTCGGAAGAATCATACTAACAAGCCTACAATCGGCAGATCGGACGTTGGCCGACAATTTACGGCCAACAATCTGTGCGTGTGTACGGGGCTTTAGGCTACATTTTGTTTGATTACTATTGGTGACAGTTCTGTAGTTGTCTTTTTTATGTATAAAAAAAAAAAAAATAGAAAGGATTGTGTTGTAACAGCCTCTATAATGTGTGTTTTTAAGTTCATTGCACAAAATTGTCATCTCTAAACACGCTCAAATATTTTTGCATGTCTACCTCAGCACAGTGGGGAGGCCTTTGCAGCCTGCAGGAACAGATAACCTAAAATAGCTTTTATCTTGCAAAATCCACGCACTGTCGTTTTGTAATGCTACAGATGTACAGAGGAACTAAAATGGCCCATCCCCAGTTTGCAGTGTCCTGTTCTACCTGTACAAACACTACCAAGGTTTTTTAAATGGAAATTGTACTTCTTTTTGATAAGGGCAGAGTGACCTTAAAGATGGGTTTAGTAGAGCAGTATAGCTGAATGTTTGAGTAGAAAGCTTTAGAAGTGCTTATGATTTGGTAGCTATGGAAATCAATACATATTCAAGGCTTTGCTGTATGTTTTATGAGTTGGACATCCAGCAATTAATGCTTCTCGTAAGTAGAGGTTTTACTATATAAACCCATAGCCATGATGGCCTGAAACTACCTAAAATTACATTTGGTTTGGCTGCCAGTAGCTTTCGCACTATTTGTGTTTTTTTTATTTTCTTTTTGTCCCAGTGTGTATGTGAGTAGAGAAAGCAACGTCTCTGTTCATATGCATGCTCATTCAGTGAGGAATGGCTGCATTGACCGGTTTATATATTGTACTTGGCTCCGTGTGATGAGAATGATTGTGCTAGTTATTTATTGCCTCAGCCCTTTTTACTATTCAATATGGCAATAAAAACCATAATCATTTCCCTCTGTAAGAAAGAGTTATGTCTGGCTTTTGCTGAAATGATGGGAAACTCTGAAGTGCTCGAATCCAGAACTGCAAGGTAATATGCAATTGAAACTGTTCATTTGTTACACTAGCCAAGAGCAATATTTATAGGGTGTGGAAATGTGGTCTTTGGTTTGTATGGGGAATAAATGGGGTACCATATATGTGGTTAGGTAATTTTAGCAGAACATTCTGCCAGAATATTTTGTAGTTTATCGGGTAAAAGTACATTTCCATATGGTAGTATCAGTGTCCAATTAAGAATGTGTTATTTCTGCAGAAGGCTTACAGATGGTTATGCACTGTGGTGGTGCTTCCCCAAACTTTAATCAGTTGTGCCACCCTTGCTGAGTCATGTGCAACCTACACTATTTCACTTCAAGTTCTCATACATTGTCAACAACCTGAACCTGTTACGACATAAATATCTAAAATCAAATCTTCGTATACAACCTTCAATATTGCTGTGCATTTAGTCAGCTTGGTTACAAAGTTGCATAGTTAGTGGGGTTGAAAAAAAGACATCAGTCCATCCAGTTCAACCTATGATGTGTGTGTGTGTTTGCTTTTAACCGTACATTGTATACCCCTGTATGTTGTGGTCTTTAAGGTGTCCATCTAATAGTTTTTTGAAACTGTCAATGCTCCCTTCTGATACGACTGCTTGTGGAAGAGAATTCCACATCCTTACCGCTCTTACAGTGAAGAACCCCTTACGCACTTTAAGGTTAAACCGCCTTTCCTCAAGTTTTAGCGAGTGGCCACGTGTCTTATTGTATCTCCTTTCTCTGAATAGTTTGTTCCTTATGCTCGGGTCGCCAGTACAGTATTTGTACATTGATATCATCTCCCCCCTCAATCGTCTCTTCTCCAGAGAGAATAGGTTCAGTGCTTGTAGTCTTTCCTCATAGCTGATGTCCTCCATTCCCCTAATTATTTTTGTTGCCCTTCTCTGGACTTTCTCCAGTTCCAGCACATCCTTCCTGAGGACCGGTGCCCAGAACTGGACAGCATACTCCAGATGTGGCCAGACCAGAGTCTTGTAGAGCGGGAGAATAATCTCTTTATTTCTGGAGTGAATCCCCTTTTTTATACAACCCAGTATTCTGTTGGCTTTGCTTGCGGCGGCTTGGCATTGCATGCCACTGCCAAGCCTGTTGTCTACCAGTACCCCCAAGTCCTTTTCCATCCTAGACTCACCCAGAGGTTCCCCCCCTAGTGAGTAGCTTGCCTTCTGGTTTCTGGCCCCCAAGTGCATTACTTTATATTTTTCAACATTAAATCTCATCTGCCATGTAGCTGCCCACCCCGTTATTTTGTTCAGGTCCGCTTGCAAGGTTTCCACATCCTGCATAGAAGATATTGGCATGCCTAGTTTAGTATCATCCGCAAATACTGAGATTGTACTAGATATCCCCTCCTCCTGATCATTTATGAATAAATTAAACAGGATTGGTCCCAGGAAAGAACCCTGGGGGACCCCACTTTCCACACCCGCCCAATCCGAGTACTCCCTATTAATCACCACCCTCTGGACTCTCCCTTGGAGCCAGTTCTCTATCCAGGTACTCACCTTATGGTCCATCCCTACCTTCCTTAGTTTGTACAGTAAGCGTTTGTGGGGAACGGTGTCAAAGGCCTTTGCAAAGTCCAGATACACCACATCCACAGGCTTTCCTTTATCTAGGTGGCAGCTCACTTCATCGTAGAAGGTTAATAGATTGGTTTGGCACGAACGATTTTTCATGAATCCATGCTGATTACTACTTATAATACCGTTTTCATTACTAAAGTCTTGTATGTGGTCCCTTAACATCCCCTCCAAAATCTTGCAGACTACTGATGTTAGGCTGACCGGCCTATAGTTACCCAGGATATATCTCGGCCCCTTTTTAAATATTGGTACCACGTTGGCTTTTTTCCAATCAGCTGGCACCATACCCGTCTGTAAACTATCCTTAAAGATCAAGAATAATGGTCTGGCAATCACCTGGCTGAGCTCATTAAGAACCCTCGGGTGCAAGCCATCCGGTCCCGGGGATTTATTTATGTTAAGTTTCTCTAGTTTAGCTCTAAGTCTATCTTCTGTTAGCCATGGCGGCACTTCCTGAGGTGTATTATTTAGTTCGGCCTTACCAGCAAGGTTCGTGTAGCCCCCTGATTCCTTTGTGAAGACTGAAGAAAAGAAATTATTGAACACTTCCGCCTTTTCTCTGTCCTCAGTGGCCATTTTTCCTTTATCATCTTTTATGGGGCCAATGTGCTCTGGCCTCGCTTTCCTACTGTTTATATACTTAAAGAACTTCTTGGGGTTCTTTTTACTCTCCTCCGCTATATGTCTCTCATGTTCTATTTTAGCCGCCCTGATTTCGTCTTTACATTTCTTATTACACTCTTTGTAGTGCTTAAATGCTGCCAATGACCCCTCAGTCTTGTATTTTTTGAAGGCCTTTTCTTTAGCTCTAATATACATTTTTATGTTGGAGTTTAGCCACCCAGGGTTTAGTTTTGCTCTTTTAAATTTATTTCCCTGTGGAATGCACTGGCCCACCCCCTTGTTGAGTATGCTCTTGAAGCACTCCCATTTTTCCTCCGTGTTCTTTGTTCCCAGGGTTCTATCCCATTTGATATTTTCTAGCAGCGAGCGCAGTTTAGGGAAATTGGCTCTTTTGAAATTCAGCGTCCTTATATTACCCTTGTGTTTCCTATTACTGTAATTAATACTGAAACCAATTGACCTATGGTCACTGTTCCCTAAGTTTTCCCGTATTTCTATATCCGTGAGCAGGTCTGTATTGTTGGTAATCAGTAGGTCAAGTACCGCATTGTTTCTTGTCGGTGCATTCACCATCTGACCCATGAAATTGTCCTGCAAAACATTTAGGAACTGCCGAGCCTTGGCTGAGTGCGCGGTTCCTTCTGCCCAGTCTATATCCGGATAATTAAAGTCCCCCATTATAATGACATTTCCCATCCTTGCTGCCAATCCTATCTGTAACATGAGGTCCGCCTCACCCTCCTCCCTCTGGTTGGGGGGCCTATAGCATACGCCCAATATTACCTTCCCCACTATGCCTTCCCTTTGAAGCTCTACCCATAGGGATTCTGCCTCGTCCTTAGCTCCATTATTAATATCATCCCTCATATTTACCTGTATACTGTTCTTAATATACAGACATACCCCTCCCCCTTTTTTACCCTCTCTATCCCTGCGATAAAGGGAATACCCCTGAATGGTCGCCATCCAGTCATGAGAGCTGTCAAACCAAGTCTCAGTTATCCCCACAAAATCTAAGTCCTCCTCAAACCTCAGCAGCTCCAGCTCTCCCATCTTGGTGCTTGGTGTTCCCTTATGATCATTACGTCAACACCTCACCCCCCCCCCCCTTCCGCCGCCCAGTTTTTTTTTCCCTAGTTTATATAGATTGGTGGAGGGATTGAATTTCTGTTAGGTTTTCAGGCAGGCATTGACGTCTGACCAAAAAGGCTTGTAATCCGCCAGAAAAGAAGCTCATGTACTTTTTTGAGTTTCAGGCGTTTTGCTACAGGTGACAAAACGCTCATATGTGCACAGGGGCCATTAAAATGAATGGGATTTTGCTTGTTGGGTGTTTTGAAACTTCAGAGATGAGTGGAAAACGCTCAGGTATGAACAGGGCCTTTTTTGCCGTCTTTGTCCCTATCAATAAAAGTTTTCTGTAAACGGTAAACATTTCTCTCTTTCAAGAAAAAATGGGAATCCCTCTTTTTGACAGTTGTTACATGAGCAAGTGTCTTCAATGGAATATCCCTTTGCTGTTCTGGTGAAAAATGTAAAACTTTATAAATTTTCCCTCATTCTCCCCATAGGTGGCAGTTGCCCAGATCTAATCTATTTGGAAGTGTAGCCAATGTGCTGAACACGAGATTCTGATTAGCACTTTAAAATGGCTAGATGGCTAGTATCCGCAGCTTTCCACAAATTGGGAAACCCCTTATAGATCAAAGTGGGAGGCCCAAAAAAAGACAACCATGCATGTTTCAAGAGAAGGCACCAAGAACAAGAGTTTCTGAATATCAGGTGTATTATAAGAAAGTTCCTGGAATTAATCCAAATCAGAAAAACTGTTTTTTTATTAGCAGTGAGAGAGCTTCATGTTTTTGTAAAATCCTTGCTTCATTTTGGTTTCTTCACTGATGTGTCTGTGTGGTGTTTTTACCCCTGTAACAAAGGAAAAAGCCTATTAGCAATATAAGATGCATGACAACCAAAAATCTGTCTCATGCATAGGTGGCAGGTGCTGAGGACATTTTTTAGTTTCCTTATGCTGATTAATTCTTAAAGTTCTTTTTTTCAATTTATTGTAAGCCACGAATTTGTGTATAAGGAAGTGTCTTGTACAGTCTGCAATTTGTAATGTTCCATGGTGCTTCAAAATAGTTTTGGACCCATGCATTTACAAGTTAAAAAGAAAACTTTTAATTTAAAACTGCATGTTGTATAACTCTAACCTAGAATAAGAGCTGATGGAACCATCTACATGTATAACTCTTTATATGTCCTGGATGATTTTTTGGTATACTGGTCCACATTCTTTGCAGATGCACTTTACCATCATTTAAAAAATAAAACAAATGGCTGCTTCAAGTCCTGGCACGGAAACATTTTCAGGCAGGGATATTTGAGATCTCTCAAACTACAGCTGTGTTCAAACTGCAATTACTCTTTTATGGCTGCATCTTGTACCTGCTTCCTAAAGGGGCACTATGTATAATACAGCCAGCTACACCTCTGACCTGTTGCCCCACCTTCTCACTTTGTGTTGCCATTCACACAGCATACCTAAAAATATATATATATTTTTTTAAATTATTACCTCTCTAGTTTTATTTGAAACAGGACACAGGGCTGCAAGCTATTTTAACAATGCGTGCCTAAAAAGTCCCACCTTAACTTGGCCTGAGGTACCAACCCCCATACACATAGCTATTTTAACAATTTCAGAGTGACAAAATGGGGACCGAGTTAGATCCCCCTCATTGGCATACAATGCATAATCCAAGCCTCAAGAAAACTTGTCAGGACAGATGGTGTTGAAATCTAGCTTATGATTGATATTGTGATCTGCCAGCCTAATACAGACATGACTATATCTTTAGTCCTAAAGTACAGAAATCAGGAGTTTAATTCTAGACCATGAATTGTATTCCTACATCTTCAGGTGGTTGGACAATGCAAACACTTTACTGGGAACCCCCCTCCCAGTGTAACCATGACCACTCTGCAAGGCTCTGGAGTTTCTAAGGTGATAGATTTTATCCTCCTGTTGCAGATTTGTCTATTTTTGACACTTTTTAATTTTTTTTTTCACGGATACTTCTATCAAGATCTGAATTTTTATTGTCTTGTGGTTCAATACCAATTTTTGGATTGATTATTCTTGGTGTACATCTTTTTTGGAACTGTACCCTGTCTCCGATGAAAGACCATGTGCTACATCACTTTACAGGTTGCACACTTATCCGTCTTTATAAGGTACTCTGGCGTTTCCTCCTGCCCTTATGCCATGAAGACTTTACTACTGTACGATCTGCACCCAGATTGATATGTACTCCTCCTTGGACATGCCTACCCTATTTCATGAGTAGCCCACAAGGGTAATACCCTCACCCATAACAACGGCAGGAAAGAGGTGGAAGTAAGTCATGGCAAAAGTTCAGGCGAAATTTGTGATTGGGTAAATACATAAAAGTTTTGGCAATAGTAAGCCGGATGGGAAGCTGCGAGGATTCACATTTGGCTTCCCGTAGTAATTCTTGACCATTCCTCTTTACAGAACTGTTTCAGTTCAGCAATATTCTTGGGATGTCTGGTGTGAATCGCTTTCTTGTGGTCATGCCACAGCATCTCAATCGGACTCCAGAAGGTGTTTTTTCTTCTGTTTAAGCCATTCTGTTGATTTACTTCTATGCTTTGGGTCATTGTCCTGTTGCAACACCCATCTTCTGTTGAGCTTCAGCTGGTAGACAGATGGCCTTAAGTTCGCCTGCAATATGTCTTGATAAACTTGGGAATTTTTCCTTCGATGATCGCAATCCTTCCAGGCCCTGAAGCAGCAAAGCAGCCCCAAACCATGATGCCCCCACCACCATACTTCACAGTTGCAATGAGGTTTTGATTTTGGTGTGCTGTGCCTCTTTTTCACCACACATAGTGTTGTGTGTTTCTTCCAAACAACTCAACTTTGGTTTCATCTGTCTACAGAATATTTTGCCAGTACTGCTGTGGAACATCCAGGTGCTCTTGTGCAAACTGTAAACGTGCAGCAATGTTTTCTTTGGACAGCAGTGGCTTCCTTTGTGGTATCCTCCCATGAAATCTATTCTTGTTTAGTGTTTTATGTATTGTAGATTCACTAACAGGGATGTTAGTGATTGCAAATGGCTGCAATATAACAAAGAGTGAAAAATTTAAGGGAGTCTGAATACTTTCCGTACCCACTGTATGTATATATGTATGTGTATGTATATATGTATGTGTATGTGTATGTGTATGTGTGTGTGTGTGTGTGTGTATATATGTATGTGTATGTATATGTATATATATTTTTTTTTTTGGGGGATTAGAAGTAGTAATTTTCTAGCAAAAGATAGACAAGTTAATGTGTAGTTTTGGACAGTGATGATGGATTAGAACACCTATTGGGTTTTTATTGTTGCTGCTGTCCCCGTTCAGAAGATTCACCATCTCTATTTGTCCTGTTTACCATTACCATTATTTAAAATAAAAGCAAAGAACCCCCCAAATTTTGGGTTTTCTTTAGAAAAGTAATGGAGGGAAAATATTGCAATGGGGACACTAGTTCTAGTGACCTGGGGGGGGGGGGGGGGGTCCCTTAATTTGCAGTCATTTCCTCTCACTTACTATTTTATCTATTGGACAGGAAGTGAAGGTAAATCTCCCTTATGGGACACAGATGGCAAAAAAAAAAATAATAATAATCTGCCAGCGGTTATAACCCCTTTTTACATCTAAACCAAAAAACAAACCTTTTAATTTGCTTTAGCTTACCAGTCCCTAGGGGTGGCTGCATTCGTGTTCAAGTTTTTTTTGTGTGTCATTGCCACACATCCTGTGCTTGAACTACCAACATGTCTGCTTTTTTGTCTCCATGACATAGGAAATTATGGGATTAATTTACAGAAGAAAGACAGGGAGGATTATGGGAGTAATTTACAGAAAAAAAGACGGAGTTGTTTTTGCTTTCTGTGCACAGGAAGCAGCCAGCACTGGGGTTCTGCCAAGATCAATGGGTATTTTATGTATGTATTAAAACTAATGTGAGACGGCCAGCTCATCGTTGAGAGCGGCTCAGGCTGCACTTCACAGCCGCAATTCTCCTGAAAACATAGACCGTTGGCGGTCTGCAAAGGCAGTCTTTGATGAATGGGCCGAGAAAGAGGGAACAGCTGTACAGATCCCATCAGGAATGGAAGTTCCATTGCTATGGAAACAAGCCGGGAAAACTCTTGGCATCTCTATGCCAAGGCCCCTTTACCCCTACTCAGGTAACAGCTCTCAGGGACATTGATGGTCAAATAGTAAACGACCCAAAGGATATCAACAGGGTATTTGCTCAATTCTACCAAAATCTATGCAGTCACGAGCCTATGGACGAGACAACGGCCTCGGATTGGCTCTCCAGAGTCGGCCTCCCGTCTCTCACACCGGACCAACTGTCGCAGCTAAATGCCCCATTGACTTTGGAGGAATTGACCAAATCTATCAAAACACTGACACCGGGGAAATCACCTGGCCCCCTACGGGTACACGCCAGACTTTTACAAATTAGCATTGGACTCAGTGGCACAGACGCTGTTGTCAGTCTTTAATCACATACTGGATGGCCACCCATACCTCCCTACGGGCAGTCAAGCTCACATCAAATTGATCTATAAAAAAGGCAAGGACCCACTGGACCCAGGCTCTTATAGACCAATTTCACTACTAAACGTAGACTCCAAATTGTTATCCAAATTGATGGCGGACAGATTAGCCTCTATAATGCCTACCCTTGTGCATCCCTCTCAGGCGGGGTTCACGAGGGGAAGGTCAGCGACATTCAACATTAGAAAAGTGCTCCTAGCATTAGAAATGGCTAAATCAGACCCGGATGCAGACGCCGCGATAATAACACTTGACGCCGAAAAGGCTTTTGACAATGTGAATATCCAATGGTTGGACCGGGTGCTTTGCCAGCTGGGCTTCTCCGGTAGATTCCTTCACCTAATCCATGCGATGTACGCGTCCCCGGCTGCACAGGTGGTGATAGCGGGACATATGTCCCCGTCCTTTCGCCTTTTCAAAGGGACGAGGCAAGGGTGCCCGCTCTCTCCTGTTCAATTTGGCGCTGGAACCGCTGTCCAGAGCCCTTCTGACACACCCGGATCTGCATGGTATTGGGGTAGGCACCGATGAGCTTCGTATTGCAATGTTTGCTGACGACGTCCTTATATTCACTTCAGCGCCGGGCCACGATATACCCACAATACAATCCATATTTGCGGAATACCGTATGTGCTCGGGTCTACGCATAAATTTTACCAAGAGCGAAATCCTTCCCCTCAACACGACACGCACCCCGCCGTGGGCTAATTCCTCGACGCTACGTATCGCAACTTCACACATAACTTACCTTGGGGTCAAAATAGGCCGATTCCCCTCCTCTATCTACCATCTAAATTTTACGCCGGTAATAGATAAGATGATCGCTGAATTGAAAACATGGGCCAATTTACCTCTGTCCTTCTTCGGCAGATGTCACCTCTATAAAATGACCACCTTCCCGAAATTGTTATATCCACTGCAAACCATTCCCCTGCTTTTAAAACACACAGATGTCAATAGACTACATAAAGCGCTCTCCACCTTCCTCTGGAAGGGGAAAAGGCCTCGCATCTCCATCATCAAACTACACCTGCCGAAGAGGGAGGGGGGAGTGGATCTACCTAACACCAGAATGTACAACATAGTATGCCTCTTGAGGGGATGTCTGGACTGGATTAGCCAGGAATCACGTTATACTAACTGGTAGCTGGAGACGCAGATGGTGGCCCCTTGGGATCTGATAGCGCTGCTGCACTGTGGAACGGGGGATATCCCGCAGACCCTTCGTAATAATATTTTGATAAGAGACACGGTGGCGGCATGGCGAGAAGTGCGAAAGAAGCTGGGGACTCCCCAACGGCTGTCCAGGTACCTGCCCATGCACCACCACCCCGGGTTCCCACAGGCTCAGCAGCACTCCATCTTTGAAATATGGGCATCAAAAGGGATCAGGCGGTTCTCCCAATTGTTCGATGTGAATTCAGGCAGACCGTTGGCTTTCGCCTCCTTTGCGGAAGCCCACGGCCTTCCATATGGTCATTACCTATACTTTCGGCAATGTATTAGTTATGTTTCAAGACTGTGTCATGCCCCCTCACAACATTTTTGCTCAACCCCATTGGATTCATGGATACAACAGGGCAAGCACAGGATATCACAGCTGTACAAGCCTCTAAATCAGGAGCTCTTGCAGGGTACTTCGGCTTCCGTGGCCAAATCTTGGAACAAAACTCTGAATTCCCCTGATGCGCATAAGAAAATCATCCAAGGCTACATCATCACCCGTAGATACGTTACCAACGAATTCTGGAGGGAGCAACAATATAAAATTCTGCATGGAGCGTATCTCCCGCACATGAGGTGGTCTCCGGAAGTTGCCCACCACTTTTGTACTCTTTGCAAGGAACGTTTCCCCTCCCTTCTGCACAAGCTGTGGTCGTGCTCCCACATAGCCTCTTTTTGGGATAAAGTTATCAGATATGTTGCAAAGCTAACGGGTATTCCTCCCCTGGGACATATACCTTCTTCTTTTTAACTGCTTGAACAGAGACTTTATCTCTATACCTCAACCCGATTGGAAGCTTATATGCCTGCACAAAGCCTGGATAGTGACCTGCTTGATGTCGGCCTGTAGGCTGATACTCCGCAACTGGCTGTCGGACTCTGCCCCAACTATCTCGGAACTGTCCACTGCTATGTCTTCATTAAGAACCACAGAATCGGTGGGCCTCTCCATCGACCCACGCTTGTCACGCATAAAGTTTGACAGCAAATGGGACTGTATATCCTCCTCTTGCCCTGCGGAAGCTGAAGGCCACTCAGCTCCCGCCCTTATTTGATCTAAGTTCTAAGTATGCGTGACAGCAGGCTCTTCTAGGCCTTGCGGACTGGGCTGCTCGACCTCGGGCGACAGCCTAGTCACGGACAACTGGAAACTGCGGATTGGTACCTATATGAATAGACGCTAGGATGCCAATTACCTGCCCCCCCCCCTACAATCCTCTTATCTTCCCTTGACACCAAGTGCTACTACACCTGGCTTTCTGTAAAGCATCCCTCCTCCCTCTCCCCCCTCCTTGTATTAAAACGAAACACCTTTGGCCTTACAGAATATCGTTATTACGACTTTACCCGAGAAATTCTTTGCGACCAGCAAGGGCGATTTAGCAGAGCACGTTGTCACCAGTGTTATGCCGTTCAAACTATTTCCTGATCCATTGCTCACAGTTTTGTACTATGTGTAATGTTTTGAATTTCAATAAAATATTGTTTAAAAAAAAAAAAAACGAATGTTGCCATGTACTAAAGGACTTATCAATTACTGCGGCAGGGCGGCCCGGCTGCCCAAAATCACGTACATGTACGTGATTTTGTGTAGTAGATGTCAGGGGTGTGCGTGCTGCTCCCTTTTTCGATTGGACACAGCGGGAGCCATTTAGCGGGTGTGGCAGCCGCGATGGCCGCCGGGACCCACCGATCATTCGGCGGAATGATAGAATGGTAGTCTTCCTATGTAAACAAGCTGTATTTCAGCTAAGCTGAAACACTGATCTCTTTTCCTCTAGTGCAGTGGTTCTTAACCTTGTTGGAGGTACTGAAACCCACCAGTTTCATATGCGCATTCACCGAACCCTTCTTAATTGGAAAAATAAATATGATTTTTTTCAAATTCAAAACATAGGTATAATTTAAGGTATATATTAATACATAGGTGCACAAAATGAACAAAACCATTAAGAACAAAGAACAATTCAAATCTGTAAAGAAAAGCGCACGCAACCTCGGGCAATAACGCTTTAATAAAGGACAATAAAACAGTACATTGGAATTGCACTCACACTTTTCCTTTAAGACAATCGCTTTACAGCATTCCAACAGGAGCTACTCGCTCCTCCCGTCCCTCCAGATGGTGACTCTGCGGTCTCCTCATCCGCGGCTGCCACCGCTGTATCCCCGCTCTCCTTCACTTCCTGTGTTGCCTGGTCACCGGATGCCGGTTCTAGTGCGCCTGCACACTAAACCAACGTGATCTACAGCGCCTCAGGAGAGCGCTTGGTTTAGTGTGCAGGCGCACTAGAACCGGCATCCGGTGACCAGGCAACACAGGAAGTGAAGGAGAGCGGGGATACAGCGGTGGCAGCCGCGGATGAGGAGACCGCAGAGTCACCATCTGGAGGGACGGGAGGAGCGAGTAGCTCCTGTTGGAATGCTGTAAAGCGATTGTCTTAAAGGAAAAGTGTGAGTGCAATTCCAATGTACTGTTTTATTGTCCTTTATTAAAGCGTTATTGCCCGAGGTTGCGTGCGCTTTTCTTTACAGATTTGAATTGTTTTGATCCGCCCCCCCCCCCCAGTGGAGTGAGAGAGGAGCAGCAGCAACCAGGACATTTCAGCCAAAAAAAACATACAAACAAAGGAGGTGAACACATGGACAGCGCCATGGGCTGGTGAAGTACTCCTCTTTGTACTTGTTGCATATCAGCATGTGCAGGATCTGTCCTTTTTGATTGGAAGAACAAAGAACAAAACCATTAAAACATGATTTTCACACAAAAACAAAACCTAATAATGAATATTTACTGCAAATTAGTGTGACTTCTGTTGTTGTCTTTCAGAGACCAGTTCAGAAATGCGCAGCTTTATCTTGGCAAGTGCCACTCTCATGTCATTATCATGTCTCATGTCACCTCACCCTGGCCTGCTGTAAGGGGGGATCTATATGGGGGACGGGACCTCACCTCACCCTGGCCTGCTGTAAGGGGGGATCTATATGGGGGACCTGGTCCCCCATATAGATCCCCCCTTACGGCAGGCCTGGGTGCGGTCCCCCATATAGATCCCCCCTTACAGCAGGCCAGGGTGAGATGAGATCCCGTCCCCCATTTAGATCTCCCCCCTTACAACAGGCCAGGTTCCCCATAAAATAGATCCCCTTTACATAGTCTTCTCAGTGTTCTCACACATTCAGTCAGACAGTCAGTCACTAGACTAGTACAGCCAGTACTACTCCAGTCCTACCTTTTTTCCACCTGTGTCCGACTCCCGATCACAGGCTAGGTTTTCCTCCTGCAGGCTGCAGCACCACTGTCACCACTGGCTCTCTGGCCTCTCACCTGCCGGCTTTCCTGCTGCTGCGGCTGCCTGGTCTGGTGGTTCTCTCCCGCGCTGCGCTGGACGGCCGCTGCACGGGTTAGTCCCTCCCCCAGACAGTCCCTCTCTGCACCACACGCCTGGCCTTTCTCCCCCGCCCCCCCCACCACTCCACAGTGGGCGGCTCTGGCTGAATACGATTCGGCCAGGAGTCGAGCTGCACAGCCAGCAGTGAGAGTGAGCCAGGGGCAGAGAGCGCTGCGAGTGCGAGCAGACTCAGCAGGCGGCGGCGGCCAGCCTATCATGACATAGTGAGTGACATGACACTGCGGAGCAGACGCGCGCCCCCCCCCCCCCCCCAGATGTTGCACCCGGTGCGGCCGGCCCTCCCTGCACCCCCCACGCTACGCCACTGGATGTTATGTATTTCCATGATGACGGCGCGGAGCAGGAGCGGAAGGACATGCCCGAAACTGGAGAAATAGTCCCCGACAGCGAAGTGGTACTAGCGGAGGGTGTGCCGAACCCTCGAGACTGACCCACCGAACCCCTGGGGTTCGATCGAACCCAGGTTAAGAACCACTGCTCTAGTGTATCCACTTCCCCCCACAGTTAGAAAGCAGAGCTTGGTTGGTTCACAGAGCTTCTTAAGATACCTGTACTGGTTGCATTAAAAAAAAAATACATTTTATAATAGTTACACACTAACATTTTGTGTTCATGTCTCATAGGACTTCAACTTTAGGTAATGTTGTTCAGTTCTTGGGATCAATAGTTAACTGATTGATTCAAAGGAGTATGTGTTATAAGATAGCATTTTATCTCTCGCTTTTATGACCCAGACATTGATTTTTTTTCGTTTTTTTTTTTTTTTTTTCTTAATCACTTCTCAATCTACCGCTAAACTTGCTTATTTGCTCTCGTTATATAAAGTCTATATGTGCCATGTGGGGACTTGTAATCTTCCTTGTTTTCCATGCTTATATTTAGCAAGAAAAGTTATTGAGATAGGAAGTTTTGACCTGAATACTGTTGCAGAAAGTATGAAAGTCAAAAGATCAGCATGGCAACCAGTATTTGTAGAACTTCAATAACCGCAACCTTAGTATGTCTCCTAATGGCAGGTTTTCTTTAGTGAAAAACTGATCTCATTTTTTAAAATCATCCTTGTGTTTGAAGTCTGTCCTAGCGTGGATAATGGAGGCCTTGAGGAGGCCTCTACTGTGAAGATAATTGTGATGGACTATAATCATCAGTTTATTGCATAGACTGTTGACATTATAAATTTGTAAGATTTGATAATTTTGTTGATTTTATACAACTACAAATACACAATTTTTTTTCTTTCTTTTTTTCAAATGATTAACAGTTTGTATATTAATCAAAACTCATATTTGGTGTAGCATAAGGTAGTTATTGTTATGGGTAAATTATCCCCCCCCCCACCTTATAGGTGGAGAAAATAAGGGCTCATTTACACTTGCTTTGACTCCAACACACTTTAAAGCACTTACCGCTTCAACTTGCTTTTTTGATGTGTTTTTATGCTTCAGGGATGCTTCAATTATGTTTTTTTGCAGCTTTAATGAAACTTGGCAAAGCCCTGTGTGTGTGTGTGTGTGTGTGTGTGTGTGTGTGTCAGCTTTCTAGGGGCCCAGTAGAACCCCAGCTCAGTAGTACCCTTGCTCAGCATATCACCAGCTTATTGGTACCCTTGTTCAGCAGTTCCCCCGCAGCTTATTGGTACCCTTGTTCAGCAGACCCCCCCCCCCCAGCTTATTGGTACCCTTGTTCAGCAGATCTCCAGCTTATTGGTCCCCTTGTTCAGCAGATCCCCCGCTCCGTAGTAACCCACAGCTCTGCCGATCCTCCTCTCTCTGGTACCTGCTCATCTCCTGCTATATTGCCCTCACACTGCCCACCACGTGTGACATTGCTAGTTTCTCCTCCTCTGGTTCCCCAGCTCTGCTGCTTAGTCCTCTCTCCCTGGTCACCGCTCACCTTCTGCTATACAATTTCCATGTTGCATACCATGTGTAATTTCTACTAGTTGCAATACCTCCAAAACAAAGTGATGCTAAAGCTTAATAAAAGCCTCTCAAAAGCTGCAGGTGCTGCCAGCAAGCTTTGTCACAGACTTCTATGGAGGCCTTGGAGACGCTTCGTAACACCAATAAAGCGACATGGGGTATAATTTTTTTAAACAAAACAAACTTAACGTGTAAACAGTACTGTAAGCTAACCATTTTATTTAGTGACAGGTGCTTTGATTGGCAACCAGAGCGCTTTAAGGCTCAGTTCACACGCAGTGCGATTCTGCTGCGACTTTCGTGCAACACACATTGACCAAAAGAAGTTCCAGAACTTTTTTGGGCAGCACACATCACACTATTTGGTTTGCACAATAGCAGCGCGATATGTCGTATGGCAATTGCGGCAGAATCGTACCATGTTTTAAGAGCTATTAAAAAGAATGCCATCTGAACACACTGATGTGCAATTTGACATTTTAAAAGCACGTTTTGATATCACAGGCAGAATTGCGAGAATTCCATCCGCAATTTAAAACATCTATGTGTGACCGGAGCCTAAAAAAGCATGTCCAGTGCCAAATTTTGAATCAAATGTAAATAAGCCTTAATGGGCTACATAAACATGGTGTAACTCAGCACTGGAGGTCCCCTGAAGATGGCCTATCTGCTGAAACGCATGTTGGGGCAGAGACTTCAGTGCTGACGTCAAGACACTGCATGATATTGGTCAGCAGGGGCCGCCTTTGTGAGTTACAGGTGTTTTGCATTTATAGATTTCGGTCTGTTTAGCGTGATAGGTATGTGATTCTCATGGTGCAATAAGTATGACACTCTTATCTTTGCTGGCTCCAGTGTGTGCTTTATTTGCTGCAACTTAGATCAGTGCTGGGAGATGGAAATGAGAGCACTGGATGCCTGGACTACACTGGATGATGCCTACCTTTTGTTGACAAGCTTGCTATACATTTTGTAGCACATTTATTGGTGAGTGTTCAGTTCATGAGGTGGTGGCCGGTGCTTTTTTACACTGGGAAGTGTCTGGCAACAACCGGAGTCGTTGGTTGTGGAATTATAATGCATCTGTTTTTTTGGACTATAAGGGACTTTTTTTTTTTTCTCTTTATTGGCACTTTATGCACTTTTATACATTTATTTAGGTTGATTTTTGCACTTTCTCGATCGTTCATTAGCAGACGCAGCTTCATATCTTCTTAGCCATTGGGTTTTGCTCCTCCCATCAGGAATAGGACACTAGGCAGGAAAAAGCTTTCACCACGCCAATGGGGCTGTCCCTTCAGGCATAACTCCACACACTGTGCTACAACCCTTAGTTTGTTTCCACCTAGTTTAGGAGTAGGACGTGGTTCCCTGCTGGGACTTCGGTCTTAGCTGTTATTTTTTGGGAACGTTTTTTTTTGTACTTTAGTCTTTATGTAGAGTTCCTGGAGAACTACAAGCAACAACTGTCTGGGTTTCGGACTAGATATTCTAGATCCTTAAGGTCTCCCAGCCTGGCCAGCGAGTGTGAGCAGGTTATAGTCCAGCACTAGGCCTCGCCACGACAGAGCCCTTATGAATGGGGACGAGCCCGCGAGTGCGCCGTCTTGCTGGGACGCGTACGACCTGGAACGCCCTGAGTCACAGCGTACCCCTTTGCTGGCAGCACCCCCATCCCGGGTGGGAGGTGGGTCTACTCAGAGTGGCACCCACCTGATTCTGTGGTATGATAAGTGTCCCTCCCAATTCCCTGGTGGTCTTGGGGGGGATGTAGGCCCCCTTCATGGAATAATCAGACCCTCGGGTATCCCTCGGTTCCCCTGGTCTCTTGGATATACCAGCGGATATATTGCGGCCTCTGCAGCGGTTCTGCCGTGGGGAGGGCATTTTATCTGGCGGGGTCCCCTCCTGGGGACCATCCGATGCCTTTATCTGCTGACCCCCCCCCCCCCGGTCCTGGAGACCGCATGGTGCACCGTGGGGGTCGGCATTTTGCTGAAGACTTGCCCTGCATGAATGTCCGAATCCCTCTTTGTAATGTATGGGCAGCCATTTTCTAAATCATCCCCATAGGGATGCACTGGGGGCCATTTTCTTGTGGTCTACGGTGCTGGACAGCATAGGCAAGGCTTCAGACACTCTAGGCATGACCCAGGTGCTTTCACTTCCTGTGTCAAAACGTTTCTGCTGTACAGATCATTCCTGCAAGCCTCCTGATCAGTTTGGTAACGTTTTTTGGGGTCTCCTGTGGGTTTCCTCACACACTGCTAACAGAATGTGTTGGGCTGGGACTTGCAGTGCTGCTGTAGCAGAGGTGCAATTGAATTTTTGCGACTTTTTTTAAAGTGACACTGCATCTTTTTTATTTTTAGTGAACATGGAGTCCCAGGACAAAATTTCACCTACAGACCCCCTCAGTGCGACTGCAGAACCTTCTGGGTCGCAGCCCCTGTCAGCTCTTAGAGCAGTTTTGGAAAGCCTAGTGTCAGAAGTGGATTTAGTGTTACTTTTTAACACTAGCTGTAAGCGCCTTTTGCCTTTTCCCCCCTCTGTTGTATCTTCAGATTCAGGAGGCTGATGTGGCCGCTGAAGACGCTTCCCACCCTGGTGGCTCGGTGTCATAGCATTCTGATGGTAAGGAGGACCTGACCTCGTCAGCCGATGCGCGGGAAAGCACTTTGGTGGAAGCACTTATAATAGTTTCAGTGCGAGAAACTTTAAAAATGGCAGATGAGTCTACAGTGTCAGGACCACAGGTGTCTTTTGGCACCCACAAATCCCAGAAATCAGGCAAAGTGTTCTCCTGTCAGGAACTTTTTGACAATATTGTCAGTGAACAGTGGGGGTGCATTAAGCACGTTAGTGGTGCCCAAGTGTTTTAAACGTCATTATCCCTTTGCGGATAAAGTTTCCACGCAGTGGACCGTGCCACCAAAGGTGTATCATCCAGTTTCTAGACTGAATAAGTCTGTGGTCCCGGTGGAAGAATCCCTGGCCTTTTCGGACCCTGTTGATAGACGGATTGAGTCTCTGTCCCGCCATTTACATGTCATAGCATGCTCCATATTGAAACTGATTTTTGTAACCACCCTGGTGTCGCAGACTGTCACTGAATGGGTGAAGTTGCTAAAAGGGGTCTTGGAAATGGAACAGCTCTCCCCAGGGCAGATTGATCTCTTGGATCAAATGGCTCAAGCCCTTCTGTATATATATATATATATATATATATATATATATATATATATATATATATATATATATATATATATACACACACACACGATGCATCGCTGGATGCTGTTCCACTGGTAGCCAGAGTGTCCGCAGTGGGGATTGCTATTAGACGCATGGTGTGGCTAAAAAGCTGGTCTGGGGACCAGGCTTCCAAAAAGGCTCTTTCTGATCTTCCCTTTACTGGGGAGAGGTTGTTTGGATTTTCCCTGGATGAGTTGATCAAAGGTCTTAAAGGTGGGAAGAGTACTCTCCTCCCTCAATCCTCTAAGGGCAAGTCACTGCGTGCTAGACGGGGGCCTTCTTTTACTGCTCATAGGTGGCTTTTTCATACCTCCGGGCTGCAAGAAAAAAGAGAGCCATTCGGGTCTTTTGGGATTTCCAAGAAGACGTGGTCAGGCAAACTGATGACAGGCCAATTCGGAACTGCAGACAAATCCTCGTCTGCATGAAGAGGTGCCCTCACCCGATTCTGGGGTGGGGGGGCGTCTTCGCTTCTTTCCGGAACCATGGACTTCCTTGTTTCAGGACAAATGGGTTCACAAACTGATCCGATCAGGGTATAAGATCGAATTCTGGTCTCGACCGTCGAACAGGTTCTTCCCATCCAATCTGCGCCTATCTCCAGACCATTTAAGGATCTCCGAGAGGCGGTACAAGATCTGCTGTCACAAAGGGTGATTCTGCCGGTTCCCTCTCTGGAACGTTTTCAAGGGATTTATTCAAACCTGTTTTCTGTGCCCAGGAAGAAGGGAAAAGTACGTCCAATCCTAGACCTCAAGGCTTTGAACCGCTTTGTGCGCGTACAGAGGTTTCGAAAGGAGTCTAGTCGCACGGTAGTGGCGTACCTACACCAGGTAGACTTTTTGGCTTCCATAGATATCAAGGGCGCATATCTACGCTGGACACCAGCGTTTTCTCCGCTTCGCTATAGTAGAGGAGCATTTGTGGCGTTACCCTTTGGTCTCGCATCCGCCCCCAAGGTCTTCACCAAGGTGCTGGCATTACTGCCCTAACTGGGGTTTTTCGGTACTGGGGTACTTGGGCGATCACCTATTGAGGGTGGACTCTCATTCAGCCCTGTTGGGCGACTTGACAATCACTGTCCAAACACTGCAGAGTTTGGTTGGAACATCAATTTCAAAAAATCCGCCCTCATACCTTCCATGAGACTGGATAATCTGGGCCTGACTCTGGACTCCGCTTTAGTGAGGGTCTTTCTTCCTTCGGACAAATTGAAAAGATTGCAGGGGGTGATCCGGTTTTTGTTAGCAAACAATCTGTCTTCTCTGCGGACTTGCATGCGGGCCTTGGGTTTGATGGTATCAACCTTCCAGGCGGTTCTGTTTGCTCGTTTCCAAGCGAGGCGACTCTCGTAAAATGGAACAAGGATCCAAAATCCTTGGATACCTTGATTCAGTTGCGTCGCAACACAAAGTCTGCTATTCTGTGGTGGCTTCACTCGTCAGCACTTCACCAAGGCAAGTTCTTCCTGCCGCTGTATTGGACGGTGGTAACCACGGACCTCAGCCTGTCAGGCTGGGGAGGAGTGCTGGGGAAACTCTGTGCCCAGGGATCCTGGACGGTGGAAGAGTCCAAGCTGTTGATAAATATCTTGGAGCTTCAAGTGATAAAGCTTTGCCTGAGTCATTGGACGGCTCATCTGTAAGGTTGCCCGGTCCAGATTCAATCGGACAATGCCACGGCTGTGGTGTACATCAGTCTTTAAGGGAGCACGAAGAGTGTCTTGGTGGCCCGGAGGTGGCCGAGATTCTGTATTGGGCGGAAACGTTTTTCCCACCTCTTTCTGCAGGTGTGGAGAACTGGCAGGCTGATTACTTGAGGAGTCGGATATTGGATCGGGGGAGTGGTCCCTGCACCCAGAGGTGTTTCACCTCCTGTGTGTCCTGTGGGGGGGGGGGACCAAATGCCCGATGTCAGCCTGTTTGCTTCTCGACTCCAACAAGAAGGTTCGGAGGTTTGTGGCCAGTTCAAGGGATCCTCTGGCCGACACCTCAGACTCCCTAGTGGCTCCATGGGGTCAGTATTGTCTGATATATGCATTCCCTTCGTTGAAATTCCTGCCAAAACTGCTGCGCAGAATAGAGGTGGAAGGGATTCCGGTCATTCTAGTGGCCCCAGACTGGCCTTACCGGTCTTGGTACGCAGACCTGGTAAGGTTGTTTGCCGATGCTCCTTGGAGGTTTCCTCTCAGGGACGATTTGCTGTCTCAAGGACTGATCTTCCATCCTGCTTTACAGTCGCTGGCTTTAACAGCGTGGCTGCTGAAAGCCAGGTAATGAAGGATAGAGGTCTTTCTGACTGTGATTCCTACACTGTTGAAGGCCAGAAAGTCTACGTCCAGAAAGATCTACCATCGTACGTGGAAATCCTACATTTCATAGTGTGAATCGGTAAAAGTGCACCCTCTGTTTTCGTATGCTAGGGTTTTGACTTTTCTTCAAAAAGGGATTGAACAGCCTTTGGCTTTCGGCACCATCAACGGCCAAATGTCTGCTTTGGCTGTGTTTTTCCAATGCCCTTTAGAGACGCAGTCCCTGATTTGCACTTTTATTCAGGGGGTGCGTCATATGGTGGTTTCGAGACGATCCCTGTTACCTCTGTGGGATCTGAGTTTGGTGTTCAGTTCTTCAAAAACCTCCCTTTGAGAACATTAGGGAGATTCCCCTGCTTGCATTATCTCAGAAGGTTGCCTTTTTGGTGGCTATCACTTCTGCCCGCAAGATTTCTGAACTGGCGGCGTTGTCTTGCAGTTCACCTTATCTGGTGGTCCACAGAGATAGTGGTACTTCTACCTAATCAGTGGTTTCTAATTTCCATTTGAATGAAGATATTGTGCTGCCTTCACTCTGTCCTAAGCCCAAGCATCCCAAGAAAATTGCTTTGCATTCTTTGGATGTGGTTCGGGCAATTCGACTTTACCTGGCAGCTACTGAATCTTTCCGGAAATCAGACTTTTTGTCCTTACTAAAGGACCTCAATTGGCTGCGTCTGCTGAGAACCTACTTATACTTACTATTATGACATATATACATATCCTTTTGAACAAACAAGAAAATTGCCGCAGATCGGGGAAGCTAGGTGCGGTTAAAGTCCACAAATATTAAAATGTCCAACTATAAAATAGTCCATGTGGGGAGATGCTCACTGTTGCAGCTCAATCTAAAGAACAAAAAGCAGCTCTGTAGGCACAGAGAGACAAAGACAGACAAAGACAAGTGCCAACTAAGTGTAGCAGTTAAAGTGATTGTAAAGTCTTGTGGTGTTTTTTTTTTTTTTTTATAACAAACCTGTCATACTTACCTCCTCTGTGCAGTTGGTTTTTCACAGAGCAGCCCAGATCTTCCTCTTCTCGGGTCCCTCTTCTTACTCCTGGCCCCTCCCTCCTATCAAGTGCCCCCACAGCAAGTCGCTTGCTATGAGGGCATACCCAACCGAGCTGCAGCTGTGTGTGTCCATTCAGACCTGGAACTGCAGTTCAGCCCTGCCCCCCTCTCTCTCCTGATTGGCTCACTGACTTTGACAGCCGATGGCGCCCCGGGTGTATCTCAGCCAATCAGGAACGAGAGTCCCAGGACCACCGAGGGACTCATGGACACCGCTGGATGTAAGTATTAAGGGTGCTGGGGAGGCTGCTACACACAGAAGGCTTTATCTTAATGCATAGAATGCATTAAGATAAACCTTCCTGACTTTGCAACTCCTTTTAAAATGACTTTTTATTATGGATAAAGGAATATCATTCAGAAAAGGTAATGAAACTTAAGCATGTAACACTGTATATACACTGCTAAAAAAATTAAAGGTACACTTTGAACACACATCAGATCTCAATGGGGAAACATATCAGGCTGGATAGCTATACTGATATGGAATGGGTAATGTGTTAGGAACGAAAGGATGCCACATCATTTAATTAAAATTATCAACCTACATAGGGCTGAATTCAAAGACACCTTGAAAATCCAAGTGAAAAATGATACAGCAGGCTAGTCCATTTTGCTCAAATTTGATTGCGGCAACTCAAAATTATACTCAGTAGTTTGTATTGCCCCCACGTGCTTGTATGCATGCCTGACAACGTTGGGCCATGCTTCTAATGAGACGACAGATATTTTCCTGGGGTATTTCCTCCCAGATCTTGATCAGGGCATCACTGAGCTCCTGTACAGACTGAGGTGCAACCTGGCGGCGTCGGATGGACCGAAACCTAATGTTCAAGAGGCGTTCTATTGGGTTGAGGTCAGGTGAGCGCGGGGGCCATTCATTGTTATCAATTCCTTCATCCTCCAGGTACTGGCTGCATACTTTCACTAGGAGGCCAGCCATTATCCACCAGGAGGAACCCAGGACCCACTGCACCAGCATAGGTTCTGACAATGGGTCTAAGGCTTTCATCCCAATACCTAATGGCAGTCAGGGTGCCATTGTCCAGCCTGTAGCGTTCTGGGCATCCCTCCATGGATATGACTCTCTAGACCATCACTGACTCACCACCAAACCAGTCATGCTGAACGATGGTACAGGTAGCATAACGTTCTCCATGGCTCTTCCAGACCCTTTCACGTCTGTCATATGTGCTCAGGGTGAATCTGCTCTCATCTTTGAAAAGCACATGGCGCCAGTGGCGGATCTGCCAATTCTAGTGTTCAGTGGTAAATGCCAATCGAGCTCCACACTGCCAGGCAGTGAGCACAGGGCCCACTAGAGGACATCAGGCCATCAGGCCTCCCTCATGAAGTCTGTTTCTGATGTTTGGTCAGAGACTTTTTCACCAGTGGCATGCTGGAGGTCCTTTTATAGGGGTCGGACAGTGCTCATCCTGTTCATCCTTGCACAGACGAGCAGATACCGGTCCTGTTGATGGGTTAAGGATCTTCTACGGCCCTGTCCAGCTCTCCTAGAGTAACTTCCGGTCTCCTGGAATCTCCTCCATGATCTTCTGACAATGGCATGTATTGATGTGCCATCCTGGAGGAGTTTGACTGCCTGTGTAACCTCTATAGGGTCCAGGTATCGCCTCATGCTACCAGTAGTGACACGGACCCTAGCCAAATGCAAAACTAGTGAAAAACTGTCAGAAAAGATGAGTAGGGAAAAAATGTCAGTGGCCTCCACTTGTAAAACCATTCCTGTTTTGGAGTTCTCCTCATTGTTGCCCATCCAGTGCACCTGTTATTTCATTAGCCCCAAAGCAGCTGAAACTGATTAACAACCCCCTCTGCTACTTAATGGACTATATCAATATTCCAGGAGTTTAATTGACTTGATGCTGTACTCAGATTAAAAAGTGTTCCCTTAATTTTTTTTGAGCAGAGTAGATGTCCCTGTCAGTATGAGTCCCTGTTTTGGTTTGCCAGGGATAGATGGCTGTAGTCCAGGCTAAACAGTGCCTGAGGCTCCCAGGGCTTCCTGAGTATGTGGAATGCAGAGCCCGGTGGAAGTGATGCAAGAACATGACGACACGATTGTGGAGCCATTGGCCTCCGGTGCTTTGTATAGCCTGAACCACAACCATCCATGCCTGGCAGAAAGAGACCGGGGACTCCTGCTGAAAAGTACATCTATATACAGTGTGAAATGCTTGAGTTTCCTTCTCATTTGTGAGTTATATTCCTTTATCCATATTAAAATAATTTTAACTGCTAAACTTAGTTGGGGCTTGTTTCGCCCTCTTTGTACATGGTACGTAGGTGCTAGGTAACTCATAGGGGAGACCTTGTCTGCCTATCAGTAGGGTCCAATTATTCAGTCAGGCTGTCATGTGTTCTCAGGTGTGACTGTTGAGTTGGGGAGTCTCCCCACTGTATCCAATGAGGGCTCTCATTGGACAGTGGAGGAATCCTGACCAATAGCACACCAGGGCTTATATCCATCAGAGGGCAGATTCTACCGCAATGCATCCTGGGAGGGAGATACAAGTCTGAGGAGCACATGACAGGGTGTCTGTGGCGGGAAGCAGAGTCCCAGGAGGGAGGTGGCGGCTGTCTCTCCTCCTGTCACCGTGGAATGGATGTCCTATGTGGCTGGCCTAGAGGACAGAAGGTTGAGCTGAGCTGCAGAGAGGGATCCAGTGTGCCGAGGACCGTGAGGAGCTGTGGGGGGACGGAGTTTCCAGGAAAGCAGTGACGCGAGTACTGTAAACTGTCCTGGGGTCTGCCTAGCATAGGGGACCACTCTGGAAGGTCAGAGGGATCCAGGAGTCAGCAAGCATGTGCAGAAGTTATAGAAAGTGGGTGCCAGTGTTTAGACTCTGAAGAGAAAGAGGGTGCCAGTGTGTGTGGGCCCTGAAGAGTTAAGAGTTGCAGCAGTGCTTACAAATAGCTACCTCAGCCAGGAAGGCTAAAGGGAGCAATACAAAGGACTTTTGAGTCACAAGGAAGTGTCAAAGTCAGTTCACAGATAGCAAGTCAATGTTAACAAGTGCCAACTGGCGTTAACCGGCATTCAGCCGGCATCAAGAGGCATTTTCTCGGTTGTCCCATTACATTGTGTATAGTCGAGCCAGAGGAGTATCCCACTCATTCCCTTCTCCCATGCAAGTTCCTACAATAAATACAAAAACCAAAGATGCTAAACTGTTTCTTGTCTCAGTGCTCACACTTGGAGAACATGCTTAAATGTGCTGTTACTAGCGGTAACCCTGGCAGACCCACATCCAGCACAAAGGCTGGAAATCCTGCTACATACATATTCTTTTGATGCAGTAAACAAATTGTAGTTGGCTTAATTCATTTTAGTGTAAAAGTTCCTAATGTGCCAAAGGGTATATAAAGGCTTATCGGAATGTAACGGAGTACATACACACTTGTGAAAATGAATTCTTTCCCGTTTCTTGCTCTACTTGTATTTGGGGAAAATTTGCATGTATAGCTGAACAGATGGAGATAGCTTTGTTAAGTGACAAGCCCATAAAAATAGTCTTTGCTGCCAAGAGATGTCTTGGAATTGGAAGGCATGAGTATAGCCGCTTTAGGGAGAAGTTCTCTCGGGTGAATTGATACGAAGTGTGCGATTCACCTCATTGTCAACCTTGTAGAATAAAGATTCATTGGAAAGGTGAACCTTTGGTAATCTGGTTACGGGGATACAGTCATATATTAACTAAGTCACCAGCGTGCTGCAAACAGGGAGATTTATATCCTGCCAAGTAATCTGCTTCACCTTCACTGGTAGCTGCTTCTTGCCATACATAAATTATTTTAGCCTGGGGAAATATATATCCTGTCCCCGTGACAGTCGAAGTTGAATTAAATCAATACTGAGGCATTCAGTCATCGTATAACTATGTATAAAAGGTGTTTGAAAATGGAGGACTTTTTCTTATAAACCATGTTAGGTTGAAAACGAATTTAAGCCTCCTTATAGAGCATCTCATGGTGCCAAAATAGAAGCCAATAAATTGAAAGCTGAGAATCTTGTTACCTTCATACATGTGATTGTAAGATGATGGTAATCCATTTGTAGGCGTGTAAGTAGTTGCACATTATATCTACAGAGGAACAGGATATGTAATTTATCCTATAATTTTGCTGTTGAATATCAGATTACATATTCTTGGAATGTACTATATCACCTTTGGGATAATTAAATTTAATGGAAAAGAAGTAATTTGTCCTCAGTACTTCTAGTCAGAAAATTGAGAGTTCCTTCTATTTGTCAGTAACCTACTAAGATAGCAGCTTGTATATACATACCTAGTGTTCCATACCTGGAAAAAGTATATAGCGAGCAAAGTTAGAGTGAGATAGGAACTTTTGACCTTATTACTATAGCACCAGAAGCTTGTACATCCAAAAAAGCAAATGCTGAAACACAATTGATGTTATCCAGTATAAACAGTCCAATGTAGTGAGAAATGCAAAAACCTATACATTGTTAAAATGATTGACAGTAGGGCAACAAACAAATGGCCCAACATAGTAGGGTAAATAAAGACAGGACTAAACCTTAAGACAAACATTTTTTGGAGGTTTTTATTTTTGGAGAGTACAACTAGTTTGCAAGAAGATGGCAATCCACATATACTGTCTTAAAACTCACTAACATACTAACCGGTACAACAATGGCTAGTACTCTCACTTTAAGCTCTTTCTGCACCTCAAAAAACTCTCCCTTGACCTCTAACATTAGGTAAGCATGGGTTTCTTTTTTCCATTTAATCCAGCGCGTGTAACGAAAAAAAAAGGGAAGAGGTCGCCTTACTAACTAACCAATGTTGGTGTGGCGATATCCCCCACTGAGCTGTTGTGTTCTGATAGGGGGTCTGCCCCCAAACCAGAAGACACCGATCAGTGCTCACAGCTAATGGATGCAAGCACTGATTGGAAGCTGGTTTTTCCAGCATGCTTGTTCGATAAAAGCCGGTCAGTAGACCAGCTTCTGTCAGACAGGCTGCTGTACACACAGGCCAAGTGTTGGCTGGTTTCTGTTCTGCTGCCAGGTACTCTGCTTTTTCCTTGTTCTCTTTCTATCTACATACTCTTTGTCTCTACCAACTCCTCCTCTCCTCTACCTCCTTTCTGCAGGGGTCCCCCAAGCTGTGTCCCTGGACCCCTTTTTTTCTTTGTCCACACCTCTTCCGTTGGTCAGTTGAAAACTTTGGATGGCTTCTAATATCATCCTAATGCTGTTGATGCTCAGATCTATCTATCTTCTTCTCAGCTCACCCCTTCAGTCTTCTTGTACATCACCAATTTTCTGACACACCAGTTTGGATTTCACACCACTTTGTGATATTCAACTTTTTTGCAAAACTAAGCTTAAAATATTTTCCCTACATGTCCCCTCTCTGGCTATGCTATCGGAGTGATAAACGGCACAACTATCGTTTTCTCAGTCCATGCCAAGGGACTAGGTGTAATCGTGGACTCTGACCTTTCCTTTCAACCCCACATCAATCACTGTGCAAATCTAAGCTACTAATTCACTTATCTCTGCTGTGACTACTGCTTCTCCCCTCTCATTGGTGTACCTCTACACAGGCCACCCCTATCAGTTGATCATAAATGCTGCTGCAAGACTCATCCACCTTGCTCAGTGTCTAAAAGCCAGTGCAGGTATTGGCAGTGTGGGGAATAAGATGAAAAATACTTAGAACAAAATCAGTTAACACTCTGCTCCTGCTGCATCACCAAACTTATCCCAAAATATCACCCAAACCATTCTCTGCCCTAACAATCATCCCTAACTATTGTTGGGAACCCTAATGCCTTCAATCACGGACATATAGAATGCTGGTGGTTTGATAGCATTTGAATTTACACCTTCAGCAATGTAATGTAAACATTTACTACCTGGCCCACATGTTATGGCAACATGGATTATATGGATTAGAAAAGGCCTGGCCCTGGGAACATGCATGAGTCGGGTAAGTACTGTAGAAACTGTAAAGATGGCTCTGTGAAAATGGATCAGATTTTTTTTTTTTTTTTTTTTTATAATATTTACATTTAAACCTTTTGGTTGCATTTTTTTCTTCACCCTATACAGTATGTTTACACACTGTTTAAAACATGTAGAAAGAGCATCTTCATCTCATTTATGAAATGTACACGTTACTAAATATTTTTCACATGAATTAACACATGCAGTAATTGAGAGCCCTGTTTCTCTGTTCACCTTATGATAGCGAATGCAAGGTAAAATAAAATTGCTCAGAATTTGGCAATACGGTGACAGTGTTATGTTTTTCATTTATATTGCTGTTCTTTAATGGAATTTTATATTCATGCAAGAATCCACCAGCAATAAAAGCCTTGAAGACCTTTGGCTTTGTACCTGTTGTTTTTCCTCAGATTCAGAAAGCTTTAAACCCATGCCTTCTGTAGCAGTTCCTAGAGGTGTGAATTGCTTGTAGGGCATTTCTCTCTGACCCTTTGTGAAGCTCTTCCCACAAGACCTCAGTTGGATTAAGATCTGTCGATTGTGCTGGGCAGTTGATCAAATACTGTACCCCAGCATCCTGTTCACAAGATTTTTGCATAGCTTAGAAGTGTGATTCGGAACCTTGTCCTGCTTTGTGATTACATCTGCGGCAATCAAGCACTTGACCACAAGGAACAGAATGTCGATTGAAGCAATAATCTTTCTGGTGTATTATTCATTGCACTGTGTAAATACCCCATCCTAAATCACCAAATTAGCCCTATATCTTTATTTTTTCTTCACCATACATAAAGCATTAAGCTCATCCAGAAAATATTTTTTTTTTGTTGCTCCTTGTCCATCTCCTATATTTTAAAAGTTTGACTCATCTGTCCATATTACAGTATTTCACAGTAGTTTTGATTCAGATCTAATAAAATAGGTGATACTGGGGGTAACTTGTGACACATGGCGTTTTAAGAGATTGGGGCTAGGGACGCTAATATGAAATAGCCTGTGTTCTTTGTAGGGTGCTGTAACATATGTTGGTTATATAGAAGGATAAAATGTATGGATTTGGAAGAAGTTGTTTCAATGTTATCTGTTTTTGATATTACTTTTTTCACCTAAACTATTTATTTCACTGTGCTTAAATCAAAGTATATGTAAACTCTCAATTAGTAAAACAACCCATTCAGTTTAAAATGGAAAAGAAAAGCAAAACATTTGTGCATGTATAATAAAATATATACGCACACAGTGTGTGTGTGTGTGTGTGTGTGTGTGTGTGTGTGTGTATATATAATATATATATATATATATATATATATATATATGTGTGTGTGTGTGTGTATATGTGTATATATATAATATATATAGCCGATCCATAAAAGCCTTCACTATTGGGTAATGGTGCCCTCTGCAGGAGTAAACTAGGCCAGAGTTTCTCAACTCCGGTCCTCGGGGCACACTAACAGGCCAGATTTTAAGTATTACCTTGGGGGAGATGCAGACTAGAATACTGCAATCACTGAGCAGCAAATGATATCCCCTGTGATGTATTTCAGTTTTCTTGCAAACCTGGCCTGTTAGTGTGCCCTGAGGACTGGAGTTGAGAAACACTGAACTAGGCAGATAGAAATGTTAATACGAAACTTTTCTATACTTAGACACACCTCTAGGGGCCGTCCCCAGCCATTATCCCTGATCCAGTCATAACTGGTCCTCAGTTTTATGCTGCCTATCTTAGGAGTAGGCTAGCTTTTCTAGACAGGACCTAGTGTCTCGGTTTTTTTTCTGTTTTTTTTTTTTTTAGGACAAGTAGTTTTTGTTCAACCCGGCTGCTGTCGGATCCTTTGTGGTGGCTCCGGTCGCTGACCCTGACACAGGGCCAGTCCTTTCGGCCTCTGTTGTGGACGGTGTTCACCATGGATACCAGCCTGTCAGGCTGGGGAGAAGTCCTGGGCACACCTTGTGCCCGGGGGTTGTGGTTGGCGGTGGGGGGGGCCTCTTTGCTGTTAGACGTCTTGGAGCTCCGCGCGATCAGCCTTTGTCTGTTTTACGTTGGTTATCTCAACTTCAGGGGTGTCAGGTTCCAGTACGGATGGACGACGCCACGGCTGTGGCTTATATCAATCACCAAGGGGGCACCAAGAGTGCCCGGGCGGCCGAGGAAGTGGCCGTGCTCCTGTCTTGGGCCAAATTGCGCATTCCTGCATTTACGGCTGTTCCCATTCCGGGTGTGGAAAATTGGCAGGCAGACTGAGTCTCCTGACCTTGGACCAGGGAGTCTGGTCCCTGCATCCGGAGATGTTTTGCCTCCTGTGTGCCTGGTGGGGGACTCCGGACATGGATCTGTTCACACCCCGTCTCGACAATGGGGTTGGGAAGTTCATGGCCGACCTCGCAATCCTCTGGCGGACACCACAAATGGGTTAGGGGTGCCTTTTGGCACCGGTATTGGCTGTTGTATGCCTTCCCTCCGGGTTCAACTATTGTCCAGGTTCCTCTGCAGGTTGGCGTTGGAACGGATGTCGGTCTTTCTGGTGGCCCCAGACTGGCCACGTCGATCCTGGTACGCGGCCATCATTCAGATGGTCGTCGGCCTACCTGGCGGCTTCCACTGCGAGACAATTTTCTGTCTCAAGGGCCGATCTTCCTTCCTGCTTTACAGTCTCTGGCTTTCACAGCGTGGCTGTTGGAAGCCAGGTCTTGAGCGGTAGGGGTCTTCCACAGGCGGTCATCCTTACATTATTAAAGGCTCATAAAGCTACCTCGAGGAAGATTTCTCTTCGCACCTGGAAAGTGTATATGCCTGGTGCCGATCGCATGCGTTCTATCCTCACTCTTTCTCTGTGGCGAAAGTTTTTGGCCTTCCTGCAGAAAGGAGTGGATCAGCGTTTGGCGCTGAACGTGATCAAGGGTCAGTTGTCGGCTTTGGCCGTCTTTTTCCATGTCCCTTGGCATCGTATTCTTTGCTTCGCACTTTCCTCATAAGGGTGCGGCATCTGACTCTTCCGAGGAAGGCTCCCTTGCCTCCCGGGGCCTGAATTTTGTGTTGTCTGTGTTACAACTACCTCACTTTGAGAACATCAGAGTTTTTTTTTCTCTGCCTGTGTTGTCCCAGACAGTCGCTTTTCTGGTGGCTATCACGTCTGCTCGCAGAGTGTCTGCATTGGCGGCTTTGTCTTGCCTTTCTCCTTATCTGGTGTTTCATAGGAATGAAGTGGTTCTGCGACCCACTCAGTCTTTTCTATTCCCAAGGTGTTTTCTTCATTCCACCTCCACGAGGATATCGTGCTTGCCTTGTGAGAAGCCCGAGCAGCTCCAGGAGATGGCTTTGCATTCCTTGGATGTGGTTCGGGCGGTCACGGTTTTCCTGGCTGCCGCGACATTTGTTTGGCAGTCTGATTCCCTGATCTTCCTAAGGGACCTCGGAAGGGCTCGGCCGCATCCGTGGCTACCTTTTCTCCATGGATCAGACTGACGTTTTTTTGTTTCAGGCCTCTTCCATCGAGGGTAAGGTTCCTCCCTTCCCTGTAAGGACCTTTTCTACTGGAGCTGTGAGCATCTCCTGGGTTTTTTCGCCATCAGGCTGCTCTGGCTCAGGTGTGAAAAACAGCGACCTGGCATGCACGGGAGTGATGTAATCACGCCCCCGGCCAATCAGATGGCCGGAGGACGCGGACAAGGAAGCAGGACGGTCGGACATGACGGCCGCCCTGTCGCTGAGGGGGCGACACTGCGGGGGCTTCGTTTTAAGGTAAGTATTTCATAATAAGCTATTGGATCGCTATTGGAAATTTGGATCGCATGGGTGTTCACACCTATGAGATCCGATTCCTGTCCGAGCTGAAAGTTCGCACTGCGATATGCAAACTAATCTAGGGGTGTCATTAACTTTTGTATTGACACTCCCAGCAGTTCGCATATGGCAGTGTGAACTGCCTATGAGTTGGGTGAGATGTGGGAACTTGCCGTGGATTTGCAGGGTTAGCACCAATGTAAACCGGCACTAATTTGCCTACTTTGTGTTTTCATGAGCTTTAAAAGGGTTTTTTTTTTTTTTTTTTTTTTTTTTTTGTGTCTAGTATACCTTTTTTGAGCCAGTCTAGATTATACCATTTTTTTTCATTGTTTTTCAATGTAAACCCTTCTTTTTGAGGAAACTAAGGGCACTTGGTTTTCATGTATATCTGAATTCCTTTTTAGTTTAAGTTAAGATGTCCTTCAGCTATAAAACCCTGTTTGTACTGAAAGAGTGTGTTTGTTTGCCTTGTTTGCAGACTAAAGGTGTGTGAATCTATACTGCTTTGTGGCAGTCACGTCTACTATGTCTTGTATCTTGAAGCACAGGAGGACAGATGGCTTGGAATAAAGTGTTCTAACTGTTTTTAGGACGTTGCTATCTATTAGTGTGAAAAGTTTGTCAGCAGTCATGCAGATAATTGAACTGCCACCCAAAAGCTTGAGGGGTTCACTTAATTACCATTGATCTTGATTCCCAGAGGAGCAAAGCATTTAGCCGAAAGCCTGGAGTTAAAGGTGTTCTGAAGACAACACAGCAATTCCAATCTGGTTAATAAATTGGTATTAGACTGAAGTGTTTGTGCACGACCCATGGGGAATGTTGCTGATAAACAGGCCTTTCCTTGATTTGCTGATGTCGGACAAGGCACGGATCTCAGCATGGTTAAGGTTTTATTTGTCAGCAAATTAAGAGACAGTGCCTTGCAGTCTCCCAAATTAGCTTTTGTTCTGTTTAGCTTTATAATAAGCTGGGAACTTTTTATTCATAAAGGCTCTGGGAAAGCATATTTTTCACTATCCAATTAGAAAGACACATGAACAAATGAAGAGTGCAGTTGCTGATTCATTTTTTGCTGTTGTCTTATTAGATCAGTATTTTTTTCTTTTTGTTTCATTATTTTGGAGTGTGATATTCTTTATAGCATTTTTATGAATTTGCACTTGAAAATGATTGTCTGAGAATTTAAATACAAAGCCATTAGAAAACAAACCGCTGTTTAGGTTTTAACACTACTTCTTAGCAGCAGTGGATAAAGACTGCAAACTGTTCAGAAACAGGAAGCGTTTTTTCATATTCCTTTACCAACCTTTACTATCCAACTATGCTTCATGGTATATGTAAACCCTAACAAGTTGGACCAATGTAATTGGGCAATATACTGTAAATATTACCTAAAGGTCAGCTCTAAAGTGGTACTAAGCCAAGCACTGTATCTGGTCTCCCACAGTACACAGAGCATGGACATGCAATTATTTTAGTAAATATAAACTTTTTTTCTCATCCGCTCTATATAGTAGTCTTGAAACTTGCTCCTACAAGCTTTAGCTATTCTCCTCTGATTGTACTATGAGGCTGCATGACCCCTGACCCTCTGTCTGGACAGTGCTAATGGTCTCTGTGCTGATCACATGCACCGTCCTAAGAAAAAGAAAAAGCTCTCTAGCCATACGTACCCAACTGAACATGTGCAGAGTGACTCCAAAGACTCTTTTCTATCAGGAGATGGTTTAGGGACTGTTAGAAGGGGAGGATCTGAGAAGACAGGATTAAACAGGCTTTTTTCACAATGCAGAGGATTAACCCCTTAGGTTTCATAGTGAGTATAACAAGCAAGCTTTACTGCATTTACAGACCGATTTTACTGTTGTGGGTCTAGTAACACTTTAAGTATTATAGAATGTCACTTGCCTTCTTCCAGCCTGTGGTGGTGAGTGAATGAGCAACAGCAGTTTGATGAAGTCATCGCTTTTTACTCTTTCCTCCTGTCAGCTTGTTTCTTGTTGGCATATGCGCATGCAACAGAGCCTAATTTACCCCCAGTACCTGTCCTCCTCCTCCTAGTCTCAAAGTTGTACTATAAAAGAGATTACAAGAGAATGTCAATTCAAATTCAGCTACACTGGTTTAATTTTCAAAATACATCTTTCCCTTACGTCCTCTGACAGTCGCAGCCTGTTCAGTATTCCTTCACCATTGGGTAATGGCGCAGGAATACTGAGCAGGCTGCGACTGTCAGAGGACTCAGAGAAAATAATTTTGTAAGTTCTTACAAAAATTAGATTTCATTTTTTTACCTGTCTTTTTATTGAAGAAAAACGTGTTTTTTTTTTTTTTTTCTTCCACAAAAGCAAGAGAGATATTGAGCTTTAAATGCAAAATATTAAAGATGAATACTCATAACGTCCAAGCAAACAATGCAGTTTTCACAGGACATGAAAGTTGCAGACTCTCCATGGTAAAATACAGCTGGCATCATAAAATGAGGTATCATAGAGAAAAACTTGCTTTACATTTAATGATTTTAAAGTGGTTGAAAACCTGAGTCATGGAATTTGAGCAAAGCACCGTATCTGCAGCGTTTACTTATCTCTCTCCAAAGCTCTAAGTGTGGTGTTTCTCTCTAGTGTTTCAGTCCTCTGTTATCAGCATGTGTCACTTCTGAGAAGTTTTCTCGACACATGAGATACATTTGTGTCATGAGGCAGAGCTCAGATCGGAGCTTGTTCACAACACAGTTCTTCTGCTGTGTGGAGGGAGGTGTGTTCCTTTCCTCCAATCAGCTCTCACACAGTGAATTGCAGCCTCTCCTCCCCCTTCTCTGTGCTTCTGACAGATGAAGAAAGATTTTTAACATGATCTGCACATTTGAAAGGGTGTAGAGAGCAGAAGACTGCAGATAAACAAGTACAATCTATGTAGAAGTATTTGTCATCTGTGTATCATCTGAGACTGTTCACTTAATTGGGTATATGTGAGGGTTTACAACCACTTTAAGTGCATTCACAACTCCAGTAATCAGTGTTTTTGTATCCCCTTTGAGTTTAGCTTTAAAGTGATTGTAAACAATCACCTTGCAAAACAATCAATTCAGTTTAAAATAGAAATGAAAGGCAAACAATTTGTGTATAGATATAAAAAACATAATGAATGCCTTTTTTTTTTGTCAACATTCCCTCTGTTCTCAGCTGCATGAGGGCTGGTGGGAGGAGAAGCAACAGAACACTGAGCTTCCCAGTAAAATCCTGTTTAGGGGTGTGGGTGTGTGTGTGTGGGGGGGGGGGGGTAGGTCTGTCAGGCTGAGTTCCCAGCTTTGTTCTCCTGTTTAGCATGGTCAGTTTTTAATAGGAAAGCAGAGGGACTGGCAAGAACACCAGGGATTTCCCACAAAGGAAGCAATACAAAAATACAAACAGGAAACTTCCTCATTCAAGTACATGGTACAGCAGGCCCACATCAGGAATATGAAATGTTGGGGTAACTAAACACTTTGAGCAGAATTATAACTAGATAATGTTTTTACAGTCTTTTAGTCACCGTTTGCTATTCTAATAATGGTTTCTTCAAGAAAAAATGTCAAAAAGTTGGGCATTTCAAACTGAGCAAATTCATAAACAGCAGTTATGTTTAGTGAAAGCTCCTTGTTAGAAACCATGATTTGATCCACAGTTCAAGGCAGCAGAATTTATATGCAAATCTCAACTTTTTGTGTAAAAGCCAAGCTTGTTCTATTGCCACCAACCTTTTGGCGCCTCCCTGATGGTCAATGGCTCCACCTATGAAGGAGCAGAGGGTAAAGTCAATAAGTTCAACTAGAAAAAAGGCAAGTTGTGAGTGACATACTTTTGTCTCTAGATATACTGCTCATGTTCACTTGCAGTTTTCACCACTGCTTAAACATTTTCTTATCATATACCCTTAAAAATAGAAGATATTTTTATACCTCACATGTATCAAACTCTATCTCCTTTTTATCAAATTGTATAATTGTATTGTAAACATATGGACTTTTGATCATAATGTACAAGATGCTTTTTTCACACTGCTGAGTAAACCGTGCACAGCGGTTGTAAAGAAAAAAAAAAATGCCTTGGACATGGTAAAAAATACAGAAGGCACAGATTTGTTCCCGCTTGTTCTTATGCGCTGTATTTGAAATGGAATTCCATCGTTATCAATGCAGTGGAATGTCCTTTTTATGATGGTTGCATCAGTAAGGTGTCAAGCAACTCTGGGACTGCAAGACATTCATCCAACTCAGAGTGTAATGTCTTTTTCAACATTAATCCCCTTGTGCCTCATTGCATTACTAAAACACAAACCTAACTGGATACGGTACCATTGATTGAGGTGATCTGTGTTTGAATATGGAATGCATAGATTTAGTATAAGTACGTACTGTTACAAGAAAGAATTGCGGTTGTATACAGTTGTAGCAGCAATCCTGCAACGTGGGCATTGCAGTGGACTGTCATAAAATCTGATTAGTTTGGCTGCCTTGGAGCGAAGTGGTGATGGCTTGTGCAGACATGTCTTGGCTGGCTGCTTGTTTGCATCTACTAGAATAAAATGCATTTCCTAATTAATGGGCACAGCTTTTTCTTGAATGCAAGGATTTCTTGAAAGTCAGACATTCTGTGCTGCTTAATATTATGTAGATTTTAGTGCTGCCCTAATTGCTGCACTAAGTGTGGGCTTTATTGATTTAGATGTAGTGAGTCTCCAGTTTCCATCTGACTACAAGAAATATTAATATTGTACTGTGCTTGATTGCTGTGGCAGGAACTAATGACTGTGACTAATGTGCAGGTTATCTGTATCGTTAATGGTTTTGCACTCATTAAAATACCCAAAATCTCTCAAGGAAAGAGAATATCATCTGCTTACCAGCTATGTCTCTGTTGTATACAAAACATTTATGATTACATGCTTGACTTGCGTGATTTAATGGGACCGTTCTTTCTGATAGTGTAAAAAATTAAGCGGATCCTCTTATAGGTTTTAAACTCCAAAGAAAATGCACACTGGCCCTTGCATGAGATGCTGGGAATTTGTCTTGGGGATTTCTCAATCTGTATGTATATAGAAGCTCATAATATTCTGGATAAAAGGCAGAATTTTAATACCAGGCTCTACTGTATAATTTATGAGAGGACAAATTAAAATTCAGTAGTTGGTCCATCCAGTGTAAGAGCCAGCGGGCACATTTCTAAGGATTCAGGAGACATGTGTTTCAATCAACAGCAGCAAAAAAAGTTTTTTGCGCCTGATGTAATGTTTCTGGAGTTTTGGCTTTCCAGCACCTGAGGTTTCCACTGCCCTTAAATGAAACAGGTTTGATATTCCATACTGATAAACCGCTATTAGCAGAAAGATGTCAAAATCGTAGCGCTGTAAACCAAGTTTTATATTTTGGACATACACATTTGTAGAACAGTGAGAGGCATGTTTGTTTTTTTTGGGTGTATTTTAGATATTTATGAAGTATATAATACTCAGAAGATAGTAAGTCTTATGTATAGTCCTTGCAGGCCTATGCGCTTTAATGTTATGCACAAATTCATGCACTTTAAAGCGGAGTTCCACCCATTTTTTCATGATCATTTCAAGACCATGCCCACCTGCAGAACAGTATGTAATGGCAATCATTTGGTTTTATTTTTTTATTGCTAAATACCTTTTTCTCTCTGCAGTTTGCACTTCCTGTCCCTGCTGAGGCAATTTCCTCAATAGGCGATTCCCTAGGACTCCTAGGATATCTGCATCATCTATCCCAGAAGTCCTAGGGACGACTAACAATGAAATCTTGCGGTATTTAGAGACAGGAAGTTCTGTGTTGATTGACAGGGCGGGAAATTCTGCCGATGCCAACACTGTTACAGCAACCTGTAAACAAGCAGCGTCACGTATTGTCATTACTGCGCAGGCACTAGCCAGCTACTCAGAATCCTGGAAGCAAATAGGAACAGGCTTCAGATGCCCACATTACAAATGGTTGCCGCCTGCCTTCTGGGATCCTGTGGATAATAACAAATTGGTAATAAGGTTTACACTTACAGCAATAACCTAATTTTATAGTACAATAAAAAAGAATCACGGTGGGTGCTTTTTGAAAAAAAATTTTATGCAAAGCGAGGAAGGAATTTTGAAGATTTAGTTTCCATGTTACAGATATGTTGAAAAAAAAAAATCCAATATTTTTGATTTTTCTAGCCTGATTTTTTTTTTTTGTTAACGCATGTATTGTTATTGCATATTCATGAAAAACTGTAGTTGGGGCATTTGTTGATGGCAGCAACACTATATTGTCAAAAGTATTGGGATGCCTGCCTTTACACACACATGAACTTTAATGGCATGCCAGTCTTTGTCCGTAGGGTTCATTATTGAGTTGACCCACCCTTTGCAGCTATAACAGCTTCAACTCCTCTGGGAAGACTTAGTTTGGTTTAGGAGTGTGTCTGTGTTTGACCATTCTTACAGAAGCGCATTTGTGAGGTCAGGTACTGATGTTGGAGAGCAGGCCTGGCTTGCAGTCTCCACTATAATTGATCTGAAAGGTGTTCTATTGAGTTGAGGCCAGGACCAGTAAAGTTCCTCCACCCCAAACTGACTCATCCATGTCTTTATGAACCTTGCTTTGTGCACTGGTGCGCAGTCATGTTGGATCAAGAAGGGGCCATCCCCAAACTGTTCCCACAAAGTTGGGAGCATGAAAGGCTGGGGTGCCATTAAAGTTCATGTGCGTGTAAAGGCTGTTGTCCCAACACTTGACTATATAGTGTATGTTTTATATAGGCTCAGACAGTGTTTCATTGGTATAGAAAATAGGAATCGACTTGGTTGCCATACCACATAAATCCTCAGAGAACTGGGAATACTCAGCAGGGCTGGTGCAAGGATTTTTGACACCCTAGGCGAAACCTCACTTTGCCATCCCACCCCCAACCCCCATCCTGGCTTAGTGGCAGCAGTGGTGGTGAGGGGATGGGATCAGTGGCAGCTGTGGTGGGGTAATGTTATTAATGGCAGCTGTGGTGGGGGAGGTAGGGATGGGATCAGTGATGATGGGATAATTGGCAGCAGGGATGGGATGGGATGAGTGGCAGCAGGGATGGGATGGGTGGCAGCAGACCTGTGGTGGGGGGAGGGTAGGCAATTACTCACTTTGCCAGTCAATAGATTTCTCCTCAGTCTTTTCACATGCCTCCAGTGCTGGCTCTGATGACATGGGGATTCCTTGCAGAGCTCCTCCCCCTTACCTCTATTGGTTGCCGGCTAATCAGCTGACTTTGTCCTTCAGTTTCCTCCTCCGTACAGGCTACATGGCTTCTCGCTGGAGAGAATGGACAGTGACAGTGCTCAGCCTCCCCAGCCGCCACCCCCCCATCCCACAGCGGCAGAAAAGGCAGCAGACGGCCCCCCAAAGTAGTAGAATGGGCGAGTGACTACCTGCCCCCCTAGTTTCGGCCCTGGTGGCGCCCCCGACTGATGTGCGCTCTAGGCCGGTGCCTACCTTGCTTATAGGTGGCGCCGGCCCTGGTCCTCAGCATCATATTCTGAGCATGTGGTGGCTTCCATTTGACTCATGATAATGTGGTTACATTACGCCTGCTCCTTATCTGGTATGCTCCTGGAAGAGCAATAAAAGAAAGATGGGGTTAGGCCAACACAACCGCGCAAATGGAGAATATAAATAACTCGAAATATAAAGTGTAGGAAAGTGACTCCTCTTTGGGGTCACAACAAGCCGTGTAAAAACGTGAAATGATAAAAAATATATATTACTAAATATAAAGTTGCGCTCAACCAAATTCCACTAAATAAATATATTAAATATAGAGTACATAAGTGAATTAAATATAATACATTTGCAAATAAAGGTGCAAATATGTGACTTATGCTAAATATGTGATCCACAGTAAGGGTATATATTAACATATAAAAAATTGAGATATAATACAATCAAAATATATACGTGACTTGTAATCCACAGTGATTGTGAATGAATGAGACAGTCCCCAGGTTAAACAGTTGATATTAATCCATGGGATAAATCCAGTACCGGGTGATTGTGGATTAATAATACAAAGGGAACCAGTTTTCGATGTGGATCTTCAATACCTCCACCAGAAAAACAAAAAGGACACCCGGTGCACACTAAAGGCTTACCAGATGTAGCAGACCCCTTGGTTATAGGGGCGTCAATTCAGGCAGGAATTCACAGACCATCGGTAACCAGGCTTAAAGATTGGCAATTCCCATACACCTCCAGATCGACCTCCTTATCGCCAATGATGAATTAGCTCTAGTGGCGGGAGCGCTATCTTTAAGACCATAGGCTTAATCAATGGTCTTGCAGATCCATTTGGAAATTATGAAAATAGAAGCTGAGGTGCCCTCTCTTGGCTCACTCGAGATTACAAATAGTGAAACACTTTTTGAAGGTAGCCATGCCTGTCCTCCTCTCAGAGATGTGATGCTCCTGGAAGAGCCTCAAATTAGGTTCCAGCTGTAAACTTGGATACAAGGCATCTTGGCTGCTACCAGGTCACTTTGAATTTTACGCCTTCTGGTGCTGTATATCAAAATTTGTCCGTCTTTGTCTACATTGCTGCTTTCTGTTCAAATTACATTTAAATAGATGATAGATGTTAAGAGAAATGTGTGCTGCCATAACTGACCTCTTCATTTCTTGACTGTCTGCATTCTGATCCACTGGCTTCATTGTTTTTAGATTAATTGACCTGAAATGTATGTAGATTAATATTTGATTTATTATGCTGTATACTTGTACTGGGTCAACAACATAGGAAATAGTGAAGACCGTGGCAGCCAGGCAGCTTGCATGTTTTTTTTTTATGTTTTTCTGTTCAGCAATAGCCCCTATATTTCTCTCTGTACAGGTTTCATTTCTTGCTGGGCAGAAAAACACACAGATGCTCTGGTCAGGGGTTGATAATAAAGTGGTATAGTACTGAAGTTAACAAGGGAATCCTGACATCAATGGTAATGGGTATACATGTGAGATCTTTCAAAATTAATTTCTCATTAAAATATCTGTGCATAATAACCTGAAGCCCTAGATGGCAGAAGAAGCTTAGATATGGATAGCTTGGGGATAATTAAGGTTAGGTTAAGCATGTATTAATGAAGGCATTTAGAAGTCTAATCTATTGAGTGTACACGGCTCCTGAATTTAATGTGGTTCCTCGGCAGTAGAAATGCTTAGGGGTTACAGTGAAGGGGTTGGGTGTGTTTGAGATTTGTATGTATTTAATTGCACACAGTGGGCTCAGATAAAATTACCATATCTTTACCAGTAGACTAAATGTTACATACAGTACAATGTTATGTACAGTTTCCATTTCCTTTTTTACCTTGCTTCCACTACTTAACTTGCATTTATTCTCTGCTCAAAAAAATTAAAGGAACACATTTAATCAGAGTATAGCTTCAAGTCCATTAAACTCCTGGGATATTGTTCTGGTCAGTTAAGTAGCAGAGGGGGTTGTTGATCAGTTTCAGCTGCTTTGGTGTTAATAAAATTACACACAGGTGCACTAGATGGGCAACAATGAGACAACCTCCAAAACGGGAATAGTTTTTAGAGGTGGAGGCCACTGACATTTTTTCCCTACCCATCTTTTCTGACTGTTCACTAGTTTTGCATTTGGCTAGGGTCAGTATCACTACTGCATGAGGTGATACCTGGAACCCAAAGAGGTTGCACAGGCAGTCCAACTCTTCCAGGATGGCATATCAGTATGTGCCATTGCCAGAAGGTTTGCTGTTTCTCCCAGCCCAGTCTCAAGAGCATGCAGGAGATTCCAAAAGAGAGGAAGTTACTCTAAGAGAGCTGGACAGGGCCATAGAAGGTCCTTAACCCATCATCGGGACTGGTATCTGCTACTTTGTGCAAGGAGAAACATGGTGAGCACTGCCAGAGCCCAACAAAATGACCTCCCAACAGGTCACTAGTGTAAATGTCTCTGACCAAATAATCATAAACAGACTTCATGAGGGTGGTCTGAAGGCATGACGTCCTCCAGTGGGCCCTGTGCTCACTTCCCGGCATCATGGAGCTCAATTTGCATTTGCCATTGAACACCAGAATTGGCAGATCCGCCACTAGTGCCCTGTGCTTTTTACAGATGAGAGCAGGTTCACCCTGAGAACATGTGACAGATGTGAAAGGAGCTGGAGAAGCCATGGAGAACGTTATGCTGCCTCTAACATTGTTCATGTTCAGTGATGGTCTGGGGATGCATATCCATGGAGGGACACAGACCTCTACAGGCTAGACAATGATGCCCTGACTGCCATTAGGGGTCAGAGTGAAAACCTTGGACCCATTGTCAGACTCTACACTGGTGCCGTGGGTCCTGGGTTCCATGCACGACAATGCTCAGCCTCAGGTGGCAAGATAATGCAGCCAGTTCCTGGAGGATGAAGGAATTGATACCATTGAATGGCCCCCACACTCGCTTGACCTAAATCAAATAGAATACCTCTGGGACATTATTTCGGTTCATCCGACACTGCCAGGTTGTCCCTCAGTGTTTTCAGGAGCTCCGTAATGCCCTGATCCAGATCTGGGAGGACATACCCCAGGACACCATCCGTTGTCTCATTAGAAGCATGCCCCAATTTTGTCAGGCATGCAAACATGCACGTGGGGGCCATACAATCTACGGTGTACCATTTTGAGTTGCTGCAATGAAATTTCACCAAAATGGACTAGCCTGCTGAATCATTTTTTTCACTTTGATTTTTGGGGTATCTTTGAATTTAGCCCTCTCTGTAGGTTGATAATTTTTCATTTTTGTATAGATATCCAGCATGATCTTTTTCCCCCGTTGAGATCTGATGTGTTTTCAAAGTATTCCTTTAATTTCATGGAGTAGTGTTGTGCAAACAAAATTAGTTAACTGGCTTTTCATGGGACTACTTAGTAAATGGCAGTGTACAATGTTCTCTCTTTACCTGTGTCTGCCTGTGTTATATAGAGTTGCTATTATCAAATGAGAGATTTTTGTATATAAGCCAATACTTGAGCTGTCAGGTCAAATGATTTGGACCATTGCAAGTACAGAAGATAGAACTTCAGCTTGTTCAATAAAAGTGTTTGTTACCCCAAATTCATATTCTTGATATGTGCCTGCTGTACCATGTGCAGGTGGTCCCCGGGTTACAAACAAGATGGGGACTGTAGGTTTGTTCTTAAATCAAATTTGTTTGTAAGTCGGAACAGGTACATTTTTTAAATGTAGCTCCAGCCAAAAGAATACATTTTAAGTTTTTTTGGATAGCATAGGGACGGGTTGGCACCCCTGTAACTTTTGTTTTGCTGTCTGTACCCCTGTTTAGAAGATTTCCTAATTTTCTGTCCCTATGACGATTGGACTTAGAAAATTTTGGGTTGTTGTGGAAACAAGGATTGGTGATAAAGCTTCAGTGGAGACATCTTTTTCCCATGAGAACTCTTACAGGAGAGAATTTCCCTTCCTAGGGGGAGATTTCTCCTCACTTCCTGTTGTCTTCCTCCGTTTTGTAAGTAGGAGTTGTTTGTAAGTCGGATGTTTAACCCGGGGACCACCTGTACTTGTTTGAAAAACTATCCTTTTTCGCTTTGTATTGCTTCCTTTATGTGAAATCCCTGGTGTTCCTGCCAGTCCATTCACTTTATTAAAAACTGACCAGACTAAGTAAGAGAATATGCAGTGCTCAGTTCTCTATCAATGCTGGGAATTCAGGGTGCTCTCCTCCAATATTCAGACTTGACAAGCCCCCCCCCCATGCACAGCCATTTACTGAGAAGATCAGTGTACTGTTGCTTCTTCTCCCCCCAGCTTTCATGCAATTGAGAACAGAGGGAATGTGATCACTTATAAAAAAAAAAAGGGGGGGGGAAAGGGATTTTATTTTTTGTTTATATCTATACACGTTTTGCCTTTAAATTTCTATTTTAAACTGAACGGTTTGTTTTAAAAGGTGATCGTTTACGATCACTTTAAGCTTTGACAAAAAAAATGAAAGCAATTTGGTTTTTATACAGCTGTACCAGATTTTTCACTCCAGTTTTAGTAAATCAACCCCGTAGTCTCCACTCTCTAGAGAAGTTTTAATTATAGGTTTAAGGGTCCCCTAAACATAAATCTAGACATGCTGATTTATGTGTTTCCTGAGAGCATTTATTCTTGTATGTTTAGTTAAATTGACCCATTGCTGTGTGTGTGGCAAAATCAATCCGCTTTCCTCATTACAGTGTGATGTGATTGTTTTTGGTTATTCAATAATTAGGGTCCCTTCATTGCCATCCGTTAGAGAATTGGCTGAGCTATCAGTAGGGACAGTCTTATTTATAGTATTATCATTAATATATATATATATTTTTTTTTTATCATGAAGATACAGGATACATTTATAAATGACACTGTGCTGGCAGTGTCATTGCACAATTTGGAGGAGATGAGGGATGTTTCGGAATTTCCTTTAGTGCTACAAAAGTCCGGTATAGTGGTCAAGGATAAGGCTCTTTGAATAGGGATATCTGAAATGAGACAACCTCCAGACTGAAAAGGCTTATTATCAGATGTAGCTATGTGAGAGCACACCCCTATAAAGCCGCCCTATATGCTCTGATCTGATTGATTTCAGATATTCCTTTTATAGGGTATCTTATCACACATCACACGTTTAAGGTATGCCAACTTGCCCATGGTAGCACTCTCCTGATAACATCTTAGTGAGAACATGTTTTTAAGAAACTCACAAGCGCCATTTTAGCTCCACTAATCAATATAGAAAATACATTAGGATATGCATATATCACCCTAACACATATTTTAACCACTTCTGGACCAGTTTTTCCCCCTTAATCACCATACCATTTTTTCCGATTTGGTACTGCGTTATTTTAATGGACAATTGCATGATCGTGCGACGCTGTACCCAAATGAAATTGATTTTTTTTTCCCCCACAAATAGAGCTTTCTTTTGGTGGTGGTTGATTATCAGTGCAATTTTTTTTTTTTTGCGTTATAAACAAAAAAAAGTGACAATTCTGAAAAAAAAAAAAACAATATTTTTCACTTTCTGCTATACTGTGTAGCATTCTGCCCCCCCCCCCCCAAATATTTAAAATCTAATTTTTTCATCATTTTAGGCCAATTTGTATTCTGCTACATATTTTTGGTAAAAAAAAAAAAATCCCAATAAGCGTATTTTGATTGGTTTGCACAAGTTATATTGTCTACAAACTAGGGGAAAGATTTGTCCTTTTTATTTATTTTTATTTTTTTTTTAACTAGTAATGTGGGCAATCTGCGATTTTTAGTAGGACTGCGACATTGCGGCGGACAGATCGGGCCAATAACTGACGTTTTTGACACTTTTGGGGGAACCAGTGACATTGCTACAATAATCAGTGCTAAAAATATGCACTGTTATTCTACAAATGACACTGGTAGGGAAGTGGGTTAACACCATTGGCGATCAAAGGGTTAAATGTGTCCCTAGAAGGTGCTTTCTGTGTGGGGAATGGGCTCACTGGATGAACACAGAGACCTGTGTTCCTAAATAGGAGGAACACAGGGATCCCTGTGTTTATCACTGACAGAACAGCGGTCTGCAGTGTTTACATCGGCAGACCACCATTCTGTCTCCATGGGGAGCGATCGCGGGTGCCTGGAAGACATTGTGGCCGCTGGACCCGCTAATTGGCTCCCCCTTTAGCCAATCGGCACGTGCGTGTGCTCACACTAACTGCTACACAGAGACCTACATGCACATTGTGTCGCGTAACAGCACTGACCTGCCGCAGTATAACTACTGCGGCTGGTTGCCAAGTGGTTAAAGATCTACTGTAATAATGACACTGGCAGGGAAGGGGTTAACTCAGGGGCAAACAAAGGGTTAAGTGTGTGCCTAGGGGGTGTTTTTTAACTGTGGGGGGGATGGGCTTGTAAAATCAACACACGGACCTGTGTTCTTAAATAGGAGGAACACAGATCTGTTTTGATTCCTAAGAGAACAGCGGTCTACTGAGTTTACAACAGCAGATCGCTGTTCTCTCTTCACAGGGAACGATCGTGGGTGCCCGTCGGCAATTGCAGCTGCCGGCCCCGTAGATCAGCCTCCCCGCCGGTAAGTGGGCATGCGCGCCCCAGGATCGCTGCCACGAACCGCTGTACAGGTTTGGCGATTCGTGGGAACCTGCTGCCGTATAAATGCGTGGCTGGTCGGCAAGTTGTTAATATTACCACTATATAGGTTTTATTAAGATGTGTTTATAAATGTAATATCACACACTATGATGTAGGAATCCGTAAAGATCACATTATCCTTATACAATAACTCCCTCCTTTGATTATTACTGATCATACATCTCATTCCTTGCACTAGTCTTTGTTTTTGTTACTTCTATTCTCTTTTTGATTACACAAAAATATTTAGCAATTCCAATACAATTAAAGGACATGCAGGCCGATAGAACCCCCACATGACCATCAGGAAGGCTGCAGAGAGTGCTAAGATTCGCTACATTCTTACCTCCTTCCGATCATCTGCTGATCATCAAATCCCACCTCCCTTTGCTTTTCATCTACTGCTGGAAAAGCTTTGCAACATGACTTCCAGAGGTGGCAAACCCTGTACTGCTGCTCTTACCTCCGTTACGCCTGTATTTCTGCCTCACAGGCATGGTTTTCCACTCTCCAGTCCTTTTTCCATTCAGCTCTCCATCAGTAAATGTTAGAAAAACCTCCTTACTACTTGCCTACAGGGGTTATGTGTCCTATCTTAATCCCTACCAGAACATTTAGGTGAGCTAGCCTACAGTCAGGTCCATAAATATTGGGACATCAACACAATTCTAATCTTTTTGGCTCTTTACACCACCACAATGGATTTGAAATGACAAACAAGATGTGCCTTAACTGCAGACGTTCAGATTTAATTTGAGGGTATTTACATCCAAATCAGGTGAAAGGTGTAGGAATTACAACTGTTTGTATATGTGCCTCACACTTTTTAAGGGATCAGAAGTAATGGGATAATTGGCTGCTCAGTTGTTCCATGGCCAGGTGTGTTATTCCCTCATTATCCCATTTACAAGGAGCAGATAAAAGGTCCAGAGTTAATTTCAAGTGTGCTATTTACATTTGGAATCTGTTGCTATCCGCTCCCAATATGAGATCCAAAGAGCTGTCACTATTAGTGATGCAAGCCATCGTTAGGCTGAAAAAACAAAACTAATCCATCAGAGAGATAGCAAAAACATTAGGTGTGGCCAAATCAACGGTTTGGAACATCCTTAAAAAGAAAGAACGGATCGGTGAGCTCAGCAACAAAAAAAGACCCGGAAGACCACGGAAAACAACTGTGGTGGATGACCGAAGAATTCTTTCCCTGGTGAAGAAAACACCCTTCACAACAGTTGGCCAGATCAAGAACACCTCTCCAGGAGGTAGGTGTATGTGTGTCAGTCAACAATGAAGAGAAGACTTCACCAGAGTGAATACACAGGGTTAGAAACATAGAAACATAGAATTTGTCGGCAGATAAGAACCATTTGGCCCATCTAGTCTGCCCAATATATCTGAATCCTATGAATAGTCCCTGGCCCTATCTTATATGAAGGATAGCCTTATGCCTATCCCATGCATGCTTAAACTCCTTCACTGTATTTGCAGCTACCACTTCTGCAGGAAGGTTATTCCATGCATCCACTACTCTCTCAGTAAAGTAATACTTACTCATATTACTTTTAAACCTTTGCCGCTCTAATTTAAAACTGTGTCCTCTTGTGGTAGTTTTTCTTCTTTTAAATATGCTCTCCTCCTCTTCACCACAAGATGTAAACCATTGGTGAGCCTCAAAAACAGGAAGGCCAGATTATAGTTTGCCAAACAACATCTAATAAAGCCTTCACAGTTCTGGAACAACATCCTATGGACAGATGAGACCAAGATCAACTTGTACCAGAGTGATGGGAAGAGAAGAGTATGGAGAAGGAAAGGAACTACTCATGATCCAAAGCATACCACCTCATCAGTGATGCATGATGGGGGTAGTGTCATGGCGTGGGCATGTATGGCTGCCAATGGAACTGGTTCTCTTGTATTGATGATGTGACTGCTGACAAAAGCAGCAGGATGAATTCTGAAGTGTTTTGGGCAATATTATCTGCTCATATTCAGCCAAATGCTTCAGAACTCATTGGACGGTGCTTCACAGTGCAGATGGACAATGACCCGAAGCATACTGCGAAAGCAACCAAAGAGTTTTTTAAGGGAAAGAAGTGGAATGTTATGCAATGGCCAAGTCAATCACCTGACCTGAATCCGATTGAGCATGCATTTCACTTGCTGAAGACAAACTGAAGGGAAAATGCCCCAAGAACAAGCAGGAACTGAAGACAGTTGCAGTAGAGGCCTGGCAGAGCATCACCAGGGATGAAACCCAGTGTCTGGTGATGTCTATGCGTTCCAGACTTCAGGCTGTAATTGACTGCAAAGGATTTGCAACCAAATATTAAAAAGTGAAAGTTTGATTTATGATTGTTAATCTGTCCCATTACTTTTGGTCCCTTAAAAAGTGGGAGGCACATATACAAACTGTTGTAATTCCTACACCGTTCACCTGATTTGGATGTAAATGCCCTCAAATTAAAGCTGAAAGTCTGCAGTTTAAAGCACATCGTGTTTGTTTCATTTCAAATCCATTGTGGTGGTGTATAGAGCCAAAAAGTTTAGAATTGTCAATGTCCAATATTTATGGACCTGACTGTACATGTCGGAGGAGTGCCTCCAACCAGGGCAGGAATACAATGGACACCAACCCTATGCAGCCACACCAGCAAGCATCCATCTTTATTATTGCATTTTCACACTTAACAATTGCAATGCTTTCACACTCTAGCTAATGGAAAATAAACTCCTTAGTGATTTTTTTATTTACCCCTCTGTAATCCCTGAGTTCCTATTGTAAGACATATATAAACTGTTTGTTGTTGCAACCCTTCCAGGAAGATATCCCATCCCCTGTCATTCAGGTGTATGAAGTCCCCCCTGAATAGAGGTGGGTCCTGTGCATCTCCCTCGAAATGATGGAACTGCTAATCCACTAATTCTGCTTGTAGCATTGTAACACTCCCAATTAAACTGTTGTGCACGTGAGATTCTATCATGTTTGCATAAGGGTTGGGGTATAATCAGTGAGACAACTGTTTGTAGTTGGAAACTTTTTTTTCTCATCCAACACATATCTTCCCTCACCCTTTTTAGTAGAGGTTCCATTCACCCCTTCTTCCTTATGTCATTACCTCCCAAATGTATTATTATGGCAAACAGTGGATTATTATGTGTTTCTTCCTGAAAATGCTGTTTTAGCTGTCGCCAGGTCATTCTCCGCTGCCCCACCCACCTGATCCTAATCCATTCTTTAGTGAACCCCAAATTTTCCATATTCCGCCACATGGCCCTAGAATGTGCCCAACATATGTATGAATGTCCAACAATCAAAATGTCTTTATAAACTCCGCGAGGGAGCTGAGCTTCTTCTGCGGTCTTTTCAGCATGGGTTGGGTCAGGATCCTGTCTCAGTCCCCTGCTAGTGAATGGCAAATCAATTAATGCAGGCACAGTCCATGCTACTTCAGGAGGTGGTTGTAGGGATTCAATCCTTGGAGGGTCTTGGGCAATTTCATTATGGTAAGGGTTGCCTTCCCTCTCATGGATTGCAGGAGACATTGGCATTAGTGCAGGCATCTCTGGGCACATGGCATCAGAGTGCATCTAGGATGGCTCATGAATAGGTGACAGCTCAGATATCTCACTTTCTCCTCCGCTGTTTTCCATTAATCCTTCGAAATGAAGTGACAAACACATCTTTGTCTTTCTTGGATTTAAATTGATTATAAATCGTCTTGTAAACACATAAGCTTAGTTTTATAGCACAGAAGCAAACATATTACTCCTAACACAATTCCTCCTTTTTTCAGCAACCCTTTGAGGAATGTCTTAAAAACCTCACCAATTCCCTTAAACCAAATAGCTGGGTTCAACCAGGATGTCCATGACAGTACATCTCTGCCCCACTCAGATAAATTTAGATTATCATTGAGAATATCATGTACGTTACCCTGTAAGCACCTGCACTTTGTCATAAACTGTATATTTGGACATTTGCAAGTTATTCCCACAATTTTTTTTGCACAACTCACCTCAATCCTGGCTTTACTGCACATCGTGCAAGGACACATTTTCCATTCATTTATTTAGGCACCTTATCTTTTTATTGTGCACAGAGCAATTTTTTTTTGGAATACATCGTGAATTTGCACTAATACCATATTGTTTTGCACATTTGTGATATGCTGTATCTATATTTTGCATAATTGCACAGATTTCTTTGGACAGACATTGCAGATTTTGCACTAATACCATTTTGTGATATGTTGTATTCATATATTGCATAATTGCACAGTTCATAATGTAAAACATTTTTTGCACAATCAGTGGTTTACATATTTGATATATATATCTATATATCTATATATCTATATATCTATAAATCTATATATCTATATCTTGCACTATTGCACATATTTATTGATCCACAAAAGAAGCATTTCAAATTTAATAGCTTATTTATACAGCAAGCGCTGAGGTGAGGTTCCCCTACTGGAAGCCTTCTTTTTGTCTATACAGCATATGTCTCATTGCACTCATCTGGTATATTCAAAGCCCTTAATGACTGCTTCAAGGTTTCAATAAAACAATTGGAGCAATCATTTTCACATTGACACATTGTTTGATTCAAGACATTATAACACTTATTCAGGGTCTCACCTGGTTCTTGATAATCTGTGATACCCACTCTAATTGTCCCATTCAAAATAATACCTATCCTTTACCTGATATCCCTTGGATCAATAAATCCTCTTCCTTGACTATTTTCCTTGACTATTTTCCCTTGCTGCACTGTTAACACACTATTCTTAGATAAATTTACCAATTAAGCATGGTATACGTCTGGACTCGTTACTGCCATAGCAGTTATGGGTTTGTAATGCACACTAGGGGGAATCATAGTACGTATCCAGCAATCTGAAAGATTAAACTGAGTACTAATCACCTCATGCATTTTGGTCAGAACAAGACAGCCGACCATCGGCTATGGATGCCGATACCAGGGTGTACAAGCACTTTCCCGAAATATCGGCCTCCTTGGTGGCCGATTCCGATATATATCAGGGAAAGTGCAGATCTGCCCTCAATATATCGGCTTTGCTGATAATCAGTCGATCTCTACTGTTAGTGTAATAATGACACTGGCAGGGAAGGGGTTAACAGTGTTGGTGATCAAGGGGTTAAATTTGTACCTAGGGTTGCGTGGCTTGTGGAATGACCATAGAAACCTGTGATCCTACATAGAAGGATCTCAGGGGCTCTGTGATCATTCAAGGAAGAACGGTCAGCTGTGTTTACAACAGCTGACCGTTCTTCTATCTCAGCAGGGAACGATCGCGGGTGTCAGGCGGAAATCGGAGCCGCCTGCCCCATGCATCGGCTTCCTTGCTGACCAGCGGGGTCGGTTTGCCTGGGAGAGCCACACTTCTGCATTATATAGGCAGCGTGTGGTCGCCAACTGGTTAAGTTTCCCCAACTTTGCTTTCAACAGCCCTTTATATTTTTCCACTTTACCACTCACAGCTGGGTTATATGGTGTATGTAGGTGCTGTTCAATATTGAAAGCTGTCAGAATCTCTTTCATTATCTGACCTGTCAAGTGCTTTCCCCTATCGGCCTCTATTGTTTCTGGAATTTCATACCTACATACTATTTCCTGTATCAACTTCTTAGCTGTCAATGTAGCTGTAGCCTTCTGTACTGGAAAAGCTTCCAACCAACCACACAAGTTAAAAACTACTTTACATTCCCACCTTTGGCAGCTGTATGTGGTCTATCTGCAGGATATAAAGGTCTTGCGATATGACCAGATTGTGTTTGTACCTCTTTCCCTGGGTTGAACTATGCACAAATCAAAAATGCTTGGCAAAGTTGTTTTGCCATTGTTTCAATACCTGGCGCAAAACATTGATTTTAGAATTGCATCCACCATCCCTCCTTTGGCAACATGAGAGGGAGATCCGCCATTGAGCACAAAGCAGAATACATAGAGCCGGGGCCACAAGGTCTCCTATCCTTATGATGCCAAATACCTTTTTAATCCTGTCTGCACCGCGCCTTTTTCCATTTACTTTATTTCTTTTTGGGATGCTGCTTCCCGCAACTCCCCCAATGTTACTTCATCTAGTGTCCCCTTTAAGAAACACACCTTCTCTAATCTAAGGCAGTGGTCCTCAACTCCGGTCCTCGGGGCCCACTAACAGGCCAGATTTTAAGTATTACCTTGGGGAGATGCAGACCAGAATACTGCAATCACTGAGCAGGAAATGATATCACCTGTGATGTAATTTAGTTATCTTGCAAACCTGGCCTGTTAGTGGGCCCCAAGGACTGGAGTTGAGGACCACTGATCTAAGGGAAACAGATCAGCCTCTTTAGCAGCTTTATCTGCTCTCTGGTTTCCAATAGTGACAGGATAATTTCCTTTTGTATGAGCCTTTACTACAGCAACAGCAGCTGGCAAGATAATAGCTTCCAATAGAGCCTTTATCTGAACAGAATTTTTATTGGTTTACCTTGGGATGTCAAATCGTTTCTATTTTTCCACAGCGCAGCGAAATCATGCACTGCGCCGAATAGCGTGAATCGGTATAGATATTAACCGACTGACCTTCTGCTATTTGTCATGCCTTTGTTAATGCTTCTAGCTTGGCCACTTGAGCCGAGCAATGGCTCGCTAATGCTTCCTGAACTACCACCCTCTCCTGATCCACTATAGCTATACCTGTGACAGGTGAACCCTTTTCTGTATAGAATCGGAAACCATCTACCCATAATTCCATATCGGAGTTTTCAAGAGCAACATCTGTCACTGTTGTGGATAATTCATATTAGGTCTCTGTACTATTACCACAATTATGCTTCCATGCCTCCGAAATTATAGGGAGTAGAGTGGCTGGGTTCAGCACATTACATCTTTTGATTGTTACTTGGTGTAAGCAATGCCAACTTGTATCTGGTCAGTCTTGCAGCAGACAAATGCTTGGTGTTGATGTGATTAAGTACCTGTTCCACTACATGAGGGACCATTAAACAAGATATTTCCCAATACTATCTCTGCAGTTTTCTCCACCATCACCGCTGCAGCAGCTGTAGCTTTTACGCAAGATGCCGCCATACAGATAACAGGATCCAACGCCTGAGAATAGTACCCCACTGGCCAATACCTGTTCCCATGTCTCTGTACCAGTACTTCTGATGCTTGAATATTTGCCATATGACAAAACAAATAATTATTTTTGTAATCAGGCAGGGCTAAACATGGGCTTGTCATAATTGGCTTGTTTAAGGGTTTCTATTGCTTGCTTTTGTTCCTCTGTTAATTCAAAATGTGTAATTTTACTAGATGTCAGTGTATATAAAGGCTGGGCAATCTTTGACATGTTTGGAATCCAGGTTCTACAGTAACCCAAAAGTCCCAAAAATGCCCTGAGCACCTTCTGATTCTTTGGGATAGGATATGCTTTTATCAGGGTCTTTTCTTTCAGTTTTGAGATGCTTCCCCCCCACCCCCCCAAAGATGCAATGTCCAAGGAAAACTACTTTCTCCTGGCACCATTGTAGCTTTTCTTTTGAAATCTTACATCCCTGCTCTATTAGATATTGTAAGAGATGCCTTTTCACATTTCTCATGAGTATCGGCACATAAACAGATCTACATATTATAGTGAAGTAACCCCTCAGTGGTATCTGCCACTGATCTAACACCTGTTTGAGCACTTGGTTAAACACACTAGGTGATATGGACATGCCCTGGGGAAGCCTTTTCCATGTATAGCTTTGATTTTCAAACTGGAAGGCAATCAGGTATTTACATGATTCTTCCAGTCTCACTGAGAAATATGCATTTGCAGTGAAACAGTGAAAAAAGTTGCCTCACTCACTAGGAATATTAGAGAGCATTGTATTTGGATTAGGTATGAGAGGGACGCTTTGTTTTATTACCTTATTTATTGTTCTCAAATCTTGCAACATTCTGTACTTAACAGGGGCATTAACGGTCTAATGGTTTTTTACTGGGTAGAGAGGTGTATTGCAAGGAGGATCTACTTTTCCCAACACCCCTTTTTCCAAATGCAATTTAATCTGTTCTCTGATACCGTCCTTTAGCTGCTGGGATAAAGGATACTGGGGTAATTTTTGGCAGTGGGACCCCTGGCTTCACTTCCACACTGACCAGAGCTACATTTAATATTCCCACATCCTCTCTAGAGGTGGCCCGGAGTGTTTCTGGGCACTCTGAAAGAAGAGGTGGGTGTGTCTTTTCTTGTGCTGTTGCAATTAACACATGCATTTTGTTCTACTTCAGTCTGTGGTGAAGTAGCAAAGACTCCCTCTGGGGTGTAAGTTATGGAGCATTGTAATTTTGATAAAATAACTATTACCAGCAGATTACAAGGTACTGTATCAGACAACAGGAAAGTTGACTACAAGGAAACCTCTCCTAATAGGGGGAGTTTCCTGCAATGTCATTGTGGAACCATTCAGTCCCACCACTGGCACACTGCCCTGTGGGCAGAGGGGCAAACATTTGTGTAGATATTACACATTTACTGGCCCCTGAGTCCACCAAGAAGGTCAACTCCCTCTTTAAAAAATGTCATTTCTTTTAAGGGTAATTTTTAAAAAAGAATCCTGGCCATCTGTTTCTGAGATTACTGGCAATATTGTATCTAGTCAATCTCTCTTAACCCAAGGTTTCCTGAACTGTCTCCGTGGCAGACGTCATTCTCGTGCCATATGTCCAGGCTTGCCACAATTGTAACAAGTCAGGCTGGGGAACCGTTTTCTTTTTTCCCTCCTCCCCAGGGCCTTTATTGACCTCACTGGCCAACATCACCCCTTGTGGCTTCTTTGCCTCCATATCATCCATATTCTTTTGTATGTTGGATGCTACAGCGATCAAAGCTTTCAGACTCCTGGTTTTCCACTCTAGATAACGTATAGTTAGCTTATCCTGAATAGATTTCCTGAGTCCTGTTCCCCACATTGTGACTAACATGGGAGCCAGGGCAGCAGAATCTGGGTCGTGCCCTGTCTCTGTAACAGCTATTTTGAATTTGTCAGTATATTCATGTACTTCTTCATTAATTCCCTGTGACATTGTGCTTAGTCCAGGAAGCTGCAGGAAATATTTTCCCTATTGCCCCCTTCATCTTAGTACACTGACTTAGAGCAACTTCTGTGGAATTTTCTGGAATTGGGGCTTTACCTAGATCCTCCATCATGTATAACTCTGTTTCCCGTATTATTAACTCAGTCACTCGCTCAAGCTACACCCTTTTATATTATACGAAAAAAATCTTCCCAGCTCGCTCTGTAACTACTTGCTATGTTACATATTTGTTGAGCGAACAGGTGAGAGCTGTGCCTTGGTTTTGGAAGAATTGTATTTAAAAATTTACTTATTTCCCTGGGAGTCCAGGGAACATGATGGGCTATTACCCCTGTGAAATGCTGGTTTTGATCATATGCTTTCTGTTCTTACCGGATATAGTCTTTTAACTTCCTTTCCTTTCTCAAATTGTAATGAGGTTCCCTATTTGCCTCCCCAGTGGTATCAGGAGTGTTCTCCTTATCCCACTCCTTATCAGGTGGCAAAGGGGGATACAAATCTAAGGCACATGGAGACACTTCCCCTGGTGAACCACTATATCCACTCCCCTCAAGTGATGATCCCACACTAGATCCTTCTGATGACGTCCCTCTCAACCCCAAAGGGCCGCCCTTTGGAACTGATGCTGCCACATTTGGGGGTGGACGGCCATCACAACCAGCTACCTCCCTGACACTTCTTGATACCTCCTCCTGCAGCTGTAGCAACTCACAAGGCGCCACGATATATGGGCTGTATAACATCAAAGGATGTAAGACGCTCCTCTGGGGGGTGCCGTCCATCCACACATTCATTTTTTTTTAAATAAAAATTGTCTGCACTTAGAGTGCTTTTCTTTTTGTCTCTCACTTTGCTTCAGAATTCCTCACTTCTGTGAAGAGCAGCTCAGTGCCTCTGGACATCTACATTTGGGACTTTATATCCATGAACTTTTGATGTATATATATATATGTGTATATATGCTTTAATTTGTTTTTTTCCTTGTGGCATTTCCCATCCCTTATTTTCCTCTCCCTTCTTTAATTGTTTTGCCCACCCTTCATATGCTGGTGGTTTTTAGCGCTCTTACACAGTTATTTTTTTCCTGCAGCTGGGCTGCCGGGGTCCCTTATGAGAGTTTTAGCCAATAAATGAGTGCTCATAACCATCTCTTGTGATATGTCCCCCTCTGACTCATTTGGCAACACTGCCAACGGGATTTTTGAGGTTTTTCAATAAGCTTCATTCGTCCACCTCGCCCAGGCCGCCAGTTCATTTGGGCCTGTCATTTTTACTTTTAAAATTGTGGTGCAAGGCAGTCATAAGTCCCCTGAATAGGTATAGGGTATTCTGTGATCTGTGTCAATCTGTGCCATTTCTTTAAATACTTAACCACCTACTTGCCATAAAATGCTTTTAATTTCTGTCAAGGAGTCAAAGGTGGTCCCTTAATTTTTGCACCTCCTCCCAACTGAATTCCCAATTTGGAAACCCCCTGAACACTTTATTCCTTTTCTCCAAGAATTAATTAGACACAAGCTTGGCCAAAGCTTCTCCTTATTTGTAACATACCTTCCCTCTAGAAGGTGTCTCCTTTCTGCCCCCAGGACAGGACACTCAATTTTCCTGTGCCTTCTTCACAAGCCACTTGAAAAAGGCGCTTCCACCCCCTGAAGGTGAAACTAAAAGGGTTGGCTTCCTATTTACCTGGATATTATCTGTTCACTTAACAGGTGGCTACATTTACCAGAAATCTCAATCCTCCCCTGCTGCTGCCTCTTTCTTGGGCAGTCTTATGCATTCTCAGCTACCTAGTGTACTGCGATTATCACAGAAAAGGGAGGTAGCCATCTTTACTACTGAGACACTTGCACTCTAAATTCCTTAACTCGGCACAGATTTACACTTCACACCTATACAAGATATTTAAGATCACAGATAACAAACCCTCTCTGCCTATCCCTCCAAATTTTTAACACCACAATTAAAACAAATAAAATGCAATGACATATAAAGACAGTGTCAATTATTACTTCCAATCTATCCCATGTATTGTGGATTATTAGTAGGTCACACCTCTGGCTCACATTGGCTGGACTCATGGACAATGTTCCTCAATGCTACATATTCCCCACAATCTGGCTCATTAACCTCTTGAGGATCAGATATGCGGAATGGTGTCCGTTTTCATTTAAACACGACTATTGGTAATAGGATCCAGGCAATAGCCCCCAACACTACCACCCATATTTTAAAAACAAAGGTGTATGGCATTTACCTAGTGTATTCATTTAAACATTTATTTTAGGTTATACCTTTCACTACTCACTTTCCCTGTCAATAGAACATGTACCTCAAGACCCTTGCATCATATAATTTTCCAAACATTTTTATAAATTTTAGCATATCCAACAGCTTGTTATACTGTAGTAGATTACTTCTGCTATCTAAGCAGGCAGCCAGTGTTCCTCGTATTAACATGGTACAGATATCTGACCTCCACCTGACTCTGGGCCAGGTCCCCCCAACAAGGAAATGCTAGGCTGTTAGTTTGTCACTTAGAAAAAATAGAATAAGAAATTAAATTTTACAGGGTGAAAGTTTATAGATAGGTTTTTGACTGATCCGTCTCACGGTATTTCAGATGTTCTAGAGAGGACGTATCCACTTCCTTTATCTTAAAGCATTTTCAAAGATAAATGAGTTGGTGGTTAGTGGTCCTTCCCTAGTCAGCCTCCTACAGCTGAACCGTCCAATGTACACTTTATGTGAGATTGTTATCCCGAGACCTTTTAGCCTCCTTATGAGATTGTTATCCCAAGACCTTTTAGGGTGCACTTGTCACGAGCACACTGGATTCCTTTAGGACCCAGTGGAGACCCAAAGATCAATCCGAAAAAGGAAAGTGAAACAGTGCAGTAGGAGAGAGCAAGATCGAGGGAGAAGTTTTTCCGGTTAGTACTCTGCTTTTAACTTTATTTCAAATTGCACATACCCACAATTTCACGCAGTCAGCAAGGGGTTTTACTTACCACAAAACCGCACCTGCCTCCACTCTCCCACACTCTCATCACCCCTCTGTTGGACTGGCCAGGCGTTAAGCCAGCACAGCCTTAAGTCTTCTTGAGCCCCGAAGGACTTCAAAGCTAGCAACGCTTATGGCTACGGCTTAAGGAATGCTTAAGAAGCACTGCTCCTGATGACGTCACTCTGACTAAATGCGTAGAGCGTAACCACGTCATTTCGCTTCTGGTTGGAACGCACATCCGGCGGTTGGAGCGTTCAAAGTTCCGGAAGTTCCCCGCTAAACTAGGAAGTTGCAGTACCTTTCTTAACCTTAATAAAGCGAATATATATTTTACAATACTTCACTATATGAGGCATTTTTGCTTATATATGGTCTTGATCTACCCTCAAATATTTCTTGGATGCTGATGTTTCATCAATCCCATTGAGTGTATTATATTATCCTTGAGAGATGATCTGACTGGAAGACTGCAGCTATTGGTACCAGGGTCCAGGATCCCTACCGTATAGGAGTGAACCCCAGTATTAACACATGCTGGTCACCCCTGTAGGGGTACATAGCTCTGGTGAGTGTGGGCTGAATTGAGAGGGGAGCACAAGATTCCTCACCCGCACATCCACTTTGGATCACCTCAAGAAACTACCCTATCCAATTTTTGGACTTTGCACCAATTATCACTATATGGACTTTTATTTATTACCCCCCCAGTCACTTACTAACTCATTAACACCCACCGCCAACTTCTTTTTTGCTACCTAACGGGCAGTGGACCATGTGGGGTCTAATTGTCACTTTAATGCTAATTCCGTTGTTATTGCACATTTACTCCCCTTTTTATCCCCTTTGATTTATTTATAATACTATTGATCTCTGTTGATGTTTTATCCTGTGTCATATGCAGAGCATCTATAGATATTTATTTGCGGTGATTTGCGGTGAACCTTTGTTGCACCATTACTTAGCACTTTGCTGCACTACAGTCTCCTTGACACATTTATTGATTTATTTATTGGTAACCTCTGCAATACCAGAAAGCACTTTTTGGATCACCACTTGACTGCACCATTTGCACTTTTATATGTAAGTTTTTATGTGTATATATTCTATTCAATGTGATTTAATGTATGTGTTACCAACACTATATGAGGATCTATACATTTATATACCATTTTGTCAGACCCTGAGTGAAATATCAACATAGGCAGCGCCATCTACCTCACACCCCCCATTTTTCAGGTGGACATACCTGCACTGCCATCTGCTTTCCTGGTGTGTTGCTTTAGGGAAGAGAGTCCATCTGCCTTTTCCCCTGTTTTTTTTTCCTTTCTTTTCTTTTTGCCTTCTTGTTTGTTTTTAAAACGCGCCGTTGCCTGGAAATGACGAAAGCGGAAGTGCCCCACTCTGTCGTCCAGCTCTGGGACTTCCGCCTTCACCAAGATGGCTGCAGACTGGAAGTGCATCACCGGAAGTGCCGCAGGACTCCGGAAATGATGCCGCTCGCCGCCATCTTGCTCCTCCAGCAGCGTGGATCGGCTGTTCTGTGATGAGGCTGTCGGCTGGAGGGGCAGCTTGTGGTCGGCAGAACCCCTTAAGATGCTGGTGACTGAACAGTTGGCTTGACTCCAGGTGCAGTAGTCTTTTGGGGAATGCCATTGACATTTAGTGCCGCTGGGGGGATGGTTGCACACCGCGCAGTAGGGGTCAAACTTCAGGCGGAGGCCAGCTTGCCATGAGTTGCTAGGCCCTGACCTGCACAACTTAAAGCCCACTGAGCTGGATGGGAGGCTATCCAGGGAGTCCACAGCAGCTAGCACAAAGACTGGAGAAAAAAATAAATGTCTGCAGCTCCTGTGGATCCGGAGAAAACACAATCAACCTGAGGCACACAGGTGTGACTGAAATTTTTTTTATGTTGGGCTATTGTGTTTCCTGTTTCAGGTGGGAGGAACCTATATATCAAATGCTGCCCTGGAAGATGATTAGATAAAAACTGTCTCTGGTTTGTGATGACTGCTGTTACACCTGGGGATCCTGCGAGCTACTATGTATATAGTTTTTAAACCTACTCAATCACAATGTGGAGCTGCAGACACTAATCACCATCCCATAGAAAAATGTTGTGTAAATACCAATATTCAGTTGTACTGCGCTATAAACTTTTTAAAAGTGCTACAGTAAACAAAAAAAATCAAAAAATACAAAGAGTGAAATATAAAAGAAGCCAACCCTTAGAATATGGCTGACAATGCCTTATCACATAAAGTAAGCACAAAAAGAGGAAACCCCCTATTTTGGGACTATAACGGATGCCAACTCAAATTTAAAATTTTCAAAGTTTTATTTAGCACGTACTACAAAAAATAAATCACAATTGAAAAAGTGACAGAATTTCAATATACAAAAAATTATAAAACACTTAGGAGACTGGATGGATGTGGTTCAAATACTATGTAGCAGTGACATGAAGGAATCTGGACGTCTGGTCCTGAGAACCCGACGCGTTTCAAGATTCAGTCTTCCTCAGGGGTTTTTTGACCAGAAGATTCCAATTACCAATATTCTATAGTAGAAAAAAGCATATTTCTTTAGAATTCATTATATATATATATATATATAATCTTGTATGTTTTTGTATATCAAGCATAATATTTAGTTGGATATTTTGAATACACATACCATGTCTTGCATCATCATTTCAAACCACAGGATCGCCTTATATTTAAAAATTTGAGATGGTCAACTCCACGTGTATCAATGTATGACCGGAATGACTCTGCAGAGCCCGCACAGAAAAAATCACCCAACCCCACACACCACTGATGGATGGGTGTGAAATAACACAACGGTGGGTATGGATGAAGGGAGGGGTGGGGGGGAAGAGACGTGACGGAGGGGAAGGCTGGAGCCTCCTACTAGCACCACATGGGGTCCAAAAGAAGAGCAATATTTCTGTGTTCTGATCTCGGCTCGTAATTCTGAAAAATTTAATGACAAAACTATGTATAAGTTGTATATCATAGTGGGATTTCTGTAAATGCAAAAAAGCTATTGCCTCAAATTTATTAAAAAGGTTCTCCTGGTATATTGTATCTCACCAGGGTAAATAGTTGGTCATTTGATGTCTAATCTCGCTTATCACTATATAGTTTAGGCAGAAAAATGGGGGAAAGAAAAAAGGGAAAAAAGGAAAAAACCAACCTTTTGAGTAGCAGATTCTAACACATGGAGGGCCCGCACTTTTAAATAATCAGTCCGATGAAAGACAAGTAGGAGATACCATCTATGTATAAATATAGAACATAGATGTAAATCACAAGGTATATTTCAAAGGTCAGATATTCATTTCAAACTTTTCCAGAGAAAGTGGAGACTTTTTTACCTCTCAGGGATCTGCAGATTTCCAGTGTGTGGGTTAACCTCCTGGATGGAGTGCCTTAAAAATCACCAGGAACGCCAGTCTATTTATGTTAGTGAATTGATTAGAGATCAGAATCAGCTGTATCGCTCATGGGCCCTCGGGTGGGCGGTGCCGAGGGCGGCCCCACACGCAGGCGTGCTGACCAATGGGGTTTTGAAGCCGTGACAGGTCCGGTAACAACATCCGGGCTGTCGTCATGGCAACCCCTCGCCTGACCTGCATGGAGTCCCGATCGGCATCCCCTTACCGCCGACGCACAAGATTGGGAAGTGATGGATATGCCATTCACTTGTTCCCATGAAGCCACTCATTTCCCAGCATTAAATATGCCCAAGTGAGCGGCCTCCGTGCGCCGGGTGGTGTAGTGGAGATCCGCCCCTCCAGACTTGACAAAGCTCCACCCCCTTACCTTGCCGTCCGTTCATTGGAGGGTGTGGACAGAGACATCCGGCACATAAATAGACTGGCGTTCCTGGTGATTTTTAAGGCACTCCATCCAGGAGGTTAACCCACACACTGGAAATCTGCAGATCCCTGAGAGGTAAAAAAGTCTCCACTCTCTTGTTTCTCTGGAAAATTTTAACATGAATATCTGACCTTTGAAATAGACCTTGTGATTTACATCTATGTTCTATATTTATACATAGATGGTATCTCCTACTTGTCTTTCATCGGACTGATTATTTAAAAGTGCGGGCCCTCCATGTGTTAGAATCTGCTACTCAAAAGGTTGTTTTTTCCCTTTTTTCTTTCCCCCATTTTTCTGCCTAAACTATATAGTGATAAGAGAGATTAGACATCAGATGACAAACTATTTACCCTGGTGAGATAAAATATACAAGGAGAACCTTTTTAATAAATTTGAGGCAATAGCTTTTTTGCATTTACAGAAATCCCACTGATATACAACTTATACAACTTATACATAGTTTTGTCATTTAATTTTTCAGAATTACGAGCCGAGATCAGAACATAGAAATATTGCTCTTCTTTTGGACCCCATGTGGTGCTAGTAGGAGGCTCCAGCCCTCCCCTCCTTCACGTCTCTTCTCCCCCCCCCCACCCCTCCCTTCATCCACACCCACCGTTGTGTTATTTCACACCCATCCATCAGTGGTGTGTGGGGTTGGGTGATTTTTTCTGTGCGGGCTCTGCAGAGTCATTCCGGTCATACGTTGATACATGTGGAGTTGACCATCTCAAATTTTTAAATATAAGGCGACCCTGTGGTTTGAAATGATGATGATGCAAGACATGGTATGTGTATTCAAAATATCCAACTAAATATTATGCTTGATATACAAAAACATACAAGATTATATTATATATATATAATGAATTCTAAAGAAATATGCTTTTTTCCACTATAGAATATTGGTAATTGGAATCTTCTGGTCAAAAAACCCCTGAGGAAGACTGAATCTTGAAACGCGTCGGGTTCTCAGGACCAGACATCCAGATTCCTTCATGTCACTGCTACATAGTATTTGAACCACATCCATCCAGTCGCCTAAGTGTTTTATAATTTTTTGTATATTGAAATTCTGTCACTTTTTCAATTGTGATTTATTTTTTGTAATATGTGCTAAATAAAACTTTGAAATTTTAAATTTGAGTTGGCATCCGTTATAGTCCCAAAATAGGGGGTTTCCTCTCTTTGTGTTTACTTCAAGTAAAGGGACGAGGTTGCCTAAACTCATTTTCTCCTTGATACATGCCCAGCTCCCACACCTTTTTCTTTTTTATGCCATATCACATAATTCTCAAACCTTAAAAATTTTTACTTATGTCAAATAAAGTTCATGCTTAACCAGTGCATACAAAGTCATGCAGTGATCAAAGTAAAAAATATAGTCCACAATGGCGCAGTTTGAAGTAACACTGAAACTCTTTCCATTCACCAGTCACCTTTATAATCATTTCTCAATCCATCTACCTTTTTATAGTGCTCCGGTATACAAATCAGTGTGTCACCACAGAGTGTTCCCCCCTTCAGATGAACTCTTACCTTCAGCAGTGCGACCTTGCAAATAAGCTTGGTCAGAAAGGGCCTTTTAGCCTCTCCTGGGCTAGAACAAAGGTTTTCAGTATAACCCCAATGATATCTCCTAATCCTGTCACCACATTCCAATCATTGATGTCCAGATACCATATGCAAAAGAATCTCAATAGTGCTTATATCCCTAAACAACCACTTTATTTAACCGCTTGCCGACCGCCGCAAGTAGATTTACTGCGGCGGTCAGCCCCTGCCAGGCAGAGTGACGTTAATTAATGTCACTAGCCTGGGAGGGTCTGGGGAGCGAGCGCGCGCCCCGCGCAGTCACGGACCCCCCCCGCGTTTGAGACCAGCGGACCCGATGTCCGCCGGTCACTCGGCGATCGTCGGGGGAGAGGGAGAATGTCAGGCAGCTTGTGTAAACAAGCCACCTGTCATTCTCCTCGGTGTAAAGACACTGATCACACGGATCTACTATGTAGATCCGTTGATCAGTGTCCTTACAGCTCAAGCCACAGCCAATCACAGTAGAAAGCAATCTTTTTGTGCTTACTTTATGTGATATGGCATAGTCAGCCATATTCTAAGGGTTGGCTTCTTTTATATTTCACTCTTTGTATTTTTTGATTTTTTTTGTTTACTGTAGCACTTTTAAAAAGTTTATAGCGCAGCACAACTGAATATTGGTATTTACACAACATTTTTCTATGGGATGGTGATTAGTGTCTGCAGCTCCACATTGTGATTGAGTAGGTTTAAAAACGATATACATAGTAGCTCGCAGGATCCCCAGGTGTAACAGCAGTCATCACAAACCAGAGACAGTTTTTATCTAATCATCTTCCAGGGCAGCATTTGATATATAGGTTCCTCCCACCTGAAACAGGAAACACAATAGCCCAACATAAAATGTCACAGTACCGCAAAAAAATCGCAGATCGCCGCCATTACGCGTTAAAAAAAAAAAAAAAAAAATGACAAAAATCTTTCCCTTTGTTAGTAAACGCGATAACTTTTGCGCAAACCAATAAAAATACGCTTTTTGCGATTTTTTTTTTTTTTTTTTTTTTTTTTTTTACCAAACATAGGTAGGATAAAACAAATTGGCCGAAAATGTTAAAAAATTTTGATTTTTACATTTTTTTTGGGGGGAATTTCATATAAAATATGTGAAAAATATTGTTATTTTTGCAAAATTGTCGCTCTTTTTTTGTTTATAGCGCGTGATCAAAAAATCGCACAGGTGATCAAATACCACCAAAAGAAAGCTCTGTTTGTGGGAAAAAAAGGACGTCAAATTCGTTTAGGTACAGCGTCGCACGACCGCGCAATTGTCCGTTAAAGTCACGCAGTGCCGAATCGCAAAATACCCCCTGGTCTTTTAGCAGGAAAATCCTCCGGGGCTTAAGTGGTTAAAACCTCTATGAGGGACTCGCATTCCTAGTGCTTGCAGAGCACCAGGCTATACACACAGACAACTGCTCTATGATGGTTCTGTTTGTTCATACAAGCCTGTCAACACACACTGCGGGCATATCTACAATGGCTGGGTAGGAAAAATTAAACAAAAAAATTAAAATAGACTTATCTGACTGCAAGTTTGCGAATGTCAGCAACTAAAGACACAGTTATCCTAAGTTTTCTAGCTGTTAGGGCATACTGCATTTGGCTTAATAAAATGCAAGCCTTTGCTAGCCCTACCACTGCACTATCAGAAAAGTTCTCTATCATATCAAATAGCTTAACTTAATAACTAATACTGACTTCCTATGATTGTTAGAAAATATACAGCGTTTGACCACTACATGGAGCCGATGGTCATAGCGGAGTCATAGTATTTGGAGAAATTACAGGTAAAATGTAGCATCCCAATGCATACTACATATAGAATGAAAAAAAAAATCACAAGCTGCTGTTTGATTATTCAAACCAGATGTACACCTGTACACCCATTTTCTTAAAATGTACCTTACTCTACTGGAAGGTTTTGGTTATGCAGCTGCAAGAAAAAGTATGTGAACCCTTTGGAATGATATGGATTTCTGCACAAATTGGTCATAAAATGTGATCTGATCATCAGCTAAGTCACAACAATAGACAATCACAGTCTGCTTAAACTAATAACACACAAAGAATGAAATGTTGCCATGTTTTTATTGAACACACCATGTAAACATTCACAGTGCAGGTGGAAAAAGTATGTGAACCCTTGGCTTTAATAACTGGTTGAACCTCCTTTGGCAGCAATAACTTCAACCAAACGTTTCCTGTAGTTGCAGATCAGACGTGCACAACTGTCAGGAGTAATTCTTGACTATTCCTCTTTGCAGAACTGTTTCGGTTCAGCAATATTCTTGGGATGTCTAGGGTGAATCGCTTTCATGAGGTCATGCCACAGCATCTCAATCGGGTTGAGGTCAGTACTCTTGACGGGGCCACTTCAGAAGGCGTATTTTCTTCTGTTTAAGCCATTCTGTTGTTTATTTGCTTCCATGCTTTGGGTCATTGTCCTGTTGCAACACCCATCTTCTGTTGAGCTTCAGCTGGTAGACAGATGGCCTTAAGTTCTCCTGCAAAATGTCTTGATAAACTAGGGAATTCATTTTTCCTTCGATGATAGCAATCCGTCCAGGCCCTGATGCAGCAAAGCAGCCCCAAATCATTATGCCCCCACCACCATACTTCACAGTTGGGATGAGGTTTTGATGTTGTTGTGCTGTGCCTCTTTTTCGCCACACATAGTGTTGTGTGTTTCTTCCAAACAATTCAACTTTGGTTTCATCTGTCCACAGAATATTTTGCCAGTACTGCTGTGGGACATCCAGGTGCTCTTGTGCAATCTGTAAACGTGCAGCAATGTTTTGTTTGGACAGCAGTGGCTTCCTCTGTGGTATCCTCCCATGAAATCCATTCTTGTTTAGTGTTTTACGTATTGTAGATTCGCTAGGGATGTTAGCATTTGCCAGTGACTTTTGTAAGTCTTTAGCTGACACTCTAGGATTCTTCTTAACCTCATTGAGCAGTCTGCGCTGTGCTCTTGCAGTCATCTTTACAGGACGGCCACTCCTAGGGAGAGTAGTAGCAGTGCTGAACTTTCTCCATTTATAGACCATTTTTCTTACCATGGACTGATGAACAGCAAGGCTTTTGGAGATACTTTTATAACCCTTTCCAGCTTTATGCAAGTCAACAATTCTTAATCGTAGGTCTTCTGAGAGCTCTTTTGTGCGGGGCATCATTCACATCAGGCAATGCTTTTTGTGAAAAGCAAACCCAGAACTGGTGTTTTTTTATAGGGCACTGCAGCTGTAACCAACACCTCCAATCTCCTCTCATTGATTGGACTCCAGTTGGCTGACATCTCACTCCAATTATCTCTTGGAGATGTCATTATTCTAGGGGTTCACCTACTTTTTCCACCTGCACTGTGAATGTTTTTACATGGTGTGTTCAATAAAGACATGGCAACATTTCATTCTTTGTGTGTTATTAGTTTAAGCAAAAAATAAATATACTGGCGCAAAGAAAATTTGTGCTAATCCCTGTAAGCGGTGGGTGACAACGAGCAAATTTTGTCATTCATTAATGTATGTGTGGTCATTTAAACATGACAAGTCTGATGCAGCGGGTAAGGGTTCACAAGGAAAAGGTGCATCAAAAATCATCAAACTATGGCAAGTCTTATGCAATAATTGTTATTGTTGATAGGAGATGGGTGCTGGCTCGAATGACGGCTGCTCTATGTTCAAGCAAGAAGGGGCTTGTTCAGTAACTAGAGGAAAACAAAAAGCGCCATCTGAGTGCAGCATAAAATGTTTATTAGGGCAGAAGAAACATAGCTACTCACACTTTAACCACTTAAGCCCCGGAAGATTTTACCCCCATTCCGACCAGGGGGTATTTTGCGATTCGGCACTGCGTGACTTTAACGGACAATTGCGCGGTCGTGCGACGCTGTACCTAAACTAATTTGGCGTCCTTTTTTTCCCACAAACAGAGCTTTCTTTTGGTGGTATTTGATCACCTGTGAGATTTTTTGATCACGCGCTATAAACAAAAAAAGAGCGTCAATTTTGCAAAAATAGCAATATTTTTCACATTTTTTTATATGAAATTCCCCCCAAAAAAATGTAAAAATCAAAATTTTTTAACTTTTTCGGCCAATTTGTTTTATGCTACCTATTTTTGGTAAAAAAAATCGCAAAAAGCGTATTTTGATTGGTTTGCGCAAAAGTTATCGCGTTTACTAACAAAGGGAAAGATTTTTGTCATTTTTGTTTTTTTTTTTAACGTGTAATGGCGGCGATCTGCGATTTTTTTTTTTTTTTTTTGCGGTACTGCGACATTGGGGCGGACAGATCGGACCCTTGACTGACATTTTTGACACTTTTGGGGTTACCAGTGACATTTCTACAGTAATCAGTGCTATATATATGCACTGTTACTGTAAAAATACACTGGTAGTGAAGGGGTTAACTTTATTTGGGAGGGAGGGGCTGTGTGTATCCCTAGGGGCGTGCTTTCTACTGTGATTGGCTGTGGCTTCAGCTGTAAGGACACTGATCAACGGATCTACATACTAGATCCGAGTGATCAGTGTCTTAACAGCAAGGAGAATGACAGGTGGCTTGTTTACACAAGCTGCCTGACATTCTCCCTCTCCCCCGCCGATCGCCGAGTGACCGGCGGACATCGGGTCCGCCGGTCACACACGCGGGGGGGTCCGTGACCACGCGGGAGCGGGAGCGCGCCTCCGGGGGCGCGCGCTCGCTCCCTAGACCCTCACAAGCTAGTGACGTAGCCCTACGTCACTTTGCCTGTGAGGGGCTGACTGCCGACGTAGATCGGCGTTAGGCAGTCGGCAAGTGGTTAATACAGAGTGTGCTTCTGGCTCAAAAGATCAATCCAGATGTGTGTATCCCCTGGGAGGAAGGAAGACTTCCGGATGGCCTCGGCGACTCCCGCTGCTTGGACGTGGCTGATGGATAGCAGACGGTCCGGCGGCTTCTCCTGTATTAAAGTGTGAGTAGCTATGTTTCTTCAGCCCTAATAAACATTTTATGCTGCACTCAGATGGCGCTTTTTATTAGTTTAACCAGACTGTGATTGTCTATTGTGACTTAGATGATGATCATATCACATTTTATGACCAATTTGAGAAGAAATCCATATCATTCTAAAGGGTTCACATACTTTTTCTTGCAGCTGTAAGTATTGCATTGCTTTTATTAACCTCCCTGGCGGTATGATTGTCAGGAATTCTGTACCAAAAGCGGTACAATTTTTTTCATGGAAATTTGGCGTTATGTATTATAGGCCTACAATTCTTAGTAATTACTGACTTAAACCTGACCAAAACAAGACTCTAGTAGACCTATTATTGATTAGATTATAATTCATGCGTTATATAATATATAATATATATGTATGTGTGTGTGTGTATGTATGTATATATATATGTATATGTGTGTGTGTATATATATATATATATATATATATATATACACACACACACACACATATATATTTGTGTGTATATATAATATAAATGTTATGTGTGTGTTTGTGTTTTGTGCCACGTTCAATGTTTGATTTTCCCTCCCTAGTTCCGCTCCCATGCAGCATTGCTGCTGCAGGGAACGGAACTAGGAAGTCATCACACCGACGGAGGACGGACGAGCGGCGGGGATCTCAGATGGCTGGCGATCTCAGCAATGGGAGATCATCGCTGGATCGCCAGGAGAAGGTAAGAGACCGCTGCGCGCTCTGCCCATCCACCCCGAGCGTGACTCGGGGATACCGATAACAGCATGGAAAATCCACCCCGAGTCACGCTCGGGGATACCGCTAGCCAGGTTAAATCAATAACCACATTTCTTTACATAGATAACAGAAAACTAAAATTTAACAGCACACTAACCAGCCAGTCTGCAGAAAAAGAAAAAAATTCCCCAAATCATCACAGACTGTGGAAACTTCACACTAGACCGCATGCAACTTGGATTCTGTGCCTCTCCACTCTTTCTCCACACTCTGGGAGCTTGTTTTCCAAATGAAATGCAAAACGTTCCACAATCCGTGATGATTTGGGGAGCCATGTCATCTGCTGGTGTTTGTCCACTGTGTTTTATCAAGTCCACAGTCAGCGCAACCTTCTACCAGGAAATTCTAGAGCACTCCATGCTTCCCTCTGCTGACCAGCTTTATGGAGATGTTGATTTAGTTTTCCAGTATGATTTGCCACCTGCCCACACTGCCAAAAGTACCAATACCTGGTTTAATGATCATGGTATCGCTTTGCTTGATTGGTTAGAAATTTTGCCTGACCTAAACCCCATAGAGAATCTGCGTGGTATTGTCAAGCAGAAGATGAGACCCCAGACCCCACAATGCGGAAGAGCTGAAAGCCACTATCAAAGAAATGTGGGCTTCCATAACACCTCAGCAGTGCCACGGGCTGATCGCTTCCATGCTACGCTGCATTGATCTAGTAATTCATGCAAAAGGAGCCCTGACCAAGTACTGAGTGCATACTATACTGTAGATGAACATACTTTTGAGTAACGGATCATTTCTGTATTAAAAATCTTTTTTTTTTGGTCTTGTATAATCTAGTTTTCTGAGATACTGACTTATGGGTTTTCACTAGCTGTAAACACAATCTGTAAAATGCAAACAAAGAAATGCTTGAAATATATTACGGTGTGTGTAACACATCTATATAAAATATTTGTTTGGAAACTGAAATAAATTACCTTTTTGATGATCTAATTTTTGAGATGAACCTGTGTATGACAGTGAATATATTAGGGGCAAGTACACCTGGTGGTTGCGCATTCCTCCTCAAAGTTGCAGACACACAACCCAGGCTAAGCACAGCACAGTGGCAGCTAAAGACTTTCCCGTTTCCCACAGCAAATCCAGCAAGCAAATCATAGGTGCACATGGACAGGGTATTTCACAGACAAATACAATACATATATTTTCCTAGTGCATTTACCAGCTAGTGAGCGAAAAAATTCTATAATGTTTCAGCAATATCTTAACAAATACAGTTTTTTTTTTTTTTTGTTTTTTTTTTTGCATAAAGTGACAAATCTATGTGGTAGCCACACTGTCTTGTCCTTCTCTGTGAAGTGTGGTCATTAACTCTAGTCTAAAAGCTAGCCATAGATGGATAATTGTAATGAAATGAAAATTTTTAGATCTTAGGAAAATTCTCAGAACATTCTTTTTTCATTTGAAAGATTTTGTTTGCATTTAATATTTGATTTTCAAATGAATTGACTTTACTGAAGGAAAACCATATACACTGTTAGAAATTTGTACAAGAAAACATTTTCAACCTGCTCCCTCGAATTTTCACGGTGGTCCAAAATGAATGTCTATTTGACCAACTAATAATTAGAAAATTTTCGTTTAACTCTACCCATATATGGCCAGCTTAACAGAGCTTCCAGCTTGGCACATTTAGAGTAATGAAGAAATTGGGGGCGTCAATGCTGCCTGCACAAGTCTTTGACCTCTTACAAATTAGAGGAGGCTTGCACAATTATTAACAGAATGCTCAGGTTCCTATGGGACTGAAGACATTTAATAACCAATTACTGCTCCCTGACTCCTCTATATATACCTGAAACCACAAGGGAAGTCATGAATACATGCTTGCGTGTGTATCTGTTTTATCGTATTATTTGTTCCATCAATCGTGTGCGCAGTGCATAAGACCCGGTTCACACTCATGCGAGTGCCGGGTTCGCATGTAATGTCGGAGCGCACTGCTCCGACATTACATGCGATCAGCTGTGCGGTGCGAGTTTAGCCATACAGTTTGTATGGCTAAATTCGCATCGCACCCGGTGCAAACACGCACAGGAGGCATTTTTGCAGCCGCATCAGGATCGGATCGCACAGCGGTTCACACTTGTGCGATCCCATCCTGTGCGAACTGCACGATCGCACTGCGATATGCGATCAAACTGGGGGTGTCGTTAAGATTACATTGACACCCCCAGCGTATCGCATATGGCAGTGTGAACTGCCGGGGGTGCGTGTGCGATGCGGGAAAAGGCTGCGAATTCGCAGCCTTCCCGCATCGCAATAGTGTGACCCGAGCCTGACACAGTGTGTTTTTTTATTTGCAGTGGATTTACTGGGATTGTCTGCAGCCTGCGATGCCTTGGACCAGCACAACCTTAAGCAAAATGACCAGCTTATGGACATCCTTCAAATTATTAATTGCCTAACTACAATTTATGACCGACTGGAGCAAGAGCACAACAACCTAGTGAATGTCCCTCTTTGTGTGGACATGTGCCTGAACTGGCTCCTGAATGTTTATGACACGTAAGTGATGTTATACCATGACCATAATCAACATCTGTATGTACTGGGTTAAAATGATGAAATGTCACCTTTTGTTCATTTATACTAGCAGAAAGACAGCAGAAGGTTAGAGATCAGCTTCTGAAGCTAAATGACTTTTCACCATAAAATCACATAATATGCACTCTGGACATCTTGAGCATAGTGCAAATGATTCCTTGCCCTGTCCTAGCCTACTTCTGTCCTAACATGATTTAATAGCTGATGAGCCTATTCAGGCTTATTCTTAAAGAAAACAATTATACATTTTACATAGAAATATCCTTATATACTGTGTAAATATATACACATGCAAGTTTTATTTTTCTAATAAAGTGGTTCTAAAGGCTCAAGGTTTTTTACCCTAATGCATTCTTTGTATTAAGGTTAAAAACGTTTGTGCAGCTCCTGCCCTTATTCTTACCTGAGCACCATCTCAATTGGCAGGGAGGAGGAGCCAAGACCATCAGTAAGGGATCCAAAAATAAGAATATTGGGGCTGCTCTGTGCAAAACCATTGCACAGAGCAGGTAGGCATAACACATTTTTAAAAAGGAAAAAAAGAATTTCCTTTAGAACCACTTTAATCTTCTCAAAACTGTATAAAAGCTTGGAAAGCAAAAACATTTTTAATAGTCTGCCTAGTCCTATATGTATTTCAAATATGATTTGTTTAGGAACATGTCTACATAGTTTTTTGAGAAAAGAGCTTGCTGCCGCTTCCCCCTTGGATCTGTTTATTCAGAATAATCATTAATATTAGGGATTTGTTAATTATAAGATTAGTGAAAAGGTGTTAATATAGTGTAGCGCTACCTCTCAAACAGTGCAAATGTGTGTAAATATCTCCACACAAATAAGGGCTCTTTCACACGGAGCGGACCGTATTGCGATCCGTTCCAGCATTTTTTATTTTTTTTTTTCACGGACGCCGATGACACTTGTGTCATCCGCTCTGTATGTCCACATATCATCCCATCCGTTTGCGGATGACATACGGACATAATGTATGTCTATATGCATTGCGGATGTCAGCGGATGACACCGCTGACATCCGATTTTGCATCCGTTCCCTTTTTTAAATGGAACAAAAATAGGGTTCTGTTCCATTCAAAAAAACTGAACAGAACTGAAAGGACGAAAATCGGATGTCAGCTGATGGTCATCCGCAATCCCATAGACATTCATTATGTCCGTATATCACCCGCAAACGGATGGGGTGATTTACGGACATACGGAACGTCCGTGTAAAAGAGCCCTAACTGTGTTTATCCAAAATAAATACTGTTTTTCAAAAAAATATCTCTACTCCACATCAGTATGTAAAATAATGCAACATGAAATAAGTTGATAAAGCAGTAAACAACAACAATATAATTCGGTGTGCAGGTATAAAATCCAAAAATAGCAGTGAGAAAATAAAATTATATGAACAAAGTGTCCAAAAAAAAATGTGTAAATATCCAGCAAGTGTGGTGAGGGAATCCCTTCACCAGTGGATGACCAGTGATGTGAGATGGTCTTCTTCTTTAAGATAACACCAAAAAAGTGCTCGCTAGTCTCTCACCTCTCTTGCTTGTAATAAGCCTTCAAGTTATGCTGTGTTCCTGGGGGGATCCTGGAAACTGATTGCCGCTAAGGTATAGCCCCTATCGCTATGCGATCGTCTTTTAGAGATCTTCATCCATAATCTCTCTTGGGTAGGGATAGAAATAATGATCTCATAGTGTAGTATTTCAAAGTTTTAATATAGAATAGGCATATAAAGACTTGCATTCAAAGTCTGTGATAAACAGCGATATAGCGAGCGTCCTGCTTGTCCTAATGCTAACGTCACTTCCATTTCACTCCGTCTATGCCCTACGCGTTACGCCACGTACTTCGTAACTTCTGCCGGGGATGACGGAGAGTGTGTTATGGTACTCTTTTATAGTCTGTCTCAAATAGCTAATCACGGCCATTTTCCAACAGATATTTATGTTGCCATGATGTTGTAGTCCCAGTTTTGTAACATGTCACTTCCAGTAAAAAAATGAACAGCTCCAATTGGGCTAATGATACTTGGAGAGACGTGCACACTTGACGTATATAAGCTATATAACCATAACCATAATAACAATTAAATTTAATAACAATGTGAATAGTATAAAATAAACCAGGCATAAAGGATACCTCCTCTCTGGTATGAAATATGTATGGAAGTTGAAAAATATTTAAAATCTATATGAATATACTATATATATATATATATAGATATATATATATATATATATATATATATATATATATATATATATATATATATATATATATATAGATATATATATAGATATATATATATATATATATATATATATATATATATATATATATATATATATATATATAGATAGATAGTATACTCATGTATATAACGTCTATCTCATGTATATAACGTCTATCTCGTGTATATAATGTCTATCTCATGTATATAATTTTTTTTAAAAAAAGGTATTAATAAAACAGGGGATTTAAATAAATGATAACCCCTGTAGCCCCTGGGTGATTAAGTAAATGGAGGCCTCCAAGAGAAGTGCATAAGGTAAATGGAGGTATGTGTACATCATAAAGTTCACTAAGTAATATATAAGAGAGTAAGGGCTGGGAAAGGGGAAAGGGGGGCAGGAGTGGCATGTAGGCAATACAAAAAGGACCACACTTTAAAGTAATCCTGTCGCTATACAAAAAATGTCAACCTGTTAAAGAAGATGGAACATGTTCTCCCTTTCTGTGGCGTGCAATGTCAAACTCCTCTGATGATGAGAAACTTTCTGCTGAAATTTGCGCTGAAACTGACACTTCTGGAAGTGTCCATCTCCTTAGTCCCCCACACCTCTCACTGGTTTATCTCTCTGAACTCCAGCCATTACAGGATACTCAAATGGCATGGAGGTCAACAAGAGAAACAAGCAAAATCTGCAGACCACCGAGATTGATACTCCCAAAAGTGATGGTTTCCATGCTGTATTGAGCATAAGATTTCTCAACTTAAGAGGGGAGTTAAACAACCCAGGCTGCAGGAAAGATTAATATGTCTTGTCAAATCATTGGAAGAAATTTGGTGGACTTTAAAGGCACAGATAAGGGTAAGGTAAAAAACTTTTTTATTGATTGACAAATAAAAACAAAGGAAACCCCTAACAAAAGGGGAATACTTTTTGCACATACAACATATACATAGAAAGTACCAGAGTGTACTTAAACAGAAGGACTTACATATGTATCAATAATAAAAAGAAAAACTAATAATCATTACATAATACATAAGACATAGTGGTATCGCCATACTATACATTAGATCCTACAAACCTCGAAGATAGTGCTGAGGAGTGGCACCAAGTAGATCCTCGAGTGTAGTTGGTACAGCCCTTGAATGGGGAATATTTAATGTAGCTAGATGCCCTACATGTTTCGCTTGGAAAGTCAAGCTTCTTCTGGAGCTACTGGTGTACAGACTCTGTGTGACAGAATAAGCTGTTATTAGTCACCACTCAAAAAAATGGTCTGCATGGGACCAATTAAACAGATAATATATATCATGTAACATAATAGACATAAAATGTATATATATCAAAGATTAACAAGAAAGACTTCATTGAAGAAAAAAGAAGAAAGAAAAATATACATTTATATATACACAGAAGTGTAATATAAAAAGCAATGTCAATCAAGCTTCAGTATCATAAAGTAGGCTTAAGAAAAGAGTGGGAGATGTTCCATAAAAACCAGGGAGAGCCCCAAATGGCAGCAGCCACAGGTGCATCCGCCCCCATGGTCAGACAGACACATAGGGAACAATGTGGGGACCGAGAAGACATACACAACAGAAAACTACAATGTATACATACCCCTGTAGAGACAGATAGTAGTTCACAATGGCTGATGTATTTTGGCACAACAAGTGTATAGATCATGGATAATAACGGGGGGGGGGGGGGTGTTAGCGGCTCTAGTGAGTTTGTCAGATGGTGTCAGTTCAGAACAGAATAGACAAGGTATGTGTCTGTTTAAGACAGATACCAATGGTTATAACCTAAAATGGGGAACATACAGACAGAAAACAAACGAAATGAAAACAGAAAAAAGAAAAAGAAAGGGAGGGGAGGGGGAAAAGGGGGGGGGGAAGAGAAAATGAGGAGAAAAAAAGGGGGGGAAGGAGGGGGAAAGGAATAAATCAAGGGAAAAAGGAAAGTCGATAGAGAGGGAAGGGGGAAGGGAGGAGAAAAGGGAGAGGGGGGAACATAGCACCAAAATATATGCAAAGATAGAAAAAAGGAAGGGTAGACCAGATATAGTCCCTGCTGGGGAAGTGTGCACATAAAGAGCATACAGGGGAACCCAGAAAGGGTGAATGCTGATAGGGGAGCATAGAGGTGGCGTAAATCCCCCTAGATGTACAGTAAAATAATCATGCAGCCCACCAGGTCACACCAGAGAAAGATAAATAAAAAAAGAAAAATATGAAAAAATAAAAAACAAGAAGGAAAATGTGAGTAAAAAATAAAACAAAAATAGAATTATATACAGGTCCCTCTCAAAAAATTAGCATATTGTGATAAAGTTCATTATTTTCTGTAATGTACTGATAAACATTAGACTTTCATATATTTTAGATTCATTACACACAACTGAAGTAGTGCAAGCCTTTTATTGTTTTAATATTGAGGATTTTGGCATACAGCTCATGGAAACCCAAAATTCCTATCTCAAAAAATTAGCATATTTCATCCGACCAATAAAAGAAAAGTGTTTTTAATACAAAAAAAGTCAACCTTCAAAAAATTATGTTCAGTTATGCACTCAATACTTGGTCGGGAATCCTTTTGCAGAAATGACTGCTTCAATGCGGCGTGGCATGGAGGCAATCAGCCTGTGGCACTGCTGAGGTGTTATGGAGGCCCAGGATGCTTCGATAGCGGCCTTGAGCTCATCCAGAGTGTTGGGTCTTGCGTCTCTCAACTTTCTCTTCACAACATCCCACAGATTCTCTATGGGGTTCAGGTCAGGAGAGTTGGCAGGCCAATTGAGCACAGTAATACCATGGTCAGTAAACCATTTACCAGTGGTTTTGGCACTGTGAGCAGGTGCCAGGTCGTGCTGAAAAATTAAATCTTCATCTCCATAAAGCTTTTCAGCAGATGGAAGCATGAAGTGCTCCAAAATCTCCTGATAGCTAGCTGCATTGACCCTGCCTTTGATAAAACACAGTGGACCAACACCAGCAGCTGACATGGCAACCCAGACCATCACTGACTGTGGGTACTTGACACTGGACTTCAGGCATTTTGGCATTTCCCTCTCCCCTGTCTTCCTCAGGGTCCGGTCACCTCTTATCGTTGTGCAGCGTTTTCTGCCACACTTGTTCCTTCCCACAGACTTCCCACTGAGGTGCCTTGATAAAGCACTCTGGGAACAGCCTATTCGTTCAGAAATGTCTTTCTGTGTCTTACTCTCTTGCTTGAGGGTGTCAATGATGGCCTTCTGGACAGCAGTCAGGTCGGCAGTCTTACCCATGATTGCGGTTTTGAGTAATGAACCAGGCTGGGAGTTTTTAAAAGCCTCAGGAATCTTTTGCAGGTGTTTAGAGTTAGTTGATTCAGATGATTAGGTTAATAGCTCGTTTAGAGAACCTTTTCATGATATGCTAATTTTTTGAGATAGGAATTTTGGGTTTTCATGAGCTGTATGCCAAAATCATCAATATTAAAACAATAAAAGGCTTGCACTACTTCAGTTGTGTGTAATGAATCTAAAATATATGAAAGTCTAATGTTTATCAGTACATTACAGAAAATAATGTACTTTATCACAATATGCTAATTTTTTGAGAGGGACATGTATAGCCAACCACCGCTGCCAGAAAGTTTGTTGTGGTAACAGGACACAGAACGTGAAAGATGGTAAAAGGCTAAGAGAGATGATAAAGCCTCCAGAAAATGAACCAGTCAGTGCATGCAATGTAACTGTTGCAAGTGTACTCACCAGTTGGCAGAAAAAGCCAAAATAAATGGGGTACAACAGTATCCAGGATATAAACGGTCCCTCTAGTATGGGCATAATACAGGTAGGCCAGTGATTAATAAAAGAGCCAGTAAAGGAACATAAAAGCCCCCAATGGTAACTATAATTTCCCAAAAAGGAAATTATAGTTACCAGAAGGGAGACACCAGCAGGTTCAACTCAGGGAAACAGCAACCGAATCCCCCGGATGGGGATAAACCACCATACTGAGGGCGTAAAGAGGGCCCTTTTTATAGTCCTCCAGGTCCCGGGTGGTGAGTCACCGGACGTGACATCAGACCAACCCCGGCCAGTACTTCCCTGCGTACAACGGATGCAGATCGCACAGGAAGGCGGTCGACACCCAATCGGTGAAATGCACGGAAGAGGAGGAGCCGGAAGGAACACCAAAGGAGTCCCTAACCGGCTCACACCGCCACACATGGCGCCCTCCAGTGGACAACGCGCCATGTGTGGCTACCCGGCCGCACAGCGATCCCAAAAGGTATCCAACCACAGGAGACGGTGCACCATAGCGCCGGTCAGCCTGACTTCAATAGTATGTAAACTTCTGGAAGGGAAGATAAGGGACTATATCCAAGAGTTTGCTAAAGATAACCACATCAGCAATAATCAGCACGGGTTTACAAAAGGGCGTTCTTGTCAAATCAATCTGTTAACATTCTATGAGGAGGTGAGCTGGATAGGGGGAGGCCAGTGGATGTGGTGTACCTGGATTTTGCTAAGGTGTTTGATGCAGTTTCCCATAAACGCGTAATTTATAAAATATGGGCTGCAGGCATTGACCACAAGGTTTGCTCTTGGATAAGGAACTGGTTAAAGGGGCTTGTCCAAAGGGTGGTAATAAATAACGCATACTAAGACTGGTCTGGGTTGGTAAGTGGAGTCCCCCAAGGCTCAGTCCTGGGACCAATTTTGTTCAATTTAATCATAAATAGCATTGAGGACAGGATCATTAGCTCAATCTCAGTTTTTGCAGATGACACAAAATTAAGCAGGGCAATAACTTCACATCGTGAGGCAGAAATCTTACAGAATGACCTGAACAAAATAACGGAGTGGGCAACTACATGGCAAATGAGGTTTAATGTGGAGAAGTGTAAGGCATTGCACTTGGGGACTACAAACATAAAAGCACAATACACTTTAGATGGGGAACCTCTGGGGGAATCAAAAATGGAGAAAGATCTGGGAGTCTTAGTAGAAGATAGACTTAGCAATAGCATACAATGTCAAGCTGCAGCTGCCAAAGCCAGCAGAATATTAGCATGCATAAGGAAGGGGATGTATTCCAGAGATAAATCTTTAATCCTACCACTTTATAAAACATTGGTCCGACCGCATCTGGAGTATTCTGTCCAGTTCTGGTCGCCAGTCCTCAGAAGGGATGTGTTGGAGCTGGAGAGTGTCAAGAGAAGGGCAACTAAACTAATTAGGGGATTGGAGGACCTTAATTATGAAGAGTGCTTACAAGCGCTTCATTTATTCTCCCTGGAGAGGAGACGCCTAAGAGGGGACATGATAGCGATTTACAAATACCTCAACAAAGATCTCAACATAGAAAAAAAAACTATTCAGTTGCAAGGAATGCATGAGGAAAGGAGGCCATACAATGTGATTAGAGTAGAAGTGTTTTGGCCTCAGGCTACGCAGGGGGTTCTTTACAGTAAGGGCTTCAAGACTGTGGAATTCTCTACCACAAATGGTAGTAACTGCGGGGAGTATGGCTACTTTTAAAAGACTCTTGGACATGCATCTCAAGTATCAAAACATTCAGGGGTATGTGAAATGATTATGGCCACACACACCTACACAGGTTGAACTGGATGGACTATTGTCTTCAACCTCAACTACTATGTAACTATATTTCTCTATCGCTCATTGACAGACGTAGTCCTCGGTGATACAGCACCTTCGGGTTATGTTGCCTCCACAGGAGCAGGACTAGACAGGAAATTAAAAAGCTCTGGCCACACCCTAGGGGCAGTCCCAGAGGGTATATCCGCTCTCTCTCTGCCTCAGCAAATCAGTTATTTTCTGTCTAGTTAGGAGTAAGGACCTAGATACCTTGCTGGGATCTTCGGTCCTGGCAAGATTTTTTTCTTAAAAGATTTTTTAGACCGCTTTTTTTCTCCAGTGTTCCTGTGAGATCTTCAAGCAAGAAAGCTGAACTGGGCGACGGGCTGGATGTTGAGATCCGGTGGTCACCCCAGTTCAGCCTACGAGCGCGTGCAGGCCATAGCTCCGCGCTGGGTCGGCCGCGACAAAGTCCCATTAAGGGACTGACCCCGCGAGTTAAACGTCTCGCTGAAACGCCAAAGACCATGAGTCACGGCGTCCAAATCGGTCGACAGCCCTCCCGCCCCGGTGGAGAGGGGTACTGTCAGGAGTTGGTGCCCGCCTGGTTCCGGTATGGTGAGTAGTATGTTCCCCCTTTTCCCCTGACTGGTCTTGTGGTGAACGCGGGCCCCTCTCTGTATGGTAAGATAGAGTCCCCCTCTATCCTATAACATGACACAGATCCCCCTACTTTGAGTGTGATTTTATGTGCAAAAAGCCAGGAGGCTTGGTTTGGGAGCTAACAATCTAATTGTATACATGTTTAAAAGATTGTAATCAGTGGCATTCTGGGAGTCTTACTGTGATAAGAATAAGGTACCTACCAGTCAGAAGCCACGGACATGTAGACTGCCTTCCTAAATCAGATCTCCAGCTATAAGCAGGCCTCCCGAACGGCCATGCGGTCCGCCAGGGCCGGTACCGCCAACCACGCCAAATCCCCATGCAGAGAGAGTGTTGTGTGCCCTGCAGCACACCGCTATTCAGTACAGGCCGCCGCCATTTTTTTTGCTGGATTGCACGAGCCGCCATTTTGGCGTAGCCTCGTGTCTCCAGCATGGGGGCGGCCATGTTTGAGGTGATCCAAACACCTCGTGGAGCTAGGGGAGGCGCCGGAAGGCGTGCAGAGGGGCGGAGCCGCCTCCTTTCTTCCTGGGCAGCCAGCCAAAAGACTTCCTGTTTGTCAAGACAGCGCTGTAACCTGTTGCAGTTAAACTCTGAGCATCAAGTGGTGAGCCTGGGGGTTTATCTCTCTCTCTCTCGATCGATAGGGATCCCTAGCAGGTAACACTAAGGGGCTTTTGTGGCGCTGGGGGTCTGAAAAAAAAAAAAAAAAAAAAGTTTTTTATTTTTGAATTATATTATCCAGGAAGTGACTGGAATTATCATGGACCCTGCCACACATATTCCCCCACCTGTTTCCCTCGAGGGGGACACGGGACCCGCCGGTGCACAGAGTGTAGAGGCATTTACAGCAATTTTGGAGTCTATGGTGGCTCGGGTGGAGGCGGCCTGTCAGGGACGGGGGTCAAGGAAGCGACCCCCGCCTACCCCTATATTATCTGACACCTCTGACTCAGATACAGAGATGGTCACTGCAGTTGCAGGTCCCTCTGCAAGGGCTGTTACCTCAGGTAAAGCTCCCTCAGACAGTGAGGAGGACGTTTCTTCTCCCGCTATAATTCAGGAAGAAGCATTGGTGGACGCACTAGTTGTGGCAGTGCAGGAAACCTTAAAACTTGAGGTTTTACCGGCAGAGGCAACTGAAACAGAGATTCCTTTTGGTACTAACAAGCCCATCAAAACGGTGAAGGTTTTTCCTGTACCCAAGTGTTTTGGTAATAAGATTAAAGGAGAATGGGAGCATTCTAAACGTACCTTTACTATTTCCAAGCGTATTGCTAGACGCTATCCGTTTGAGGAATCCATCATTAAAAAATGGACGGTACCACCAGTGGTGGATCCACCTATTTCCAGGCTGAATAAAGCCACGGTTATCCCAGTGGAGGACACTTCGTCCTTTAAGGATCCGGTGGATCGAAAGATGGAAGCAGAGTCCCGCACCATCTTCTCTCTGATAGGGTCAGCATTTAGACCAGTAATTGTTATTGGTCTAGTTTCCCAGACACTTACGGAATGGGCGAGAATGGTACGCCAAGACCTTAGGGGAAAAGATATTCCCCAGGAGACATCTGATTTGATGGAACAGATTATACAAGGGCTACAGTTTATCTGTGACTCAGCCTTGGACACTACTCCCCTATTAGGGCATGCATCTATGTCAGCGGTTATCCTCAGACGTGTGCTGTGGTTAAAATGCTGGTCAGCTGACCTAGGTTCCAAAAAGACCTTGACAAATCTCCCCTTTCAGGGGAATCGTCTATTTGGGGCCACCCTAGATGAAATCATCAAGGATGCCACTGGGGGCAAGAGCACTTTTTTGCCACAGGCTGCTAAAGCTAAGGGACCTCGCAACAAGCGAGGACCTTTCTTTACCGCCCATAAAGGGCGCCAGGCTGGAACAAGCGGGAAAGGCAAGACTCCTCCAGGAGGGTTCAAGAAGGGCTGGCAAACAGAGGACCAACCCAGCCAAACCCGAAGCAAAGGAGTACACAGCCTGAAGGTGCGCCCCCACCCGGTTTCAGGGTGGGGGGACGTTTTCACCGGTATTCAGGACATTAGATCGAGCATCAACCACTACTACCGGTGCGATTCTTCCCTTCCAACATTTAAGTACTACAGGAAGCGGTAGTTACCGTTCCCTGAATAGATCTTTTCCTTTACCTTTTCCTAAGATTAGTCCCTATGCCTCACAGGAATCGGATCTGGTTGACCAGACAGGCCAAGAAGCCTCTAGTCGGGTGACTTCGGTCCCTGAGGTTCAACCAGAAAAGATCACCCTTCCTGATAACAATCAGGTATCTGATAAATGTGTGGGAACAGAAAACGACCAGACTTTCTCGGATGGTCGGGGCCAGATACCTCTAGAGACGCCTGGTTCAGATCCAATCAGCGCCAGTGGTCCTAGAAATTCTAGGCTGGCCTCGTCAAGCCGGCCTGGCCGACTTGGACATGCTAGTCGCAGACGTTCCGTGGGAACTTCGTCTCAGGGAGTGTCTGTGGTCTCAAGGACCAATTTACCATCGTGCTTTACAGTCGCTGGTTTTAATGGCCTGGCCATTGAGACCCAAGTACTGAAGGACAGAGGATTGTCTACTTCAGTCATTCCTACCCTTATTAAAGCAAGGAAAGCGACTTCCAGCAAGGTCTATTATCACACATGGAAGACTTATATTGCGTGGTGCGAATCTTTAGGATTTCCTCCACGTACCTATTCGGTGACTCGAATATTGGCTTTTTTGCAACAAGGGGTTGAGCAGAAGCTAGCCTTGAGCACCATCAAGGGTCAAGTTTCAGCATTAGCAATCTTCTTTCAGAAACCTTTAGCTACCAAGTCCTTGGTGCGGAATTTCATCCAGGGGGTGCGGCACCTGGCTCCACCAGTCCGCGCGCCCTTACCGCCCTGGGATCTTAATTTCGTTTTGTCGGTTCTACAGAAACCTCCCTTTGAAAACATCAGGGAGATTCCCTTGCTTACTTTATCCCAGAAGGTGGCCTTCTTGGTGGCTATCACTTCTGCTCGCAGGGTGTCAGAACTGGCTGCATTATCATGCCAGTCCCCATACCTAGTGATTCATAGGGATAAGGTAGTACTTCATCCTAAGCCATCTTTTCTTCCTAAGGTGGTTTCAGATTTTCATCTGAATGAAGATATTGTACTACCTTCCTTGTGTCCTCAGCCCAAGCATCATCGGGAACATGCGTTGCATTCCTTAGATGTGGTTCGGGCAATCAGGGTATGCCTGAAAGCTACGGAATCATTCCGTAAGACGGATTCACTTTTTGTGATCACGGATGGCCCCAGAAAGGGTTTGCCTGCATCTGCCGCGACCATTGCCAAATGGATTAGACAGACGGTGGTACAGGCTTATTCTATTAAGGGTCAGAGTCCTCCGTTCCCTGTTAGGGCGCACTCCACTCGAGCGCTCAGTACTTCCTGGGCCTTTCGCCATCAGGCGTCAGTGGTCCAGGTATGTAAGGCGGCCACCTGGTCGTCGGTACATACCTTAACAAAATTCTATAAAATTGATGTGACGGCATCGGCGGATGCCTCATTTGGCCGCAAGGTTTTGCAGGCCGCAATTTGAGGAGACCGGTGGTCTACCTCGAGGGTTTTTTTCTGTTTGAAAAAAAAAAAAAAAATTCTCTTTTTTGTTGAGTCTCATCATTAAGGATGAGCATTGTAAACTTCTAGTTGGCACCGGTTGGGCCTTCTAGATTGGGATTTGATTTTCATTTTCCCACCCCTCATTTGTGATACTGCTCTGGGACGTCCCGAAGGTGCGGTATCACCGAGGACTACGTCTGTCAATGAGCGATAGAGAAAAATGGATTTTTGTAAAATCTTACCGTAAAATCCTTTTCTCTTAGCTCATTGACAGACGTAGTCCCCGCCCCTCTGTTTTTTTGAGTTGGGTTGGGTTAAAATCTCTAAAGACTGCTTTTTGACATAACTGATTTGCTGAGGCAGAGAGAGAGAGGATATACCCTCTGGGACTGCCCCTAGGGTGTGGCCAGAGCTTTTTAATTTCCTGTCTAGTCCTGCTCCTGTGGAGGCAACATAACCCGAAGGTGCTGTATCACCGAGGACTACGTCTGTCAATGAGCTAAGAGAAAAGGATTTTACGGTAAGATTTTACAAAAATCCATTTATAACATCTTCCATATTTTACTTCCTATTTTTCCTCTTGGTGGAATTAAAGTGTGTATGACCTGCTGGTAAAACAGGGGTCTTACAGTGAGGTGAGCGCATATTGCTTTTCTGGCGAAGGGACTGTCACCTGAAGGGGGTCTGTTTTCCCACAACCTTTCTCATACTCGTTATTGGAATTACACCTGTTTAATAAGGGACTTTCTGGGCCTCACTGTCATTTGTGCCTGATGTATTGTAGTTAATATGTATTGCGCTGCACTGTTTGAGTTTGTGTAGAAGTGTGCTGATGGTGCCATTTTAAAGCTATATATTCTCGTTTGATACAAGTAATAAAATGTTTATTATATTCAGCCCAGTGAGGTGAAGTATATGGTGATGGTACAAATATTCTGCGCTAGATCTATATTAGTCCTGAAAGCAGCCAGCACAAAAATCTTCAAATGTATATAGAAGGTAAAAACAAAGTGACAGTGCAGCGCTATAAAGTCTCTCCAAACTCCTTATTCAAAAGAAGAAACTTCTCAGAAGATGTAATTGAGGAAAACCACCACCAGCACCCAATATGGCAGCCTCTTACCAGTTAACAGACCCCCATTGCAAAGGTCTATGCAAGCAGATAAACGATAGATTCAATGAGTATCTGTGGTGACGATACCAAACATCCTCCGACTCAACCTTTTCTCAATATTCCTAGCAGATATCATATGGGGATAAATAAGAGAATCCTCATAGTGTAACCAAACAATATACACTTTATTTGCACACTTACAGGTAGGCACAGGGTGAACGGCGTCCTATTTGTAGTGTAGTGTAATATTATCCAACCATCAAGATGGCCGCAGTGTCCCGGACTGCAAGCTCGCCGTGCGTCGTTCAACAGCGAACATTTATATTTGCAATCATTAAGGGCAAAGTGGAACTTCCGGTTGCCGGAAGAACGTGATTGCTGCTCACAAGGTTGGACGGATCACCGGGAATATTATGTTGGATACCAATTAATCCAACATGGATCATAAATAGAATTATAAAAACAATTACCCAATAACAATCCATAGATTAACGCAGGCCAGGAAACTATGCCATCTTGTGGTTGGATTTAAGAATACATCATATCACCAAAGAGACACAAATCACATACATATTAAAATTGGACATAAACATTTTCACACAATTAGTAATATTTCAATATTTAAAATTTTTTAAACAATTTTCTAAACTTATTTCTCATCAATAGCTACACATCTCAAGAGTTATTAATAAAATCATTTACGTCCCATTCTATGTTCATACCAAATGGGCTATATGTTTTGACTTTGTATATCCAGTTAGTTTCCAATCTAGACACCCCGCTTGTGGTATTGCTACCCCTCCTACTTTCAGAAAACGTATCTATACCCAAGAAAACCGTCCCAGCCGGATTCCTCCCATGACATAGGTCGTGTCTAGAGACACTATGTTTGGGGTACCCTTTGAGGATATTTGCTACATGCTCCTTAAGCCTAACTTGTAGCGTCCTAATAGTCCTACCAATGTACTCCAATCCACATGGACACCTAATAATAAGGTATACCACGTGCTTAGTTGTACAAGTGATGAATGGTTTAATTTAAAATTTATGGTGCGTAGAATTGGACTGAAACTCATCAGTTCTCCTGTCTTTCAAAGAATTACAGATAGCACATTTTCTACATTTGAAGAAAAAAAAATTCTGAAAAAAAGATGTAGTGTTTGAGCATCTAACACATTCAGGGCTATCATCAGCCTAAGAGGTGGAGCGCCTCTAAAAATAACGGGGGGAGTAGCAGGCAAATGGGGGGCCCAGCACTCCATCATTTAGTAATATATGCCAATGCCCCCGCAAGATTTTCTTTACAGAGAAGTGTTGTAGGGAGTAGGTGGGAAAAAAGCAATATCTAACCGGTTGCCGACCAAATGCCGTGTATTTACTGCGGCAGTGTGGCTCTCACAGGCAAACTGACATAGGGCTAGGCCGGTCACGCACCTGCAGCTAGGGGGTGAGCGCGCTCCCGCTCCCCCTCGTCAGCGGGGAAGCTGATGCACGGGTGAGGCGACTCCGATTTCTTGTCTGACACCCGCGAGCGTTTCCCGCTGAGAGAGGAGGGGCAGCTGTTTTAAACACAGCTGAAGGTTCTTTTCCCTGGAATGATCATAGAGCCCCTGTGATCCTTTTTTTTTTTTTTTTTTTTCTATGTTCGTGCAGCTCCACTCTCCACCAATACATATGGAAGGGCAGCTGGAGCAGGAGACGACAGCTTAAAGGGCCTCATGCGGACAGCCATCTTCAAGCTGACCATGTCAGACCCCACTCCAGCTTCCTGCCCTGCAGATCCTGCAAGTCAGAACGACTCCAAGGTATGCCAGAGGTCAACACTGGGAACCTCTGTCTCTTTACCTATCCACTACTCAAGTCCTGCTGCATAGTGGTTTTGATGTCTTTCTATTCATTCACCCTTGTAGTTATATGCCCCTCTTTTGCAGATTAAGGCTTCAGATGACAAGAAGTGTAGAATCAGAGGCTCACATTCTCCTTCCAAGCAATGCGCTTCCTATGAGAACAAAATGGCAGCATGCTGGATTAAGCCCCTTTGCCAAAATTGTATAAATGAGCTAGTAGCAAAAGTGTCCCAGGGAATCCTAAAAGGCTTGGTCTCCTCAGTAAGAGAGGAGATGTTGGCTACTTTCCTCCCCTTTCGGTCTCTGGTTCAAAACCTGCAAACACAGACAGCGCCAAGCACTATGGCAAACCTTTCTGGTCAACCAGCCCTCCATTCCATCATGTAGCTGGGAACATCCCAATAGACAAGAGAACAGAGACAGAGGAGTCCCAGTCAGATTAGAAAAACAGTGAATGCTCCAATTCCATCGAACAAGAAATAAGATCACAAAAATTCCTCTTCGCCACAGAAGACATGGAAGAGTTGCTCATAGCCATATCAGACACATTGGACATCAAAGAGGAATGCACCAAGCTATCTCTTCAAGACAAAATGTACAAAGGGTTACTTTCCAAAATGCCTTGTACTTTCCTAGTCCACCAGTCATTGAAAAAAACCTCATCACGCAGGAATAGGCAGACCCTGAGAAGAAAATATTCACTCCAACCTCCATAAAATGTATATACCTATTCTCTAAAAAGCGGATGCAGAGCCCTAGGCCAAATGCCCTAACATAGATGCCTCTTTATCCAAAATATCGAACAAGACCAATCTGTCATTCGAGGACACAGGTACCCTAAGGCAGTGGTCCTCAAGTCCGGTCCTCAGGGCCCACTAACAGTCCAGATTTTAAGTATTACCTTGGGGAGATGCAGACTAGAGTACTGCAATCACTGAGCAGCAAATGATATCACCTGGGATGTATTTCAGTTTTCTTGCAAATCTGGCCTGTTAGTGGGCCTTGTAGGCCAAGGTTGAGGACCACAGCCCTAAGGGATCCAATGGACAAAAAGGCTAAAGCCTTGTTAAAAAAAAAAAAAAAGAAAAAAAGGGCCTAGGAAGTGGGTGCAGCCAGTATCAATCCGGTCATACCCTCTATTTGCCTCACCCGGACACTCATTCTCTGGCTTAGTCAGTTTCAAGCCCACATCAAAGCTGGCACACCCAGAGGGTAACTATAAAAACTATACTAACAACCAAAGAAAGCCCAGCTATTATTGCAGATGCCTTAGCTAGAGCTGTGAAGGTCACACCTCAGTCAATGGCCTTCATCAATTCAGCCTGAAGGGGAAATGCCACATCCAAGACCAAGTTATGTGAGATACCATTCTCGGGGAAACTGTTGAGAACTGAAATTGGTACTTGACAGGTCAGCGGATAGGAAAAAAGCATTCCTTCCACCCAGGAATAAAACAAAACCACTTTACTTCGTCCACAACCTCAGTACAGTAAGAAGCAAAGGAAGTCCAAGAAAAGGTGCTCTTTCACCACAAGGAAAGACAGACCCCTTGCCACCACCATCAAGAAGCAATAATAACTGTCTACCTGTGGGAGGAAGATTAGCTACATGTTCAAGTCAGTGGCAGACAGTAAGGACAAACAGACTTGTCCTCAACATCATTCTAGAGGGACGCACAATAGAATTCACCTGCACTCAGCAGACACCTCATTACATGTCTTCCAAGTCTACTTTTCTTTGCCAACAAGAAGGAAACATTGGAGCACAAACATCCTCATAGATGACATAACTGCCACAAATGTACACCTACATTCTACCTATTGGCCATTAAATATTTCTTAAGTGGATCTCACTACAAGCTGATAATAGACACAAATGTTATCACCTTGAACTGAGAAAGTGGCAATTTAAAGCCACAAAACATGTTTTTTTTCTTTGTGACATAAAGTAGGCTAATGTTTTACTAATAGCAGACGACTTGTGCCTATCCTTTGAACAACCACATTGGGCGCCTCTTCCAATCGAAGTACCTAAGGGTTTTTTTGCACTGACTCTTTCTACCACTTCATTCACCCATCTGAGAACCCCCAAAGAGCACACAGGATGGGAATGCCTGAAGCATAGAGTGACCACACAGACCCTGAACGAAGACAGGGTTTTTTCTTCAACCATGCACTCGGAAGGCCACTTGTTTTCCTCACCCCCAATTGGGTGACCACAGTCTACAGTTGTAAATCCATTTTGTCCTTTTTCCTTTTATTGTGGAAGCACTGCATTCTTGTTTTTGAAATCTACTATAGTATAAGTGCTCTCCCGCCATCCACTCTTTTTTTTTTTTTCCTTTTTCGGTGGAAAATCTCAGTTTTACCATCTCCTCAGGATCCTTCAGTCCCTGGTCTACTACCACACCCCAGACCTTATACAGTATCTCCGGAATCTAGGGTGGCCAGTAAATGAAGCAAAGTCACAAGAGTGACCTACTTAGGCTACGTCATAGATTCCAAGGTGACAAAAAATTTCCATACAAAAGAGAACAGAAACTTATAGTGGATATACTGCTCTTTTTTTCTATTAACCTCAACCACTTTAAGGAATGGGATGTATATAATGGACCAAATTACAATATCCATTCCCGCTATCACATGTGCCCAACTGCAAAAAAGAGCCCTGCAAACTTTTCTTCACCTTCAACCTTTCTTCACTGAAGAATCTTACCAGCATTCCCATACAGGTCTACTATGGTGGCTAAAACCCTAACCCTACAGGCAGTGATGGCTTTGGTATCGAACATTGGTAATCAGGATTACCACAGATGTGAGTGACAACATTACAATGATTATTTATATCAACAGGCATGGAGGTACCAAATATCTGTTAATGGCCCTGGCAGACACCCTTCTAAACTGGTCAGAAGAAAGCCTACTCTTCCTGTCAGCTATCCATCTGAAGGGGGCTCAAAACACACTGGCAAACTTTATCAGCAGAAAGATTCTCAAACAAACAGAATGGTCTCTGGATCAAAAAAACTTTCAAATGTATAACACAAGTGGTGAACCCAGCAGTAGACCTCTTCTTGACACAGACAAACACCAAGCCTCCAAAGTTCTTCTCGCTAACATTAACCAATGGAATGCAGGACTGAAGGCATTTCCAAGATATGGTTATTCCCTATATCCCAACAAACCTGATCCCAAATTGATCTGGAAGATCAAGGAAGAAAGTCATCCTGATGGCTCCCCACTGGCCACACAAGGTGTGGTTCATTCCCTTGAAAAGTGAGAGCATACAGCCACACTTAACACTGCCACTCAAAACCGATCTCCTGACACAGAGACTGACTATCCATACTCAGCATGCTAAAGCCAGCCATACACGGTTCGAATCTCGGACTGTATTATTCGGATTTTTGTTACCCGGACACGGACACTTTACTGTATGTTCGGGTAAAAAATCCGTGTTCGGTCGTTTTATTTCCGGGTTTTGCATGTTTTGGCGCTCTTTTCATGGCGGGCTTTCAACAGCCAATCAACAATCGTTTAACTGGTGTGCCTTAAGCTATCCCAGCCATGCCTGCAAATGTATGAGTAGCTGTGATTGGCCGTCTGAAGCATGTGACCAAGTCTTTATAAGTTCGAGGCAGCCGCAGCGGCGTCATTCTGCTGCTTAGCTCAGGGACAGAGCCCACATACGTGCTGGCTGCTGATTAGGGAAAGACAGGCAGGGAAAACGAATTGGTGTCCGGATAGAATTTAGGGTCAGGTCGGAGTGTTTAGGCAGGGCGAGTTGTAGGCATTTTAGGGATAGAGTCTGCTGAATTATAGGGTCAGTGTGTTCTACAAACTACAATCGATATTGCTGTGTGGTGTGGGATAGGAGATAGGCAGGTGTCAGTGATCCACATCCATTTTTCTGTGTGTGGGCTGCAGTGAACACAATCTTTTTGGGGTGCAGTGAACACAATCTTTTTGGGGTGCAGTGAACACAATCCTTTTGGGGTGCAGTGAACACAATCCTTTTGGGGTACAGTGAACACAATCTTTGTGGGGTGCAGTGAAGACAATCCTTGTGGGGTGCAGTGAAGACAATCCTTGTGGGGTACAGTGAACACAATCTTTGTGGGGTGCAGTGAAGACCATCCTTTTGGGGTGCAGTGAACACAATCTTTGTGGGGTGCAGTGAACAAAATCTTTGTGGGGTACAGTGAACACAATCTTTGTGGGGTACAGTGAACACAATCTTTGTGGGGTACAGTGAACACAATCTTTGTGGGGTGCAGTGAACACAATCTTTGTGGGGTGCAGTGAACACAATCTTTGTGGGGTGCAGTGAACACAATCTTTGTGGGGTGCAGTGAACACAATCTTTGTGGGGTGCAGTGAACACAATCTTTGTGGGGTGCAGTGAACACAATCTTTGTGGGGTGCAGTGAACACAATCTTTGTGGGGTGCAGTGAACACAATCTTTGTGGGGTGCAGTGAACACAATCTTTGTGGGGTGCAGTGAACACAATCTTTGTGGGGTGCAGTGAACACAATCTTTGTGGGGTGCAGTGAACACAATCTTTGTGGGGTGCAGTGAAGACAATCTTTGTGGGGTGCAGTGAAGACAATCCTTTTGGGGTGCAGTGAACACAATCTTTGTGGGGTACAGTGAACACAATCTCATACTTCTGAAGATTTGAGGGTGCTGCCTGTTTCATCCTCCTCCTCCTCATCCATCCTTTTAGGGGTACAAACAATAGTAATTGGGGCCTAGTGTGCTTCTGTACGTGTGAAAAACATACACTTTTTTTTTATCATATTTCCTATTCCGCTATTCAATAAAAACCTTTGGGGATCAATTAAATTGCGGAATAGTCTGTGTCGGTACGTGTGAGATCCACCTTTCCAAGTTTTTGGGGTTCATCTCATACTTCTGAAGCTTTGAGGGTGCTGCCTGTTCCATACTCCTCCTCCTCCTCCTCCTCCTCCATCCTTTTAGGTGTACAAACAATAGTAATTGGGGCCTAGTGTGCTTCTGTACGTGTGAGATACATACTTTTTTTTGATCATATTTCCTATTCCGCTATTCAATAAAAACCTTTGGGGATCAATTAAATTGCGGAATAGTCTGTGTCGGTACGTGTGAGATCCACCTTTCCAAGTTTTTGGGGTTCATCTCGTACTTCTGAAGCTTTGAGGGTGCTGCCTGTTCCATACTCCTCCTCCTCCTCCATCCTTTTAGGTGTACAAACAATAGTAATTGGGGCCTAGTGTGCTTCTGTATGTGTGAGATACATACTTTTTTTGATCATATTTCCTATTCCGCTATTCAATAAAAACCTTTGGGGATCAATTAAATTGCGGAATAGTCTGTGTCGGTACGTGTGAGATCCACCTTTCCACGTTTTTGAGGTTCATCTCATACTTCTGAAGATTTGAGGGTGCTGCCTGTTCCATACTCCTCCTCCTCCTCATCCATCCTTTTAGGTGTACAAACAATAGTAATTGGGGCCCAGTGTGCTTCTGTACGTGTGAGATACATACACTTTTTTTGATCATATTTCCCATTCCGCTATTCAATAAAAACCTTTGGGGATCAATTAAATTGCGGAATAGTCTGTGTCGGTACGTGTGAGATCCACCTTTCCAAGTTTTTGAGGTTCATCTCATACTTCTGAAGATTTGAGGGTGCTGCCTGTTCCATACTCCTCTTCCTCATCCTCCCTTTAGGGTAGGAAAAAATTTAATCGGGCCTAGTCTGTGTTTGTACGTGTGAGATACACAGTTTTTTATCCTATTCCGCTATTCAATACACACCCTTTTGGTGTAAAAAAACATTAAATTGCGGCATAGTTTGCATATTTGACTGTGAGATACACCCGTGCGATACTGTTGTTCTTTTGTTCTGCTATTCAATAAAGACCTTTCTAGGGCAAGATCTTAAATTTCAGAAATATGAGGAGAGCGTCAAATAGGGGCCGTGGCCGGGGTCGTGGTGCTGCTGCTAGAGCTCCTGTTGCAAGGAGAGGATGTGGTCGATCTGTGCCAGCTACACGCACAAGTGAAACACCTTCCTCAAGTGTGAGTAGGCGACAGAACCTGCAGCAGTATTTGGTAGGGCATCATACGCCTCTAGAAGTGATGAGGCCAGAACACAGAGAGGCGATAGTAGATTGGTTTGCTGCTGACAGTGCCTCCAGTTCCTTCACATTGTCTCCCACCCAGTCTACTGCAGAAAGGTCAGAGTTGGCACCTGCAGCCAATGTCCAACCGTCTTTCACCTCACCCCCTTGCAAATCAGGCAAGCAGTCTGAGCCCCAAGCCATACAGCAGTCTCTTATTCTTTTTGAGGACTCTGTCAGCAGGGTTTCCCAGGGCCATCCACCTAGCCCTGCCCCAGAAGTGGAAGAGATTGAGTGCAGCGATGCCCAACCACTTATTTCTCAAGATGAGTACATGGAAGGACCATCACAGCACGTCTCCGATGATGACGAAACGCAGGTGCCAACTGCTGCGGCGTTCAGCATTGTGGAGACCGACAGGGAGGGCAGGGGTGAAGACTGGGTGGAAGATGATGTGGAGGACGATGAGGTACTCGACCCCACATGGAATGAAGGTCATGCAGGTGACCTGAGTATTTTGGAGGAAGAGGCGGTGGTCGCACAGAGCCACCAGCACAGCAGAAGAGGGAGCAGGGTGCAGAAGCGGAGCGGCCGTGCCCTAGACACTACGCCTGCTACTGCCCAACGCAGCAAGGGAACGAGCGCACCAAAGTCAGCTCAAAAGAGTTCTCTAGCGTGGAAGTTCTTTAGAAAATGTGCTGATGACAGGACACGAGTGGTTTGCACCCTGTGCAATCAGAGCCTGAAGCGAGGCATAAACCTTCTCAACCTGAGCACAACCTGCATGATCAGGCATCTAAGTGCAAAGCACGAGCTGCAGTGGAGTACACACCTTCAAAACCAAGAAACGTCTCTGGCTCATCCTGCTTTCTCTTCTGCTGCAGTCTCGGCCGCTCCAGCCACCTCTGTAGTCATACCGGCACCTGCCACCCCGCAAACAGACGATCTGTCAGCAACACCACCACCTGGGTCACCAACAACCATCTCCACAATGTCCCGTGGAAGTGTTCAGCTTTCCATCTCCCAAACGCTTGAGAGGAAGAGGAAGTACCCCCCTACCCACCCGCGATCCCTGGCCCTGAATGCCAGCATTTCACAATTATTGGCCTTTGAAATGCTGTCATTCCGTCTGGTGGAGACGCCCAGTTTTAAAAAGCTTATGTCGGTGGCTGTCCCACAGTACGTCGTGCCCAGCCGCCACTACTTTTCCAGGCAAGCCATCCCTTCCCTGCACAACCAAGTGGGGGGAAAAAATCAGGTGTGCACTGCGCAACGCCATCTGTGCCAAGGTCCACCTAACTACCGATACGTGGACCAGTAAGCACGGTCAGGGGCGTTATATCTCCCTAACGGCACACTGGGTAAATGCAGTGGCGGATGGGCCTGAGGCGGATAGCAATTTGGCGCGTGTCCTTCCACCACCGAGGATTGCAGGGCGCTTCAGTTTGCCTCCTGTTCCTAACTCATCCTACTCCGCTACCTCATCCTCTACCGCCTCCTCATCCGGACAGCGTAATACCTTCACCACCAACTTCAGCACGGCCAGGGCTAAACGACAGCAGGCAGTTTTACAACTTGCCTGTTTGGGGGACAAACCGCGCAGGAGTTGTGGAGGAGCATGGAACAGCAGACAAATGAGTGGTTGCTGCCAGCGAGCCTCAAGCCCAGCCTGGGGGTGTGCGATAATGGGCGAAATCTCATAGCAGCTCTGGGCCTAGCCGGTTTGATGCACATCCCTTGCCTGGCGCATGTGCTGAATTTGGTGGTGCAGAGGTTCCTTAAAAACCACCCCGATATGTCAGAGCTGCTGCAGAAAGTGCGGGCCGTCTGTGCGCACTTTCGGCGTTCTCACCCTGCTGCTGCTCGCCTGGCAGCGCTGCAGCGTAACTTCGGCCTTCCCGCTCACCGCCTCATATGTGACGTGCCCACAAGGTGGAACTCCACCTTGCACATGCTGCAAAGACTCTGCGAGCAGCAGCAGGCCATAGTGGAGTTTCAGCTGCAGCACGCACGCGTGAGTCGCTCTGCGGAACAGCACCACTTCACCACCAATAACTGGGCCTCCATGCGAGACCTGTGTGCCTTGTTACGCTGTTTTGAGTACTCCACCAACATGGCCAGTGGCAATGACGCCGTTCTCAGCTTAACTATCCCACTTCTATGCCTCCTTGAAAAAACAATTCGGGCGATGATGGAAGAGGATGTGGCACAGGATGAGGAGGAGGAGGATGAAGAGGTAACATTTCAAAGGTTTTCAGGGCAGTCATTCGCAAGGGGCTCCGAGGGTGGGTTCCTGCACACACAAATGCCAGGGACACAATTGTCCAGCAGGGGCACAGTTCTGGAGGATGAGGAGGAGGAGGAGCTGGAGGAGGAGATATAACCATGTTCACAGCAGGGTGGCACCCAGGCCAGCTCATGGCCATCACTGGTGCGTGGCTGGGGGGATACAGAGGACACGGACGATACACCTCCCACAGAGGACAGCCTTTCGTCGCCTCTGGGCAGCCTGGCACACATGAGCGATTACATGCTGCAGTGTCTCCACAACGACCGCCGAGTTGCCCACATTCTAACTTGTGCTGATTACTGGGTGGCCACGCTGCTGGATCCCCGTTACAAGGACAACGTACCGTCCTTAATTCACTCACTGGAGTGCGATCGCAAGATGCGCGAGTACAAGCGCACGCTGGTAGATGCGATGCTGCTGGCATTCCCATCTGACAGCGGGGCCACAGTGGAAGCACAAGGCGGAGGAGGAGGAGGAGGAGGAGGAGGTCGCCAACGCAACCAGGGCACCGCCAGCACCTCAGAAGACAGGGTTAGCATGGCCGAAATGTGGAAAAGCTTTGTCAGCACGCCACAACAAACAGCAGCACCAGCAGCTCAGATGGAACGTCTTAGCAGGAGGCAGCATTTTACCAACATGGTGGAGCAGTATGTGTGCACACGCCTACATGTAGTGAATGAGGGGTCTGCCCCCTTCAACTTCTGGGTCTCCAAATTGGGCACATGGCCTGAGCTTGCCCTTTACGCCTTGGAGGTGCTGGCGTGCCCTGCAGCCAGTGTATTATCTGAACGGGTATTTAGCACGGCTGGGGGCGTTATAACAGACAAGCGCAGCCGCCTGTCCAGAGACAATGTGGACAAGCTCAGGTTCATTAAAGTGAACCAGGCATGGATCCCACGGGACTTTTCCGTACCTTGTGCAGAATAGCAATGGATACCGACCTTACCCACCCATTGTTCCATTTTTGCTCTTTCTCACTCTTTTGGGGTGTACCCTCATTTAAAATTTGTGAAAAGAAGCAGTGTTGGCTACCTCGTCCTCCTCCTCAGGGCCAGATTAACGTAGGGGCTATTGGAGCTGCAGCTCCAGGCCCCTACCTTTTATATAGGCCCCGGGTTGGCCATATTCACTGTGACCGCTCTTCTGTCACTTGTAAACACAAAAGTCTGGCTTCTATGCTCGCTTCCCCAGGCAGCACCCTCAGAACCTCCCCACACAGCGCGAAGGCCTGACAAGGAGGGACAGTTGCCGATGCATGGATGTGTTTAGGGGCTTCAGAGACAGCATCCCATGTTGAATTAGGCATGCATGGCTGCACCCTTCCTCCTCTGGGTGCATGCCAAGGCACGGCCCTTAAGGCCCTTCAAAATCCTCAGCACCAAGACCATGATGCTCTTAATCCGGCCCTGGTCCTCCTCCACCGCCGCTTCCACCTACACCGCCCATAGGTGTGCGCAGCCTATTGCATTAGGGTGTGCACCCCAAAGTTGAAATACACATGCATGTGTTTGCCTACATGTACATGGCCCCGATACATTACTCTCCCTGCTGGCAAAGAGAAATAGAGCAGAGCAGGTCCGAGGGAGATCTTAGGGATCTTAGGTACACCCGGCACACCCTGTGCGCACGCCTATGACACCGCCACATGCACCACCACCTCAACCTCCCTCCTACTCCATATGGGCCTCGTCCTTCAGAGATGAAGAACATTGTTTTATTTTTCTGTTTTTTTTTGTTGTTTTAAGTTATTTCCCTATCCACATTTGTTTGCAGAGCACTTGCCATGCTCTTAACTACGTTTTGCTGCCATTTGCAGCACTCTAGCCCTTTCCATTGGTGTTTTAGAGCCATTTTAGTGCCTTAAAGTTCGGGTCCCCATTGACTTCAATGGGGTTCGGTGTCCGGGAAAAGTTCGGTAAAAGTCCGGGACACGGACCCGGACTTTTTTTTAAAGTTCGGCCGAACCCGTCGAACACGGACATCTAGGTGTCCGCTCAACCCTAGTCGAGATTCAAACCATGTATGAGCAGGCTGATTGTACTCAAGTTGGTCGATTAATCAACTTTGGCACAACCAACCTGTCTGGATTTTACATGCAATTATTGATATTGGCTATTAGAACTGCTAGGAGTAATCACTGTGTTCTCCCAGCAGAGATGGCTCCCCAAGCAAGCCATCAGCACTGTTTGACCTTTTCTCCCAACCAAATAGGGGATAAAAAGCCTCTGAAGATATAATTGGTAAATGGATTAAACTAGCAATTTCATACACCTACCAATCTCAGAACCAAATGCCACCCAATGGACTTACAGCTCACTCCACTAGGCCATGGCATCCTCATACTTGATTTTACTACTTTTACATCTTAAGGGGTCCAAAATTATACCTGTTCCGTTGGTACTTTTTTAAAACTGAGGCAAAGTATGTGGCAATATTTTATAATGTTGAGTGATGTGTATCCTTATCTCAGATGCTACCCTGGAAGACTCCTAGAATGAGTTACCAGGTACCTCCCTTTTTTTTATTTTATTTTTTTATACTACATGGGCCCCCCAGATGAGTTATGCCATAATGTGCTAGTATGCTCCACACATTAACTTAACTGTCATAATGTGCCGTTCAATGCTGCGCGGTTATTGATCCCTCAGGTCCCGGGCACTTCCATCTTTGCCTGGTTTTTCTTGGTTGTTTGGCTGCTTGAATACCCACACCACAATTACGTTACGTGTGCGCATGCACACAGGAGTCCCATTACCACAGAATACAGCAGGTGCCATAAATGTAAGACACGCACGGCTCAGTGTACAACTGTACATTATAGCTGGCAGGTGGGGTAAAAATTATTAGAGGAAACAAATAGGGTCTTCTGTCATGAAAATTGTGCCTGTTAGGAAGTCTTTAAAAAGTGTGCTTTACCACTGTAAGCATTTCTACATTTATTTGAGATTCTTATTGTATCTCTATCTCCTCATGAATGATGTCCGTGCAGTTACCAGCATAGTATTTGCTATAGTATTGTTAAATACCAATACTTGAGTATAGTAGTGACATTTCTGGGGTCCCCTCATTGCCCACTTGGCTGATACTTTTCAGATTGGTTCCACATGTGTATTAAGACATGGTCTCAACACATGCAATCTATATCAAGTGCTTACAAATAAGAACTCTGTGTGAAACCATGTCAAGGCTGTTTCTCTTGCAATCTGTTAACCTGTATACGTGATTTACATAGCAAACCAGCAGCAGAGAGGAGCGCTACATGGAACCATTCTTTGGATAATAATGCATCCCATTGTGTTTTTTCTTAGAGTGGTTCTAAAGTCAAAATGTTTATTACCTTAATGCATTCTATGCATTAAGGTAAAAAACTCCCCCTGGCCTAGCACCCCTCCCCTGAACAATTACTTGTTCAGCACCACTCCTTCACTAGCTGGCCTCATAGAAGATACTGGCAGCAGCATAGGTTCCCGCTGCTAAGAGTTAAACTACTGTAAGGAGGGAGCGGGGCTTACGGGTGCTGTCTGTGTTGTGTGTCTATGGACCCACACAGCCTAGATTGGGAGTGTGCATACAGGTGCCAAAATGGCTTGCTGAGGAGGCACCCAGAGGAGGGAGGAGTGGAAAGCACATATCAGGTAAGTAAAATTTTTGTTTGTTTACTTTAAAGCAAAAAAAAATCATTTGTAACCCTTTAAGAACATGACAAGATCTGCTGACATATATATATATATATATATATATATATATATATATATATATATATACACACACAGTTGTGCTCATAAGTTTACATACCCTGGCAGAATTTATGCTTTCTTGGCCATTTTTCAGAGAATATGAATAACACAAAAACTTTTTAAGTGTTTGGCTGAAGCCAATTATTATCAATCAACTGTGTTTAATCTTATTAAATCATAATGACAACAGAAACTACCCAAATTACCCTGATCAAAAGTTTACATACCCCAGTACTTAATACCGTGTATTGCCCCCTTTAACATCAATGACAGCTTGAAGTATTTTGCAGTAATTGTGGATGAGGCTCCTTATCTACTCAGATGGTAAAGCTGCCCATTCTTCCTGGTAAAAAGCCTCCAGTTCCTGTAAATTCATGGGCTGTCTTGCATGAACTGCACGTTTCAGATCTCCCCAGAGTGGCCCAAAGATATTGAGGTCAGGAGATTGAGATGGCCACTCCAGAACCTTCACTTTATTTTGCTGTAGCCAATGACAGGTCGACTTGGCCTTGTGTTTAGAATCATTGTCATGTTGCAATGTCCAAGTACATCCCATGCGCAGCTTCTGGGCTGATGAAAGCAAATTTTCCTCCAGCATTTTTTGATAACATACTGCATTCATCTTGGCATCAATTCTGACCAAATTTCCTGTGCCTTTTGTAGCTCACACATCCCCAAAACATCAGCGATCCACCTCTGTGTTTCACAGTAGGAATGGTGTACCTTTCATCATAGGCCTTGTTGACTCCTCTCCAAATGTAGCGTTTATGGTTGTGGCCAAAAAGCTAAATTTTGGTCTCATCACTCCAAATGACTTTGTGCCCTAAGGTTTGAGGGTTGTCTCTGTGCTGTTTGGCGTATTGTAAGCGGGATACTTTGTGGCATTTGGGTAGTAGTGGCTTTCTTCTGGTGACTCGACCATCCAGTCCATTTTTCTTCAAGTGCCTCCTTATTGTGCATCTTGAAACAGCCACACCATATGTTTTCAGAGAATCCTGTATTTCACCCGAAGTTATTTGTGGGTTTTTCTTTGCATCCTGAACAATTTCTTCCTGGCAGTTGTGGCTGAAATTTTAGTTGGTCTACCTGACCGTGGTTTGGTTTCAACAGAACCCTCATTTTCCACTTCTTGATTAGCATTCCACTGCTGATTGGCATTCTCAATTCCTTGGATATCTTTTTGTATCCCTTTCCTGTTTTATACAGTTAGCCTACCTTTTCCCGCAGGTCCTTGACAATTTTTTTGCTTTCCCCATGACTCAGAATCCAGAAACATCAGTGCAGCACTGGATAAAAGATGCAAGGGTCTGTCAGGAGTCCAGAAACTCATTGACCTTTTATACACACACATGAATTACAAGCAAACAGATCACAGGTGAGGATGGTTACCTTTAATAGCCATTCAAACCCCTTTGTGTCAACTTGTGTGCATGTTATAAGGCCAAAATCACCAGGGTATGTAAACTTTTGATCAGGGTAATTCGTGTAGTTTCTGCTGTCATTATGATTTAAAAAGAGTAAACACAGTTGATTGATAATAAATGGCTTCAGCCAAACACTAACCATGAGTGAAAGAAAAGTTTTGTGTTATCATTCATATTCTCAGAAAAATGGCCAAGAAATCATAAATTCTGCCAGGGTATGTAAACTTATGAGCACAACTGTTTATCTACATATATATATATATATATATATATATATATATATATATATATATATATATATATATATATATATATATATATATATATATATATTATACGGATTCCGAATTATAGATACAAGCTACTCTAGACAGGATGTGTAATATGTGTTTACTCATCTGTGCCTCTTGCAAGTTGGCATTTTCCTAATGAATCTGAAAAGCACATAAAATTTAGCAGTAAAACACTGAAAAGTTTCCATTAATTCTTGTTTAAATTACCAAGGATTTCCAGGATTACTATTTACCAATAGCCTGGATGGATTTGGTTATAATGAAAAATAGTGTTTACCATTCTAAGACCCCTACATTTACACTTTGCTTTTCTACTCAATAAGGTGTAAAATGCACAGTTAAAAGCATATCGGTTTTTATTATTTATATATAAGTACTAACCTTTAAATGGTTATAGACTGTTGTTCTCAGTGTTTTTAGATTGAGAAGCAGACTGTTAGGTTTTTGTTAATTTTCTCCATTTTTAATTCTAATGTTTCATGTGGTAATATGTGTTCCTGTGCTTTTGTTCTATTCGTTTGTTGCTCCTCTTTGGTGGAATTTTCACAGAGGTTTTACACAAGGAGAACAAATCTTTCTGAAATCTGTGCTCACTTTGGTTTTTAAATAGTATGTTTTACTTTTTTTTATATTTAGGGGCCGCACAGGAAGAATTCGAGTGTTGTCTTTTAAAACTGGTATTATTTCCCTATGTAAAGCACATTTGGAAGATAAGTACAGATGTAAGTATCTCTTCTGTAATAACTAGCAATGTAATTTGTTTTTTCCCATGTTTACTAAATGCATATATTGCTTATATGCTTGCTCATCCACTTTGCTGACCCAAGCACTAGGTGTGTGGTTCTCCAAAACGTTTGGCTAGTTTTCAGAATCCTGATTTCAGTTACACAGAACTGGAAAATTGAAGCAGGCATGGCACATACTTAAAGCTGGTTTCCATATTTAATGTCCCTTTTTAAATTGTTTGTGCTTGCTGTATAGACTGACAGTCACAATCTCTATCTCAACCAATCAGAAGGAACGTTGTATTTATTCATAGAATATAAAGCTTTCTTTGGCTAAGCAACAGATATTTTGTGTCCAGGAGTAGGATGGGAAGTCCTTGTATATCTGCCAGAACACGGTGTATACTGTATGTGGCTGGGGCTGCAGACATGTTATATATACAATATGCCCAGCAAGCATACCTGTTGCAGTAAATTATTTGGGCCAGCTTGGCCAAAACTATTTAACCAGTCAGGATCATAAAGCCACCGCCCAGCCCTTCTGCTATTGGCTGGGCGGTAAGATGTTAAAGGACATTAAATGTGGAGATCGGATTTAAATGTTGTTGGTTGCCACTTGACTTGGATATTCATATTTGGTAATATTATACTAGTGTGGATAATTGGTTATTCAAGTATAAATATCATAACCTTGGGTGTTTGGCATCCATGATCAACTTTATGCCATGTTGTGCTAGTGAAGGTGTCCTTTGACCATTTGACATCCCTTTTTGTCAACCAAATATCATTGTTATAGGGGGTCTTTTCAGATCCTGTGCTGGTCAGTAAGTCTAAAAGGTTAAAAAAAATGACTAGGATGTAAATATGTTGCACCTTTCAACAGCATAATCTAAAATAAGACCATTAATAGTTTGTTGCCATGCAGCCTTGCATCACCTTCTAGCCTACCATCTAATTTGTTGTACAAACTAAGTATCCAGTGTTAAACTTTGTTTGTCACACCATAGATATTTTATATAGTAGATGAGATGACATTTTATTTGTTTTCTTTTGAAAATGGCAATAGAGCTATTGGGAAAGATTCCATGTATATTACACACATTTATAACAACTACAGGTGCTATCTGCACCTTTGGCTGTCATTTTTCCACATCCGTTTGTGCTCAGACAAATTTTAAGTTGTAAACAAATCAGTAAATCAAAAGTGCTGAACCTGAAAACATGCTGAGGCCTGGGGATAGAAAAACACCAAAACAACATGGTGTTAATGGAAGGAGCTGGAAACAGCCTCTAGTGGGTGATAAAATGGCAGTGTAGAGAAGCACAGTAATTTGTCTGTGTCATGCTTGTGGATTGCATTGAATTTTCATTGGAAATTGTGCTTAGTGGGAAAACTTTAAATACTTATTTATTAAACATTGTTGGCATTTAAAACAGGGGGAAATAGCCTACTTGTTCCCAGCTGATCATGTTTTTTTTTTTTTTGGCCTATTAAATAACCTGGAACACTTTGTCCTTTTACCCAACAAGGTGTATGGCTGCTTTGCTTTTGCTATATAGTTAAAGGAAATATAATAATATATTTAAAAATAGATGACTTAGTCAAACGTAATAGCTCTTGATAATTTAAACGTGTGGGAAGGAGCCAGAGATGCACAAATCCTTTAACACCTGCCTGTGCACACACTTATCAAATTACTTGATCAAACTGTGGGTTTTTGATCAATTAGTTTAGATCATGGGGTGTAGAAAAAAGGAGACATTCATCTATGTACAGGATAGAAACACAAGATAATAAGGAGATCACCAGCAGAAAGCCTGTGTATAATAGGATTTTCAGCTGCAATGCTAAGTGTGCTTGAATTTCTAATCTTGCTACATAATTAGGGCCACTGCTGCACTATTCCGTTTGTTGGGGAGTTAGTAGGTACTATTCATGTGTCCAGCAGTTTGAGGCTCTGCCCTTCATACAGGAGCAAGATGAACAGTTCAGTCCTCTCCTAAACACTGCGATGCCAGGCTAAATTAAATTTTGTTTTGATAATTTACCAGATGGTTTTTATGATAGATCAAGACACATGTATGTAAAGATGTGTGTAAAACAGTATTGCTTTCTGCTCCCTTGATGGGTTCTCACAAGTAATCTCTTATTTTGTTAGGTGCTCCCTAGAAACCATTATATGAAAAGTAAATATAAAACAACTGCTACAAACCTATTATATTCTCCTGGATCACATAAGGAATTCATTGTTACTACCCAGTCTTCTGCTCTATTGCATGTAAACGCATTACATAAAGCCTTTTTGTTTCCTGCATTTCCCAAAGCATTGTGTATGACTAAGTAGGAACTTGCATAGCACATATACATTCATACTTCTAGAAGGTTTTAAGCAGTCCATGACTTGCCTCACCCATTAAAGAATCAATGGTCATTGACGTTACTTTGTGTGCATTACACTGTTTTCATCGCTCCCAAGCAGTGCTGTGCAAATTAAACAGGGTAACTGAGCAAATTTTAGCAAGGGAAACAAGAAAGCAGTGACTTCTATTGCTGGGCTTTGTTTAATTTGTTATATGCATGCACTTGAAATGGTTTCGCTAAGCTATGCAGGAAAAAAAATACGTACAGTATTATAGGAACAAATACTGTTCTCAAAGTTTAATGTCTATACAACTTGACTGAAAGTAACATCTGGTCCTTTTAGGGCCCATTTACACCACCCTTGTCTGCTTTCGGTGCATTGAATGCATACGCATTAGCATGCATTGTGCCACGTGTTAATGTGCATTGCATTAGGACAGCCCAATGCATGTCTACTGAAAAGTTACACTGTGATGCCATTCAGAATAAATGGGACCCTATTGCACCAATATATGTAACCTGTTACCACAATGTGGTATTGTGAGCGGGCCCTTAAAGCCTAACTTTTTTTTTTATTTGGAGAAAGTGGTGGAGAATAAAACATATATTTTTTTTTTTTTCTTGTCTGTGTCCCTATTGCTTGACTAGGTATGTTATATCCAACTGCCTGCTCCCCCCTTATGACACCCATAAAAAATGGGGGGAGGGGGAGAGGGAGAGGATGTAAAGAATAGACCAAACTAAAAACAGTCAGAAGCTCTAACCCCTCCCACAGGTATCTGAATAAGGGAAGCACCCTAATTTTGTACTGTAAAACTATTATATATAAAAACTCGAACAGTATGAACATACAAATATCTTCAGGATAGGGCACTTTGTTCGCAGCCACTATGCTTTCAGGAATGCAGCTGACATCCAAGCCAGCAGTACTGGCTGTCGGGACAGCACATTTTCTAGACACATTTTCTGTGTCCCTGTTAGAGAGGTTTCCCATTGGTACCCCTTTTGTGACAAAATGAGGGCAAATCTCCCCAACTGGGACAGATTCTTTATGATGGACCCTCTAACCCTTTCCTAATAAAATCCCCAAAAAAACAAAGTTTTGTCTGGAATTGCATTTTAATGGTATTTTAATTTACCTTTACATATCGTTGGGCTTCCAAAAGGCATAAAGTACTTCAGAACTCTGATGCAGCAGATTGCCACTTTGGATTTGTAGGCAAGTCATTGTTAAAACTAGATTCCAGAAATTCAGCAACTTTATAAAAAGTGTTGGCATACTATAAGTTAAGTCCAACAAGCATATACAGCAGCTATGCCCGCCCCCCTCCCCTCTACTGCCCATTTACAGAAGGCTTTGTATTTTGTGAATGAGTTCACATATTACAAAGGCTTTTGTGATTGGGCAGGAGGAGGGGAGGGGGAGGCATAGCAGCTGCATTGACTCTACACTTGAAGAAGCTGAGACCAGAGTCCAAGCTTCCACAGTCAAAGCTCTGGAAGATATCTTCCTGGAGCACAATAAACCTGTCGGATATAAATGCAAGAAATAAGCCCATCAGATGGCATGCACCTCATTTGACCTAAATCATAATATGCCTGCATTTTTTACAAAGTTTGCTTGGTTCTTTGAGTTCAGGTTTAAGTGGGTCTAACTAGCCAGCCTACATATCTGCTTTGTGGTGCAGCAGCAAGTCAATATTGTAGTACTCATGGGAAATGTAGATACATATGGGAAATGTGCCCTTAAAAATAAATAATTTTAAAGGGTATTTTCAAAGTATACTAAATTTAATCAGTGACCAGTGTGTGTTGAAATACATAGAAGTATTTGTCTGCCTCACTTCTGCTTAGCTTGTACCAAGAGCTCTTATCCAACAGCTCTATCTGCACCTGAAAGAAAGTATACTCACCCATTTAGATCAGACTAAGACAGACAAAAGTGATACATTTAAAAAAAAAAAAAGTCCTTATGCCATATAGGAAGGGGTAGCTAGAGGGAGGAGGCTTAATCATGGTAATTATAAGACTGTAGTCTAGGTCAGCTAGACTTTCTTTTGTGCTTGCAGCCTCTGTCACATACAGATTCTGTCACTTTTACTGGTAATCCTTGTAATTGATTGGTTCTTTATATGAAGCCCAGTTATGGGCTTTTAAAATGCTTAAACATGTTGCTTCACATTTTGGAACATTGTTGAAAGTTCAAATTATCTAGCCTATGGAAAACATTACCTATTTTTCCAATAAGTTGATTGTGCTGAAATAAGTATAATAAATTTCATCAGTCATTTGGGCTTAACGTACTTTGTTTTTCAGACTTGTTTAAGCAAGTGGCAAGCTCTACTGGATTTTGTGACCAGCGGAGACTGGGCCTCCTCCTTCATGATGCCATCCAGATACCACGGCAGCTGGGTGAAGTGGCTTCCTTTGGCGGAAGTAACATTGAACCCAGTGTTAGGAGCTGCTTTCAGTATGTAAGTAATTTTTAGTCTTTAAGTGAATGTCTATAAGGATACAAATATGGGAACTACAATTTGACAGTTAACCTGATCTTGGCTTCACTACCTTGGGAAACACCAACTTGGAACAAGTAGATTTCAGACCTTTCAGACTTGTGCAGGGTCAGTGACCTAATAAATATTGAAGAAAGGATAAAGATGAGCCTGCACCTTTTAAAAATAAGTCCGCAGCGATCGGTCCCATATGTTTTCCTTATGTTTTCTTTAACTTGTATAGTAAATTGATTAGAGAAGGTCTGTCTGTGCATTGCTCATAGAATACCACATCATGGGTCACTAATCTCTTTCTTGGCAAAGCGTTCAGCATTCTTTTTTTTCCTTTTTTTTTTTTTTACTTTATAGCAAACAAAGCTTGAGAACAGCAAGGTTCCTGCAAATGTAAGCTTCATAAAGATAACAAGGATTTAAAGATTTGTTTGTGATTAATAAAAGGATGTCAGTAGAGTAGAGCTGTGTTGATTTATTCCACATACACACGATCAGATAATCAGAAGAAAAAAATTGCTTTCGAATTGATCGCACAATAATCTGATTCTTGGTACACAGCTTTTCGACAGTCCATGACAGTTCGTCCAACAATATCCAAAAGGACAAATACGAAAACTTTTCTCGTACGATAGCCTAGCAAACGACAATAGTTTAATCAGTACAGTATGCGTTCGCTAAAAATCGATAGACAAAGACAACGCATGATCGGAAACACAAAAATAACCCAGAAGGCGACGGGAGAACGTAAACCATGTTCGAACTGCAAAACCTACAACCAGAAAATTGTTTGCAGACTATCAAAATGTCTCTCAATGTTCGATACTTAAAAAATACAGCAATCATGATAAAGCCTGGCTCCCATTGTTTTTGTTTTGCACTGTTTTTGACACTTTGCAGGGTAACTATTGCACTCCCTTTTTTGTGGAAGGGGGCACTGTTTTATTCCCCTTGGACAAAAATAGACTGGCAGAAATGCCAAAAATACAACAATCATGATCTCTTTAAAAAACCTGCCTGCTATTGTTTTTGTTTTGCACTGTTTTTAACTGGCTGTTTTGACTGGCAGAAATCTTGGAAAGCCTATCTTGCTACAAATGAAGAACTTGTATTTCTTTTGCAGTTTACTGAAAAATTGCACTTTCACTGTTGGCTTCTTTTCAATAAAGAGAAAATTGTTAGTAAAAAATTTGTGATTTTGTTGAATAATAGTCAAATTATATATAATTTTAGAAATTATTGTTGTGTTAAATAATGGCGCATGTAGTAATGTAAATGCAAAGAAAAAGCCGCTCTAAATTGACACAAATGTAATTAAACCATAAACCTAAACGTGAAATATGAGCAACTCAGTGAGCAACTGAGATCAAATTATGATAACATAATGTCCATATAGATAAACCATAATATACATAATATAGGTTATCAGAGAAGGATCAAGTGAGTCCAAATAAATGTGCAAAGTGCAAGAAAGGAAATCCTCCACCACAATATTGTGACTTCTTCCTCAATCAGTGTTGAATGCTAAAGCCACGCTATGCGCTTACCAGAGGGGAGAAGTAAACCAGCCTTTAGATGTAATCAAAGAGAGACTCCAATGGGATCCAATAGATGCTCTATTTGCCTATGCCAGACAGGTCCGGCAGGGAGCCTGCGATCTGAACCGACCACTGCGATGCAGACAATCCGAGCCCGACACTCTCAAGCATGAACATAAAAGATGGAGGCCACAGATAGTAAAGTACATAGGCACACAATTTATTAGAAAAAGGTAAAAAGGACACCTAACTAATTTGAAGGCTAGTTTCAAATTTAAATGGAACGACCTGGCGGTCAAATATCTAGGGACTTATATTCCTGTGGATCTGTCTCAAGTATATGAGCTCAACTTCCCCCCATTGATAAGAGAAACAAAGACAATGTTGAGACAGTGGCAGGGAGGATTGCAATCGTGGTTTGGGAGGTGTAATCTGCTAAAAATGAGCATATTGCCGAGATATCTATATTTCATGCGCGCATTACCAATTAAAATCCCAAGTAGTTTCTTTAAGACGGTGAATGCAATGTTTTCAAATTCTATTTGGGCTAACAGGAAACCACGGGTAGCAAGGAACATCTTAACGATTCCTAAACAAATGGGTGGTATTGCACTTCCGGACATACGGAAATATTACCATGCGATACACATGACTAGAATTCTAGATTGGTGGCATCACACAGGGACAAAACTCTGGGTAAAAATAGAACAAGAACAAACTATAGCCACTCTGAAGCGAGCATTATGGTGCTACCCATCACTCCCAAATACTCTGAAACAACATCCGATAATTGGAACTACGTTGCGAATAGGATGGCAACAGAGCATTAGATGTGGTTTAACAACATTTAATTCTCCTCTTTTTCCGATTTTGGGGAACCCCCAATTCCTACCGGGTTTAGATTTATTGGGATTTAAGAATCTTAGAGATACTGGCCAAGAACAAGCAACGGCTTTCCTACTGGAAAAGAAATGGCCATCAATTAGTAGATTGATGGATAATGAAGGGCCCTTTAAGCTTTCATTTTGGTCTGCTAATCAATTACAACATTTTCTGTCCTCATTACCAAGGGCAGAAAACTTTATTAGACCACTTACAAGTTTTGAGAGATACTGTGAGAGCCCGAGTAACTTAATGCATACCTTATCAATTACATATAAAATGTTAATTATACCAGGAGAACAACCTAGGCTTAAGTGGATAGAGAATTGGGAAAGGGACTTAAATCAAGCCCTCACGAGGGAACAGAAACAGCAGATCTTTAGGATCACCTTTAAACCGGCAAAAATACATGAAACCAACTTTAAGATTATTACTAGGTGGTATATTACACCGGATAAACTACATAAAATGTATCCACAAGAGGAGGAAGGATGCTGGAGGTGCGGAAAGGAGAAAGGCACGCTCCTCCATATTTTCTGGGAATGTACAAAGATAAGATAATTTTGGTTGAGAGTAAGCTCCTTGATAAAGAAATTTACAAGTTACAACATTGAGGAGGATCCGGCCTTTTTCCTACTGCACATATCCAGCATCCCGGTAAAGGAATATGAGAAATCCCTGATACCACATTTATTAGATGCGGCTAAGACTTGCATACCGGCGCATTGGAAAAAAACTACAACTCCATCGATGTCAAAGTGGATAAGGAAAGTAGAACACATCAATAAAATGGAAGATCTAATATGGTCCTCACAACACAAACAGGATAGATATAAAAAAATATGGGGGAATTGGAATCAATACATCACTTCTGAGGAGGGTAAAGAACTATTGCTAAATAATCTAGGGTAAACATAAAAGGATGAGGGGGGAGTCGAATGTGCCCACCATTTTGGAGAGGAGGGGAGAGTGGGTATTCCTATCCCCTTTGAAGAGGGAGGAGAGGAAGAGAAATTTTGATTTTGTTTTTTTGTGTTTTTTTTTTTATTATTGGGGTTAAGTTTTGGGGTTGAGTTGGAGGGTTTTGTGTAGGGGATAATCTGGGGAAGAGGCCAAAATGAACTGAGCAATAACAGGATAGGAATAAAGAAGAGGAGAAAATAAGTTAATTTAAAAATATGGAATGTCAGAGATTCACAACTGTTGACATAAGAATGTGGGTTATGTATATTCCAGAAGAATGATGGGGTTTCTTCTTCTTGTTTTTTTTTTTCTTTTTGTTGATCTATTGTAGCATAAACTATATACCTTATGACTAGAGAGAGAATGTCAAAAGAAATATCCTGTATTATTGAGATAATGTATAAGACCCATATTTTGGACCTCTGTTTTAAATTGGTTGATAAAAGGAAATTAATAAAATATTTGAAAAAGAAAAAGGTAAAAAAACTCACATGTGAATACAGAATAAAGCGCTAAATGTCGGCAGACTCCAAACAAATCACAGCCGCCCGACTTCCGGGTATCACGTGGTGACGTCAGCACGCCTTCGTGACGCATTTTGTCATAGATGACGTCTTCCTGGGGAAACGAAACGCATTGGGCTGGCGTGCTGACGTCACCATGTGATACCCGGAAGTCGGGCGGCTGTGATTTCTTTTGGAGTCTGACGATATTTAGCGCTTTATTCTGTATTCACATGTGAGTTTTTTTACCTTTTTCTAATAAATTGTGTGAGCCGGTAAGTCTGTTTTTTAAAAGAACAAACTTTTCAGCACAATGTATCAGTTAAAGAGAAGAGACAGACCATTTAATAGTGACAAGGGTTATTGCAATGATTAACTTTTAATTATTTACTGTATGTAACTCCTTTATCCTAAAAGAAAAAAAAAAACGCTTTGCTGTAACTCTTTATAAATTATGAGCTGAAGTCTGGCATTAACTTGTTAGTGTATTTAAATCGCCTAGTCCATCTGAAACTCTATTCTTCCCAGACTGACAGTGCTACTGTCCTAAGGTACCTCTGTGCTCCTTCATCCAGAGTGGGGGCACGCTAATACAGAAGGTGTATTACTGCCCAGACCACCAGGTGAAAATGGAGGGGAAAAAGCCCAAAAAAGAGAACAGATGCAATCACCTCATTGAATGACTGGAAAGCTGCAATATATTACATTATTAATTTTGGGTTTAATACCACTTTAACCTGTCAGTGATCATAAAGTTATGACTGATCGGTGTATGCTCAGTTTGAATTCACCTGTTTGTTGAATCTAATTTTATGTAGTTTACAATTATTACCAACCGTGGTAAGATCACAAGTCCAAATCCAACTATGGCACAAAAATACATAGAGATACGGTCATTAAAGGCAAAATGGCACAAGTGTGTAAGAGAACTAAGAGTTGCACAGGTTTACTCTGATAAGCAAAGCACACTATGGTCATTTATCTATATGACCATCTAGCAACATATCAGTGAAACCTGAGTGAAAATAGAATAAACTTATCACTGAGCATTAGACATCAATCAAAAAACGGATTAGTGCTTTCCAGCGCACTAGGTATAAGACACACAAAATGAGGTATGTAAAGTATCTGTACATCTCAAAAAGCAAAACAGAAAAGGGGGAAAATAAGACAAAAGAGGTGGAGATAAGGGGTAAGGAAAGGAAACTGGAAGAAGCATCGATACCAAGAAAAGGTCCCAGGAGTTACATTGTGTTTATCAGCTATAAAGGCTTCAAAACCAGAAGAATACCAAATTCCTTATTTTATTTACTGTAAAACAAGCATATAAAACTACTCGTATATTAAAATCCTTAAAATTCAAAGAATCCAGTATAGGTTCCAGTTAAAGCAAATTGCCAACAAAAATATATGATATTGCACAGAGCGTTCCCTTAACTCCTGTTTTGCAGTCCTGTGCCAGCGCTGTCCCCTTTTTCCTTGCCCGGATGCCTACTTAGCAAGCTGTGGGCTAAGGGGGCACCTGTGCTTGCTTGCTCCCAAGCCAAGCTGTTTGCATCCATAAACACATACAGGGCTGATAAGCCATGCCCCCCCCCTCCCACACTGGGTTCTGACCAGGTTTTAAGGGGAACAGTGCTGCAGCGCTGCTGGGACAGCGCTAAAGCCTTTGAGAGGAGCCAGGTAGGTAAAGGATTGAGAAGGGGGAATAGAACAGATAGCAGGGCTTTTTTTTTTTTTTTTTTTTTTTTTTTTTTTTACCTCATGCAGGGAATGCGTTAAGGTAAACACCTTGACTTTAGAACCACTCTAAATGTTAGTGGGAAGTTTTTACTTTCACCATTTAAAAATGTATTATTTTACATTAACAAAAAAACTGCAGCTTCTAATTCTTTGTCCTTGAAGTTACATTTTGATTGTGAAAAAAGAGGCTTCAAGCTTCCTGCGCCTGCCACTTATAGCATTGGCCCAGGAGTCTACCATGACTTCCTGGGGAGAGGCAGGAGTTAATGGCAAACTCTCACTATTCTGACACTACCTAGATGTACTGATGCTTTTCCTTTCTGATTGGTGTGCTAAAGTCAGCAAAGTCTGGAAGGGAGCTATAGGTTTGTGCACATCTAGGTACCTTCACTTTATAGCTGCAGCAGTGTTTTCTTTGGTCTGAGCAGGCAAGAATATTTACTTGCTGATTTTAAGTAATTCTGCACAGCCAGTTGTGTGGCTGAGCAGCTAAGTTTGCACCAAGCCAGTACTTGCAGAGTCTTAATGGATCTTCCTAAAGCCAGCCATAGTTGGTGCGATTTTTTTTTTTTTTTTTTTTTTTTTTTTTTACAACCAAGGGTCAGTCAGTATTGATGGGGGAATCCCTCCCACAGATCTATTGTGTTTTCATGGCAGGGAAGGGGGGTGCGGGGAGTCGTCCCTGCCAGGAGAACACACAGTGATTATTACTTTTTTTACCATGGAAAAATTATGGAGGAAGTTCTCCACTTTTGGGATGAGTGGCATCTTGCCAGGATGTGAAAGTATGAATAGCCTACTTTGCACATCTCTCCTGCCTATAAACTTTACTGCCCAGCAATTTTTTATTTCGGGAGTTTAATTTCATTTTTAAGCTAGCAATTTTGAATTTTTATGATTTAGGTTTATAAAGAATTGCAAAAGTGTGTGTGGGTGGCACACCCAAAAATTAGATGGGGCTACTGTATTTAAAACAGTCAATTGGGTAAGTTCAAAATTATTCTTACCATCTATATGTAATGTAGCACCCTCCTAGGTAGGTGCTAGAGAGTACACAGTTTTTGGGTTTCCCTGCTTAACAGAGACTGGTACATTTAAGTACTCTCTGCCTAACAGTGAGCAGTGATCCATTAATAGCGTCTGCTCAGTGTGATCAGATGCTGCTCATGTTGTCTGCCAGTTTTACACTGGATGAATAGGAAGGGGCATATTGGACAGTGGGAGGAAACACGACAAATGGGAGCATGGGTGTAGATACAGCCCTGGCTATTGGCAGAAGAAGATGCCTCGAGGCATGCTGGGTGACTGTATTCATACCAAAAGAGCAGGTGTGCACGGGGTCTTTGGCTGTAGTCGTGGAGGAAGGGGAGTCGCTACCCCTCTGTACAGGCTGCCATGCGGCCTCAGGTAGTTGACCTGAGGGCCAGAGTTGCAGAAGCTGCATCCCAGATGTCCTGCAGAACTTACTAGGAGGGAGACCCATCTAGAAGGATCTGTTCCTGGCTACTGGGAGTACAGACCTAAGTCTAGGGGCCTGTTCTGTGAGAGACATCCCTTGAAGCTAATAAAGTCAGTGGACGGGTGCCAGTGAAAGGGGATACTGGTTAGTGTCCCGAAGAATCAGAGCTCATGGAGTCTGCTGCCAGAGCAAGCAAAGGACTTATTCTTCTATACAAATGCTGTATGGTTCAGCAGAGAGGGTCTGCTATTCAGTTCAACCAATTGAGGCCAAGTGAGAGTTGTCCTCATCTGTGCATAGTTAAAGTTTGAGTATCCCACTAATCCCTTCTCCTTTCTAAGTTCTACTAATATAAAAAAAACAAATCCCCTAGACTGGTCATTGGATAATGAGCAGATGAGCAGGCACCTGGCCGTGTGAAAATACCCAAGCATCTGGCTGTAGGATAATCATAGGGAGGTCCAGGAAAATCTATACTCAACTACCCCATACAGGGGCAGCGCTACATATACCATTAAACCTAAATGTTGTACATTTTACATGTTTGACTGTAATGTGTCTGGGCAGCTTTAGACATTATAACCTTTTATTTCTAAGGTTTGTAAATTAGAGAAATGACCAGTGAAATTGGCGTTTGTGCCACCTTAGGATTAAATAGCTTGTGTACCTGTTTTCTCTTTTATATAACAGCATATATTGGTTGTAGAAGCCATGCTTTGTAGTACTATTGTAGAATTCATACTGATGGCATTAAATAGCCTGTCTACATTTGGTATCATTGCCTTATTTTCCCATAGAGTGGTTTGTGTATTTGACAACATTGGATTAGTGCAGCAGGTGATCAGCCCTTGTTTTCTACTTTAGTGCATTAACTATTCAGTTTACAGTCATTCATGTGCGTTGCGTGGGTTGCGATGTACTGCCAGACCTCACACTGGAGGCTCATACTGCTCTCTACTCCTAGAATACTGAGCAGTTTTGTAGTGCCGAGTCCTATTATACAAGCGCAGGTCCTAGCTGAAGGGAATGCCAGAGCTGTGCTTACAATATGCTATGAAACAAATCTCTTCCTTCTTGGGAATATAATATAGACTCAATTTTTACCAGTGACCCAGGGCAAGCTATTTTATCTCACCGTGCCTCAGTTTACTAAAGTGTAATTGGGTGAGAAGTAATAACTGTAATAACAGCATTGCTTCATCCGAAGCCCTTCTCCCCATCAGATTTGCCACTCAGAGTAAATGTTTGCTTGCATATAGATTTGGGCTTTCCTTGTAGAGCTGCAAAAGTGAATATATATCAGATGTTGAAGACTAGGCTGTCTTATTAAATACATAAATTGTCCCTTTAGAAAGGTGATTATTGAAGCTATTTATAGGAATATTACTTTTGTTTCATTTTCTTATATATCAAATTTATTTTCCATAACAGTATGTAAGGGTGACCAAAGATAGGCCAATCTCATTGAAAACAATTGGACCCTTTTCTCTGTACCCTGTGATTCAGCTAAAGAACAGAAGTGATGCATGTGTAGTTAACGCCATAATGTCCTTTATAAACAAAAGGGAGGGTTGAAGCCAAGCTCAGATTTATTCCAATGGTAAAAAACAGTTGTTCCTTAAAGTGCTTAATAACATGGTTTTCACTTGGTATTGCCAGCAGGTACGTGGATCACTTGCAGTGGAGAAGCTACATATGTTAGTACTACATAACTCATCTACTAGTTTTACAAACCCCTCTCTTTATTTCTCATTTCGGTTTACATTTTTTAAAAGCAGACATTTAACTACCCTTACCTTTTGTGTTAGCAAATTAGTTTTTCTCCAAACATCCACAGGCATTGTTTAAATGCATTTTACACTGTGAGCCACTGCATTAGACAAATCTCTTTATTTATAATAGAAATCGGGAATTCTAGAAAAAATGTCAAACCGTATGAATTGCAGTTGAGCATAAGCATCTATTGAGTATCAAATCGGTCACTGGATTACTTCTGGATACATTACATGGCTAGTGTATGTATCCACCTATTCAAATGAATGATTTTAGGTGTTTCTAGTAAAGGGTAATGCTACAGCATACAAAAACAATTGTGAACCTCCAACCACTTTGGGGAAGGCTATTTTCTGTTACTGTACCCAATTGCATAAAGCCAGGTCTATAGATTTTGACCTCATCCTCACTGAGCACCTTGGGTGAATTGGAATGCAGATTATGAGCCTCTTCATCGAATACCAGTACCTGACTTTACAAGTGCTCTTTTGGCTGAATAGGTACTAATTCCCATAGACATACTCCAAAATCTTGTGGAAAACTTTCCCTGACGTGTGGGAAATAATACCTGTGTTTTTGGAATAGGGTGCCAAAACACTCTTATACATGCGATTTGTCACTGTCAACAAACTTGTAGACTTTGTGTTTCTGTCAAGCCCTGCCCAGCACAGAAGTAAACCAAATCAACTTTCTCACCACATACTAGTGCTGCGATGTTGTACTGATATAAATTTAGAAGGTGGGAAATGAAAGAGTAACTTCAGTCTAAAAAGAAATAAAAAAAATGTAAATCAGCTGTGCTGTATGAATGGTCCGACAGCTTGAATGTAACTGTTTTGGGAAAAAGTTACATTGATGGGTTTAGTTCCACCTTAATGTCTAGATACACAATCATTTAGAATAAGCTATATATATGCAGCTATAGAAGCAGAGAAAGAAATATACAATATTTCCCGTAATACCATTTAAAAATGTTTTACTGTGGAATTCTTTTCATCTTCTCTTTTACAGAATCTGCCAGTGAACATTACGTGCTTTATTTTAGAACTCATTGGTAGAGACAACATGCTTTTATTTGTAAACCATCCTGAGCGTTTTCAATTTCCCATTAGGGCAAACATTACAAGCACTTCAGTTTCTGTTCTGACCCTATACACCAGAGTTCTCGATTTCTTCTGTTGGCTCCATTGAAAGAGATTACTGTATGAGACTTCATTAACTGTGGCCGTTTTGTTGTACATTGTCACTTGTAATATAGATTACATGCTTACTACTGACAATCCTATTCCCAAATACATAAATGTGTTGTCAACTTTCCCAATGAAGCTATTCTCAACATTCACTGGTATACTTTCGTAGTCTATGCTAAGCTTGAAATACTGGCTTTCATTTGTTTTGAAGATTAGGAAGAACCATTTCATTTTTGCCATCTTTGGCTCACCTGTGCGATGCCACAAGCATTTTTTTCTAATTTGTTGAGATGTTTGCTTGTGTTTAGGTGGTTTAAGGTTTCACTCTCTTAAGAGATAGAGTGTGTATTTAAGTATAATTTGTTCTCATGTGAAAATCTTATTCCGTTTTTATATTGTTCCACATAAAATGTAGTATGGGCTCTGATGAGACAAATAATTGTTGATCAGTTTTGTAAACTGACAAATTATACTGAGCTGCAAAATGCTGTTGCAGAAAAAGATAAAACACGCAGATGATGCATACATTGATTTTTGGCCCAATTAAACCCTTTTCTGGAGATAATCACCATACAAGTGTACAGAGTGTAAGGCTACTAACATTCTCAATCAGAATTGGCAAATCATTTACAGTATAGCAAGCAAACACTACTCAACCCCACAAGGATTCTAAATCAGCATTTTCGCTTCTTCCTATTCTTATGTCCAGTGGCATAAGCACAACAAGTCCCTTTAAACAAATCGTATTGTAATTCCTGAAATTGTGTGATCATCAAATGGTCATGGAAAGAGCAATATATTCAGGCTAAAAATACGTATACTTGTGCAGAAAAATGTTCACACTGTAGGCTGTTTTTATCACGTATGAGTTTTGTAAACTGACAAATCACACTGAGCAGCTAAATGTTGTTGCAGAAATAAATAACACATTAAAATGATGCATTAATTAGTTATTGGCTGAGTTGAGCCTTTTTCTGGAGATAAGCTTACGGGTAATTTTCTCTATTAGAATCTGCAAATTATCAAATGAATAGCCTAAAAATCCACTCATACTGAAGCTAGATTGCCCCTTGTTTGTGGTCATTTTATGGCAATGATCACCTGCATGTTCTGAAAGTTTGGCCTAGTAGCAGAACTTCTGAATTAGATTCTGAATTAGATTTGAACTGTACATGTCCTTTTTATTTGAAAAAAGGGCAACAAACTGCTTAGCTAATGTGTTACATGCATGACTGGTCAGAGATGACCTAAAGCTTAGAATTGGGTAACACTGAATACTTTACCATACAGCCAAATGCTGCATTAGGCTCCTTTTACATTATTTTTTTTTTTTCATAATTTTTGGCAGCATTTTTATGGACAAAGTGTATGCTCCATTTTTGGTTTGTTTGGTAAGCATTTCAAGTCAAGTAAAATGAAACTGTTTAAATACACATCATAACCCACAGTACAGTGTGCATGAATCCATGCAGATGGGTGTAAATGCTTAAAAAAAAAAAAAAAGAGAAAAAACTACTTATAGAGTTAGTGACATATGGAAATCTGGCAAGATCAATAAGGGATGTCCTAATCAACTCGCATCTGAGAATTTAATGCTGGACCTCCTAGATTGTTTTTTTTTTTTTTTTTTTTTTAACTGAAAAATTTTATTTATTCTTAAAAGTAAATACAAAGTGACATAAAAAGAAGGAAAGGAAAAAAGGAGATATAAATGGAATGACAAAAAAGCCAAACATGAATGTTATCAACTTATACAACATACTGGAGTGAGGTACAAATGAAGAGAATACAAGCAGAGGATAAAACTCGTATCATGCGACAACATCAAACTCAGTATGAAATATTCCAGACCATTGTATGTCAAGCAGGTACCGGCTACGCTGCCATGCGTAACCCATTAGAAATTAAATCCATGAGACACAAAAAGAGAAAAATTAAAATAAGTAAATAAAATAAGGGAGAAAGGGAAACTTTAGAGGCAAGAGAAGAATAAAGGGAGATGGAGAGAGGGCATTAGCGAACAGCCACCTGTGTCAAAAAACAAAATCCCCCCGAAGTCCACGACAACCATCCAGTCACAGCGCCATTAAGTCGAGGGACCAGAGGTTAGGGGTATCTCCAGTATGTCCCATAATTCCCACACACGGTTATGGGCTTCGAGAGTGTTATTTAATGAACCAGTCAGGTATTCCATCCTCCGTACATCCCGGATCCTGGAGTGCAACTCAAACAACGAGGGAGTATCCCTCTTTTTTTTACCATACAAGAGCCACTAAGTATCGTGCTGCAGTCAGCACGTGTGCAAGGAGTTTTTTAGCCAATTTGGAAAAGGAGATGGGCGAGGGACCCAGGAGGAAAGTTTTGGGATGAAAAGAAACCCAGGACCTGAAGATGGAGTGGAGGAGGGAATGAACCATTCGCCAGTAAGGGATGATTATGGGGCAAGACCAATAGATGTGATACAATGTACCTACATCTCTACTACAGTGCCAGCAACGGCAATCGGCAGAGGGATGTATGGAATGGAGCACGTCTGGGGTTTGGTACCAATGAAAGAGGATCTTGTATTGATTCTCCTTATACAAGATGCAGATCGAGCTCTGTGACCAAATAAGTTGCCTTGTCCTCAAAGGGAGCTCCTCACCCAAGACCCGCTCCCATTTTCGCATATAGGCATGCCGAGGCCCAGTCAGGGACATATCTGTAATCAAGAGCTGGTAAATACGAGATGATATACCTTTTGGAGGGTGGGCACTTCAGGCAGATTTTTTCAAACTCCATTAAAAGGGGAAAATTTAAGCTTAGTCATGGATTGTGCAAAATGTATTTGTAAGTAGCTCATAGTCGTCCTACAAGTTCTGAAAGGATCGTAATATTCTAGTTCTGAAAGCCACCAACTGTCCAAAATGAAATAAGGCCCTTTCCTTCCAAGGGTGAGACATTCGCTAGGTCAAGCTGTCTGGGACATTGGACGTGAATAGGAATAAGGTCGCTATGGAGGTAAGGGGATATGCTGCCTTGGTGCGATGCCAGAGGGTACACAAGAGCAGCATAGGTCCCAGCAGTCGCTCGGTACTGAGTGGAGTATCAACGCTCCATAGCATGGAATTTGGGTGAATTGGAGCTATCCACAACTTCTCAATCTGCGTTCAGCGATTGTAGGCCTGGAGTGTATACCAAGAAGCAATAGGACGCAATTGGGTTGCCAAATAATATTTAGCCAGGTTCGGAAATACGAGGCCACCATGGCCCCAGGGGGGCAAGCAAAATGGACCTAGCGTCCCCTCCTAGATTGTAAGTTGGAAGCTTACGTTTGTCCTAGAATACTTCATTGGACAAGATATTGCGCTTTTTTGTTTCGTTTGGTCAGTCTAAGTAGCATCAGTGTATACTTGGTCAGGGTTTACCCAGTGTTGCATGCATAGTATATAAAATGTCTAAGTTTTAATATTTGCTCCTAGACAACGCACTAGTGCTGATTCCAAGATGTGTAACAAGTATGACACTATGCACTTCTAATTGAGTTGTTGGTTAAAAGAATAACTCTTATTTTTTTTCCCCACGAAAGTAGAGTTACCATTTAACATTGAGTGTATATTCGCTGTCAGCTTGTCAAAATAGTACTTTGATAGATAAGATTTGGTGAAAACCAAAGGAAAATGCGCAAAAGGATTAATTCTCTAAAAAGGGTTAAAAAACCCCATGATAAATGCAACCTTATAAAAGTAAATAAATAAATGTGAATAAATGTGAAAATTTGGGGAATTTCTTCCTCACTGTGAGCAGCAAACAAAAAGCTGTGATGCTGTGACAATTTAAAAGGGTAAAATATTGCGCTCAACATATATCGTAATCAAGGTGCTTGCGCAAATATATACATAAAAAGTGGTGTGAAAAAGTCTCAACATTAGCTTGATATCAAAATTGTAAAGTCCATATACAGCAACAGAGAATCAAAGTCCATGAAGCATTGACAATACTATATGAAATAAAGCAAAGACTTGATAGTGGTGTTGAAATAACCTCCACACTTCCACCCAGTGTTCAAGCAAGGTACTTCTTACCAGAAGTATATGACCCCTTAATTATAGGGGGTCATATAGACATTTGAATCCACTCAGTATAACGATCCTCAGCCCCTCAGCTCCAATATCCATACTCCTATGGCGAGCTCTCAGATAGAAAACCAGGATCTCAATGCAGACATATGTTTAAAGCAAAAGAGACTTCTCATGGTGCAGTAAGTTTAAAACATTTTGGTTTATTGATAAAATATTGCACTTACTACAATCTCCATGTCAAATCGCTTGTATAAAGTATCACATTAGCGGGACGATGAGCACTGCTGGACGCTAGTGTTCCTCCAACCCGGAAGTGGTTACGGTCGCACGTTCCAGACCTACGTTTCGTCAGTACGAGCTGACGTCATCAGGGGATCATGAGTGGATTCAAATGTCTATATGACCCCCTATAATTAAGGGGTCATATACTTCTGGTAAGAAGTACCTTGCTTGAACACTGGGTGGAAGTGTGGAGGTGGAGGTTATTTCAACACCACTATCAAGTCTTTGCTTTATTTCATATAGTATTGTCAATGCTTCATGGACATTGATTCTCTGTTACTGTATATGGACTTTAAAATTTTGATATCAAGCTAATGTTGAGACTTTTTCACACCACTTTTTATGTATATATTTGCACAAGCACCTTGATTACGATATATGTTGAGCGCAATATTTTAATCTTTTAAAATAGTACTTTGTTTTGGATTGTTCTCTCCTGAATTCCAAAGGCAAAATCTATTTAGCATATTTTGAGTATTTACAGTTCGATGAGTTGGTTTCATTGAGACATCTAAAGTAGGAAGCAATTTGAAATTCACATTAGTACATAGAAAAAAGCTTGGCGAACCAATCTGGGAATTGGCCCAGGATGTCAAATTGTACCGTTACATTTTACGGATTGCGCCTACGTCCTGTGACTCTGCAGCAGTTTCACACTGTTCATTGGAGTCAATCTAACAGAAATGTGGAGAAAGCAACACAGTGCTGAGAGATGTCTTTTTTTTCTTGTTTAATAATAAAGGAGTACACTAAGTAACTTAGCAGGTCCTTTTGTGGCACATAGTGCATGCCGTGGCATGCTATTGTAATCTAAGATTATGATGATAGTATTGAAACTGTCCTGTAGACACTTATTACTGTGATTTAGGTACTGCATTGTTGGAAGTCAAGTGAATCATTCTTTACTATTCTATGTATTTCTGCAGTAAATCCTTCCCATGCTGAGTAGATGCTGACATAGTACTACTGACTCTTAAAATCCTGGTGTGGCACAGAACCAGAACAAGTGTAAACTTTCTATAATCTGCTGGATCAAGAAGAATTAGTCTTTACTTTAGGATTAAAAGGTTATTGCACTGCTCCCTTGAAATTTTAATGGAATCTCTAAAATTATTATTTAGACTCCAAATCTAAACCATACATAGCAGCCTCAGTCTATTTACATTTAAAATAAAAATACTAATACAAAGTGCTTTATTACAAGCATACTCTAGTCAAATTCTAAGCTTTATTTATATTCACAACACACAGCCTCTTCTTTTAGAACATAGTGCTTGCCTCTGGTCATTTACAAGTTAAAAAATCTTTGATCAGCCCTTTTTAAGCAAATAAACTGCACAAAACAGAATGGCTTGTAGGCAGTTGCAGGGTACGGGTACACAACATGGATCTACTCTCTTACATTCACAGAATATCTTGTATTCTGCGAAAATATTCAAGATATTCTGTGATTAAGGAGGAGGCAGGGATGTGACTGGAGCCCTTCCCTGCCATACCCGCTGCTATCATTTCCGTACCAAAATCCAGAGCTGTGTAGGAACCAGCTTGTAGCAAGGTATGAATCTTACACTAACCAGCAACCATCCACACATAGCATACATGTTAGTAGGGATAACTTGCTTAGCTGGGGCAGTTTTTTCAAATAAATCCCCCCCCCCAAAAGTTCAACATTCATTTGTATAAGTAGTTGTACAAACAAAATGTTTGTGTCTATACTATCATTAAAATCTAGTTTTGCTATTTGAGTGACTACTTATTTAATAAATTCCAACCCGCTTAATGATTATTGAAAATGCTAAACTCCTGGTTTGATGATTAAAAAATATCTGAAGATTTCCCATTAGAGTACTGTAAATGTAGTGTCAGATTTATGTTTTGCTGCTGACTCAACTAGGATTTGTTTGTTTAAAGCTGAACTTCAGGAACCACTTTGACAAATATGCAGGCATACTATGAGTTAAGTTCAATGAGTTACATGACACCTCATGAACGTATGGTCTTAATTTACTGTTGCCTTATGAGTTTGTGTGTAATCTCCATTACTGTGGCCTGAGGAGGAGTTATGTATAAATCCCTATTAGAAATTGTAAATATTAATGTAAATATATATATATATATATGTACGAGATATTTCGTTTTGATTTTACATTTAGTTGATATAGAATTATCAATTATATGAAATTGTGTGACTTCAGTCTGCAGTCAGTAGTAGGAATCCAGTCTTAACAAGTTAATTTGAAAGGCCAGCCGGCTATTCACATTTAAACACATAAAGTATCCCATTCAACAAGTCTGTTCGCTGGGAGGTAGCCTGTTGATATGCTAAATAGTATCATCCTGTAACTACATTTCTGGGAGCCAGACTTCCTGAAGCCAAGGCACCACAGGTAGGAGTAAATTCTCCCTCCAACAGGGAGGAGGGCTTAGCAAGAGGCTGACTCTATGCTAACCTAGGGAAGGGGGAAGTTGTCCTATCCTGAACCAGATACGCCCAGAGGGAGGAACAGAGCAGGATAGCTGAACCAATCACTATAGCCCTATACATGGCAATGCAATATGGTTCTATATTAGCAAAGGTGGAAATAGAGTGACTTCCTGTTTGGCATGGCAGACCAGGAGGAAACACTCAAGTGAAGGGTAACTATGAAGGTTTAAGGTTTACATTGTTTGTCCTCTTTGTGTCGGTCTTGGTGTGTTTATATATGAGTATATACTCTATATTTGTTCAGTTTGTTCAGTTACAATATGTACAATAGTTAGATTGTTGTAAATTAATTTAGGATTTTCAAACTATATACCAATAAAATAATTGCTGTTTTAAAGCTTTCATTCATAGTCAAAGAACTCTTTTTTAACCCAAATATTGTCTGAGGTAAATTAAATCTCATATCTTTCGGGTAACATTTTCAGGCTTATGGAGCTCCAGAAGCATAGCTATCATTATAGTTCCAGGACTCTGATGCTGAATCATCTAGTGTCAGCCTCCTTAAATGCATTTTCACTTGCTGTTGCTCCTCTCCTGCGGATTCACAGAAGACTTTGTATTGTGTCAACCTATTCACAAAATACAAAGGCTACAGTGAATGGGCAAGAAGATATGCTGTGTCTGAAAACCGTGTCTCCCTTCTCAGACCTCTAGAGTATTCACTCCATGAGCACCATAAAACCGTCCGATCTAAGTTAAAAAGAGAAGTCCATGAGGTGGCATGCACCTTGTTGGACTTGCCTCATAGTATGCTTGCACATTTGTCAAAGTGACTGATTTAAATTGACTGAATTTTTGTAGTTCAGCTTTAAAGGGAAGCTGTACTTTATATGGACTAGGCAAGCAAGTGCCACTAGGTTTTAATACTTTCCTCTTCCAGTTTTCCCTGCCCCTTCCTAACTGCTCCTGAAGCCTTTAAAAATTCAGTGATTCCATCCCCAGACGTTCAGTCACCAATTAGGTATCTTAAATCTAACAAGACTCTATGCCTGAATAGATTCTTAGATTCCTCATATAAAAAACACAGCAAACATTCTCACATCATGCCTCACAAAAATGTTCAATTACCTCTGCTCCCACAATGGTCTAAATCTATCATCCCGCTCTGCTTATCTATGATACCCCTAATATTTCCAACTACCATCCAGTTGGCATTCTCAATTCAGGCATCAAGTTCTAGGCCTAATTTGCAACCTCTCATACATTGGACCCAGATGGGTTTTGCTTCCGCTTGCTGAGCATGTGAAAGTTCAAGCTTGCACATGAATTTTCGGGAACTACAATCAGGGACCCAGTTAGCAAGGATTACTTGCCACAAATTTGTGCTAGTGTTGAATTATAAGTCTGTTAACTTGCTGCACATTTTCACTGGCAAGTCGTACGCTTGCAGAGCACTTGAAGCACAACTTCTAATTTACACTTTTCCAATTTGTAGCAAATTTGCATGGCAAGTCTTTAGCAAGAGCAAAGTTGCATTGGTGAGCATATAACAAGAGCTCTGCAAGTCTACAGCAGGGAGGAAATATAAAAATTCAGCCACAGTGACCCCTTTAGTGGGATGGCTATTGCACAAGATAACTGCACCAGAACGTGCAGCAGACCTTGCAGAATGTTTGCAAAGACAGTCAATCTGGATTCATGCAATGTGGACTTGCTGCAATTATTCAACAAACTTGTGAACCCTTGCAAGTCTAGCAATAACTTGGCAAGTCATATTCAAACCTGCAGCACAATTGCTTGCTATCTGGGGAAAGGCAAATATTGTTTAACTGTTGTCAAGTGAATCTTTTTATATGGTCTAGGCATATATTGTCTAACTGTCAAGTTTGTCTGTTTATATAGTCTAGGCAAAGTACTGGTACACCTTGAGGTGGTGTAAGACACGCAGGTGTGCAGGGATATATAGCTATTGTTAAACTGACAGCCATTATTGGTGTTACCAGTCAGGAAAGAAAGTGGTACAAATTAATAAAATACATTGGAAGTTTGTATGAAAGCCATCACATATTTCTTTTCCTTTATTATTATTATTTTTTTTTAATTAATATCTTTCTTAGGTTGCTTTAATACAAGGTTTTGAGTTGTTGTGCTACTCCATTAAAACAAAAATGCTGCCTCTAAACAGCTCTTCCATTTGTACCAGTAAAGAATAACAGTTACAAAAGTGTCCAATCTCACCCAAGACTGTTTCTACATAAAGGAATATTTGAGCACCCAAACTTTTGAGCCACTGTAATGACTTACTCATTTTAAATGTCAATTTTGTATGATATAATATGCTATACTTTTTATGTGTGTAAGATATTTTAAAACCTATTAAGAGTTTACATTATATAGCAAATTTATCTTTTGTAGTGATACTCCAACTTTGTAGTGTTCTCACTCTGGTGTACATACATTGTGTGGACTTTAGGTGTACTTTATTCAGTGAGATGCTGGTAAAACTCAAGGTACCTGCATGCGTGATCTACTTTTTGAGCAGTGGATTCTGGGTTGCACTTAATATGCCATTTTGTTAAACTCCTATGATAGAAAAAAATGGCATTGCCTCATGCCCTTCACCATGGGCCCATCACTGTGATGAGCCACCTCATTGACCAATAATAAGGCATGGGTTGGGGTGTAGCCAGGTTCTACTTTACAGGAGCTGGATGTAATCGGCATCCCAGAATACTGAAAGATTTAGGGCTTCAAGCTGGTCAATTGGAAAACCTGACTATGTGAGCCAAGCTGCACCATTTACCATCGTTTGAGCAACTAAGTTTGCTTTAACAAATTCTATTGCAGAATCTTAGCTGGGTTTGTTCTGGGGATAAGATCTACCTGTGTCCTGACCAAGGCCAATCTTCTATGCTTTGGTCTTCTGCTTCCCAGGCATGTTTGGTGCAGGCTGAATTATTTTACATGATAAATGGTATGACTATGTTGTCAGGACAAGAAGTGGGTGGAACATAGCAGCAAAACATGACACATGTTCTAACCCATATCCACAGCTAAAGAAGAAAGTTCTCTAGTAGCATCCATTGTTAAAGTGTAGACATTGCACAGTTTGTTTTGCTTTTTTTTTTTAAGTATTTAAAGTATATGTGTTGTTACATAATTTAACATTAACAACACCTGCCTGCAACATTTTCAGACTTATAGGTTTTTTCCAAAATTCCCCTTCAATTAAATATACCTTGCTGACTAACAGTAACAATAAGATGGAAAGAAACAGTCAAAGCATTGATTTTTTTATTTTTTTGTGCATTTTTTCCTCAAGTCTATTTATAAGGATAAATAATGAAAGCCGGAAAGCAGCCTCTTTATTTTTCTTTTGGGAATATACAACAATCCGGAACATGCTGATTGCAGTATTGTATAGTGCAGATGAATGAAAAAAAAAAACCCTGTTTGTTTGGCATATTGTGTGGTCCCCTGACAGATCATGTTAGCCCTGGGAGAACAGTAATGCTCGCTGCTCAACCCCCTACTCTATGCGAAGCAGCACAGTAAATGTCATCAAAACAGCTCTACCTCTGCTTCCATTTCACTCGGGGTTTATGTGCCCTGTTTGTATGGAAGAACAAACGAATGTGACCGGTTTTCAAAAGCAAATACAGGCTGTAGAATTTTCAGAGAGGTGTTTGCCCGCAGGGAAATGAAAAGCTGAAAGCAAACCTCTGCTCTGTGTAAGAAACAATTACTTTAAGGTTACCAGTCCACAATGGCACTGCCCGCTGTACAGATTTTCCAATCGCTGCTTTGGAAAGTTATCTACCCCAGCAAGTTCTGCTTTTTTATTATGTTACAAAGTTTTACATTAAATATTATTTAAAGCACTCACCTTTCCAAAAAAAAGGTATTAGTGATTTTTTTATGTATGATTTTTATTAGTATTGCATTATCAAGTTATTAATTTGATAGGTGGTCAGGGAAAATAAAGCAGGCAAGTTTGTTTTTTGGATTTTTTTTTTATTCCATGAAAGCTTTTTTCTGGCATCAGGAGGTTACATTAGAAAAGGTAGAACATTTTCAAAACGTGGAACATTAAACATAATGGCAACAGTGTTGCATCGGTAAATGGGAAGAGCCAAGAAAAATGATCAGCTGTAGAATCTACAGCGAAAAAAGAGATTCAACAGTACTTGTAATGAGTTGGCAGCTCCAGGGTTTGTGACGATTTGTCTCCATTGCCCTGTAGTGTTCCTTTTAGCATGATGCCAAAGGAAGGTATAGGTCAATACAACTAACAGGTAGCTGGAATGCCCCTTGATTGGTGAAGTAGAGGGAAAACAAAGGAGAGTGGGGGATGGGGGGGGGGTGAGTAGGGCAGAGAGGAATGTCAGCAATAAGTAATGGGTCACCAGAACACCAGGGACACACAGTCCCCATACTTCAGCCCCCTGTGTCGAATATTACTGGTACGATGGCTAGATCTGAGAAGTTATCATGTAACTTTTCCAGGGTCACCGTGAATGATCACTTTTTTTTTACCCAGCATGCCCATGTAGTTATAAATTTAGAGAGTTTGTCCTGAGATATATGAACAAATTCTTCCATCTCCGCTATATTAGCAATTTTCTGGAACCATTATCTCATAGCAGGGATGCATTATGATCTCCAGTGTGCCATCGCACAAAGCCTAGCCACTGTTATCATATGTTTTGCTAGGGCCTTATGATAAAGTCTAATGGACTGCTGTGTGAGAAAGGAGATAAGAAGCAAGGGAGCATTCCAGCAGGAGTGAAGACCTCACTGTGACAGTGTCATGAACTGCTCTCCAGAAATGTTGGACCTGTGGACACAACAACCATATATTGATCTGAGAGTTGTCCTCTTTTTCATAATGCCAGCATAATCAGGAATTTGACAAGGAGATTTTAGTAAGGTTTGTGTCCTTTGCCACATTCACCTTTATTTTATAGCCATTCTCTTGAACCGTAACTTTTAGTGACCCTTTTTGGACATTCTGGTTGTTAAAGTAGGTGAGTATTAATGTATATACAGTAGTGTAAATATATACAGCAAATCTTAGTTAACATACTGTATATACATTTTAAATAAATTACCTCCAATCCATTAGGCCTCATGCACACTGAACGTTATAACGTGTTAAAAATGCATGTTTTGCTGCATTTGCAGTGTTTTTTGCATTAGTAATTTTAAGCAAAACTATACTCCCACAAAAGCTTGAGGCTTAAAAAGGCTCATAAACACCAGATAGCCAAGTTTTTCAGTGTTGGAGCACTTTCACGCAGTAGTTCTGTGGGTTTTTTTTTTTTACCAGCCTGAAAACACCCCTGCTAAAACAGGCTAATAAAAGCCTATGTGTGCATGGACACATATGATAACCTGCTGGAGAGTTTACTAGCTGTAGAAAAAAATGCCTGACACCCAAAACAGCAGCTGTAAAAACACCAATTGTGCATGAGGCCTAATAGTTTCCCAATAAGATCTGCTGTAGATGGAGAAAGTAGTGGATTTTGGAAATAGACAGTTTGGCCTAGAATGTATTGTGTGGTAAAGTATAGAATGTATTGTGTGGTTAAGTATGTTCAAAGTAGTTGAACATTGCTATGTCATGAGTCTTTTTAGTAGGGTAAATAAACATAGCAGTTTAGGAGCTAGTCAGTGAATATAGAGATCATGTAACATACTTTTGCTGTTAACAATATGAAAGATGTTCTGTAGTAGTGTAGCTGTTGTTTTTTTTTTTTTTTTTTTTTTTGGGGGGGGGGGGGTGGGTTAAAGGCTGGCTACAGGGATTTTTCTACCCTTATTAAAGTGTTACTATTCAGAAACACATTTAGAAGTTGTCGCAAAGGAATAGGAATAGTGTGGAGATGGGGAAAAGTGTAGCTTACTGAGTGGATGCAGGCATGAATGTATATACAACTGGAGCCATATTTAGAAGCAAACATGGCAAGTATAGACACCTCGGCATAAGAGGGGACTAAAATGCCTCACTGATTTAGAGTGAAGTTAGAAAAAAACAGAAGAGGATATTGAGGTCTTTGTGAGAAGGGAAGCTGTTTGGGAGTGGGGTGACCCTGACGTTGTTTCAGACTGGTAGGGGCTAAACCAAGAAGTAGTCAATTTCAGAGCTGCCTATCATACTTGACTAAATTCATTTAAGGTTACAGAATCATTCCACGCTTGAAATTGAAAATATCCCTATATATTAGGGATTAACATAAACGGCAACATACTGTATAATACTAATGTAACTAAACACTGTGTGCAAAATTATTATGCAAGTGACTATTTTAACCATATCCTAATTTTTATGCATATTGTCCAATTGGATGTAAGCATTTCAGGTGATGTGTATTTGTGTAATGAGGGAGGCTGTGGCCCAAGGAGATCAACACCCGCCCTATATCAAGATGTGTATAATTTTTAGGTAGCTTCTTTTCTTCAGGCAAAATGTGCCAAACATTTGATTTAACGGACTTTCAAAAGTCAAAAATTGTAAAAAAATGTTTCAAGAAATGCAGCACTCTTGAAATTAAGATATTGGGACATGATCACAGAACCATCAAACATTTTGTGGCAAATAGTCAAGAGTCACAAGAAACATCTTAAGAAAAAGACACAAATTAACTGCCAAAGATTTGGGGAGAATCACACATGAAGCTACCAGAAGCCAGTTATCCTCCAGTGCAGTCCTATTCCAGAACTGCAGCCTACCTGGAGTGCCGAGAAGTGCTAGGTTTTCAGTGCTCAGAGACAGTGGCGGCTGGTGCTCAAAATTTTTTTTTGGGGGGGGGCACAAACAGAAAAATGTAATAGGCATTGCTTTGTGGCAAAAAACGCTGTAAAAAATTGCGTGACTTTGAGGTCACAAAAGTGTGAAAGGGGCCTTCAGTAATTAAGGCATAGCGTGCCCCCTTTCAATGCACAGGGACCAGCGTGCCCCCTTTCAATGCACAGGGACCAGCGTGCCCCCTTTCAATGCACAGATGCCAGCGTGCCCCCTTTCAATGCACAGATGCCAGCGTGCCCCCTTTCAATGCACAGATGCCAGCGTGCCCCCTTTCAATGCACAGATGCCAGCATGCCCCCTTTCATTGCACAGATGCCAGCATGCCCCCTTTCAATGTCCCCAGGTCCACCCTTTGCTGAAGCCTATTAGAGCCTCTGGCTCTAATCAGGTGACTAAAAAAAAAAATAGTCCCATTGAACTCCATGCGTCTGGCGCCCCGCATGCAGATTAGAGGGCCGGACGCATGTATGGGGGGGGGGGGGGGCGCCTGCGCCCCCAACGCAGCAGCCGCCACTGCTCAGAGACATGGCCAAGGTAAGGAAGGCTGCAACCTAATCACCACTGAAAAAGGCACAAGACTGGGCCAAGGAATATCTGAAGACAGATTTCTATAAGGTTTTATGGACTGATGAGGAAAATAAAACACGTGAGATGGGAAAATGTTTTGTTTTTCATTTAGTTGGTTAATTCTGCACACTAATAGTTGCCCAAAAATTGTGAACTCACAGATTTTCTCCTAAAAGGCCAAAACCTCACTTTTTGATGTTTTGAGGTTTATGAACCTTTTGGATTGATCAAGAGCACTGTAGCTGTTAAATAATGAAATTAATCTTTAAAAATGCAACTTGCCGAATTGTGCACACAGTGTAAATTGGTGAAATTTTGAAATTTAGATTAGAAAATGGTTTTACCCTAGCAAATGCCAAAAATAAATGCATTTCTGCATTAAAAGGTTATTAGGTATGTATGATTACATATTTTAATGTATTAGAGCAGGAGTTCCCAAACTGTGGGTTGCGAGCTGCGTTTGAGTGGGTCGTGCTGAGCCAGAAATCACTGAGAGTGGGCCCACTTAAATTGTGCTGTGCGAGCCCGCGCAAATTACAAAGAGAGCAGTCAGATTGCGATGAATTCAGGACCTCGCCCACGCAGTTTATGGAGGCTGGTCTGCATTTCCCGCGTGGAGGATACTTGCATCAGTAGGTACATATGTGGGCTGTTATGTATGATATGTTCATGGGGTGCACAGCCAGCTCCTCGGTCCTGCTGGCGGCAGCGTTGGTGGCTAGACTGGCGGCTGGATTTTCTCAGCTATAGCGGGCAGAGATGGTAGCCTCGGTGTCATAGGAGGACCAGGTGGTCCGGCGGTGTCAGAAAATCATGGCAGCATCTGTGACCCCAGTAGAGGATCTGAAGGAGAAGAGCCAGGACACAAAAACCAGCATAGAGCTCCGCATCAGAGACTCTGGATGAGGTGTGCTGGGCCCTGGAGAGGGCAAACGGGGGCTTCACCTTACTGTAGACTGCTGGGAGAGGAAGGAGGGTGAGTGCCATATAGCCTGCTGATCACTGTCCTGGGGTGGTTACTTTCTATCCTCTGCCTGCCTTATACTGTTTATTAGGGTGCTGATTACTTACAACTCCGCTTATATGCCACAGGTTTCTGACCCCTCACATAGAACATCTGGCTAGTGTATTCAATAATTGAAAGTAGAAAAATTGATAACATCCCCCCCTCCCTTTAAAATATGCATTATTATTATTATTTGCATTTATATAGCACCAACAAATTCTGTAGCGCTTTACTATATTCAATTACAAGCAAGTGGGTATGGAAAAAAAACTGTATTCAGAAGTGGGTCTCGGCCCAAAAAAGTTTGGGAAGCCCTGTATTAGAGTATATGTATTGTAAAATTAGGAGTAGAATCAATAAATTCTCAAAGAAGTCCACTCACCCAGCGCACAAAAGCCAATATAGCATATATATATGTATATATATATATATATATATATATATATATATATATATATATATATATATATATATATATATATATATATATATATATATATATATATATATATATATATATATATATATATATATATTATATAATATGTATATGCGGTCTTAATAGAGACCACCAGCTGCTGCTATTAAACAATCAGTAACATAAATAGGTGTATCCCAAAGGTGGTAAGATAAAATCCTCTCAACCTCAAATAATACACTAGCAGCGCTATCATAGGATATACAAATCCAAAAATAAAATAGTCTCTGTTGCTTGAAAATAACCATATGAGAAAGTTCATACAAAACAGTCCCCAATTCTGAGAAAGAATCCAAGGAAATAGATCATCCACAATAGTGCATTCAGATCATCCACAATGGTGCATTCAGATCCTGGAAAGCCTTCACCACACCGCTGTGCACGCCTTATGGTAATGAACTTACCAGAGACCAATGCCACAACACGGGGGATGTCAGATCCTCAAGATTTCAAACCCTGGATGGGACCCTCTCCTCATACTGATACACAGGAAACGATAACTGAACAGGTATCGTCGGGTGTTTCACTGAAAAGTAATAATGCTGTTCCAAGTGTATTAGCCTGCGGCAACCAACTAGCTATAATCGTTTGAACAAGCCAACCACCTTTATCTCGCTGTGTTTGTAGTCCTTTTAAAGTCCTTGTTCAAAGGTAAGTGTCCTTTCTGGAACAAACGAAAATATCCCAGTTTTCAGAGACAATCAGCCATGCTCCAATTTTCTTCCTCTAATGGAGACATCCATACTTTCTCCTAGAGAGATGGAGAGAGTATGGATGTCTCCATTAGAGGAAGAAAATTGGAGCATGGCTGATTGTCTCTGAAAACTGGGATATTATCATTTGTAAAAAAAAAAAGCCATATCTATTGTTGATCAATATCGATTCTTTGACTTGAATTTTAGTATGTCCGGTTTAACGATGTATGTATGGAAGATGAAATATATTGTATTCGGTTTGGCTGTTTGGGTTTCCACGATATCTAAATGGTGGATTGATGGCAAATGTTTTTCCCCCATCTGGACGCTAGATGGCGTCGGGACCCAAGGCAGCTAAATCCGTGTGATTTACATATTTACTAATGTTCTGCTGAAATCACCAATGGAAGTACTCATCCCCAAATTAAGCGGCGATCTAGTTTGTGACTGGGCCGTTGTTTAAGATGTGGGATATGAGGGCATTGAGATGAGTTCTTGCCTTCAGTAAAATGGCGGAGTTGTTTTCCCCATTTACGGATATCCGGTCATTTGTCCCCAGTTCAATTGGCGGAACTGTTTACTCACTTCCGGATATCTGATTGGTTCTTGTATAAGAGATGGCGTCAGCACGCCGTCCGCACCTTTGATAACGTCTTCTTGGACGAAACGCCGTTGGGTCACGGCGTGCTGACGTCATCCCCGGAAGTACATCGAAGGAGCGGATGCGCTTTGCCTGTCCGGCCGGCAGCTCCACATCCCTTCATCCTTCCTGCGAATTTTACTACGTGTTTGTAAGTGTCTTTCTTTTATTTAATAAAGAGTGTTGGAAGATTTCACACTATGGGCGCCTTTCTTTTTGTTTGAGTTGTTATGCTGATGTACCCTGGCTATTGAGAACCCCGTAGTGCACATCCATCGGTGTCATTGGGTCCCTGAGGCTATCTATCTACATGGTGGGGGGAGTGCAGCAAGTGACTAAATGCGCAAAATATCTGTGGTCTGGTAAGAGGCTTAACGTGTCCTTGGGTGTTCTGCTGGCTTTCTGGTGTATTTGGATCTCACTTAACTCTGCTGAAATTTTATTTCCATCTGGTAAGAGGCTCCACATTCGGTGTTGGTTTCTCCTTCTTTCCTATCACTGGGACATTAATACACGTGTATATCAATCTTTTGGTAAGCTGCTTCACATTTGGTTAAGGATATTCACACTTGAGGTGGTGGAATATAATCTAATTTGATCACCTTAATTCATTTTTTGTACGGTATCACGCTATGGAGTATTTTTCTTTTTTGTTTAATATATGGTAATATACATTGAGGATCTGACGCACGAACTTCAGTCAATCTCCTTGGCAAGTGAATGTACCCCAACATATGAATCTCGCTGATTTTCATTATCCATTTGGTAAGCACATTTCCTAAGAGACCTTGGAGGCTGTTTAAGATTCTCGCCATTATTTCAACACCATTCACCTATTCAAGTTCACATTTGGGACATTTAATTGTTGGACATTGATTTGTTTGTTTTTCATCACTCAGCGCGACTTATTCTATTATCATTTGTTCCAGAAAGGACACTTACCTTTGAACAAGGACTTTAAAAGGACTACAAACACAATGAGATAAAGGTGGTTGGCTTATTCAAACGATTATAGCCAGTTGGCTGCCGCAGGCTAATACACTTGGAACAGCATTATTACTTTTCAGTGAAACACCCGACAATACCTGTTCAGTTATCGTTTCCTGTGTATCAGTATGAGGAGAGGGTCCCATTCAGGGTTTGAAATTTTTTGAGGATCTGATATCCCCCGTGTTGTGTCATACATCCCCCATGTTGTGGCATACATTGGCTTGTATTCAGTGGTCTCTGGTAAGTTCATTGCCATAAGGCGTGCACAGCGGTGTGGTGAAGGCTTTCCAGGATCTGAATGCACCATTGTGGATGATCTGAATGCACTATTGTGGATGATCTATTTCCTTGGATTCTTTCTCAGAATTGGACTGTTTTGTATGAACTTTCTCATATGGTTATTTTCAAGCAACAGAGACTCTATTTTATTTTTGGATTTGTATATCCTATGATAGCGCTGCTAGAGTATATGTATTGTTTCTATTTTGGCAAATATCGTACTGCCTGTATAATAACTATGTGGTCATGTGCCTAGATTAAAAAGATAATTTAAAATTACCATTTTATAAGACAAGTATACTTAAAGTTATGCAGTGGAAAAATAAGACAAGTAGAAAAATAGCTTGAGCAAACAATTTATTATAGCTTAGTAGGACAATGAGCAGGTTTACAAATCATTTTTCATTTTGACCTGTTGGAGATCAGCAGTGAATTTCTTGTTTCAGTAAAATCCTCTGTGCTGCCCTTTGCGAGCTTTGGAGGTCATTCAGGAAATTGTAACACGGGCTGAAGGAATGAATGAATGCTACACACACACTCTCTCACTCGAATACTACTTGTGAGTGAACACGTTCCTCCTGATATTGAATCTCAAAACTATCTCTGGTGCCTTGATACATTTTAACAAATAATCGCTACCAAGCACTTTATTGACCAAGCCAGTTCAAACAATAGGTCAGTTAAGCCATCCACCTTTATGACAATTAACAAATTAACAATGATTATAGACTGCAAAATAAATCAGATATATTGTTTTACTGAATTACGGCTTTCTCAGTGTGCCTTTTTCTGTCGTCCTAATTTATGCTGATTACTATGAGGCAGCCTGATGCTTTTAACTGCTCATTCTAATTCTGGTTGTAGCACGCAGTGCTCTATTCAATATAGAATGCATCTTTTCCTATTAAAAAATGCATATTAATCAGCGGCTCCATTAATGTACTGGAATATTGATTCTTGAAGCATCAGAGTCTCTGTAGATAAACATCCCTCTAATGACTTTTTTCACTGTTTCTGGAAACATATATGCTGACCTATTTTTATATTGTAATCTTTTGTCTTCTGTTCACATATTTTAGAATAATATGTTTAATTTGCATTTGGGTATAAAACCAAGCATTTCCGTGATAAAACCAGAATGTAATGCTAATTTGCGGGCTTGCAATCAAGCATGTTTCATGTCTTAATTGTGCTTTAAAAAATTGTTTATGTATGAGATAGCAGAGGAAGTTAACAACTTGCATAGTGGCAAGGTGGTTGGCACACTAGTTTTGCAGTGCTGAGGCTCTAGTGTCTGTTCCCATCAGAGCACCACCCTTTTGTAGAGTTTTTGTATATTGCTAACTTGTATGTAGTTGCAGCACATTACCCTCTTAAACTGCCGTTTGTCAAAAAAAAAGGGGACAATAATGGCATTGAGGAGGTGTTAGGATCACCTGAACATCCAGTGCCTTGCTTAGCCATGGAGCAAACCGCTGTGAATTGCTTTTCAGAGCATTGGCTAATGTGTACTTAGCCTTACTCCTACTCAGTAATGGAATTTAAGGCACATGGTTTTGTGGACTTATTTACTTATTTAAGCACTACATAATATGCTGTTACTAGGAATAAAGGGAAATAGTAGCCACTGACTGGTTTTATTTTGGGTAATGAGTGGGCACAGGGGAGAATGAATAGAGGAGAATGTTTTTTTTTTTTTACCTTTTGTATTCCCAATATCTAGAGCTGCTTTTGTTAAGTTGGTATCTGTACTGCAAAGTTAAAAGAATACATCCCATTTAAGTAGAACATCAGACAAAAATAACTACACATTTGAATAATGAAAATCAAATCTGTTTTATTTAAGGATGTGGACAGAGTCTCCAAACTGTGAAAAGTGATTTTTTTTTTTTTTTTTTATTGCCTTTTTTTTTTCTTCACTTGGTAGTTGCTTGAAAAGTGAAATTGCAGCACATCGTTCCATGTTTTAAAGGGTCACTCTTGAATTATATGTTAACTAGCCTCTACAGTGCCCTAAGAAAGAAAGGAAAAGCTTGATGGACTGGGATTGAATACCACCAGCATCCTATTTGCATGTTCTGACTGTGGTTATGTGGGTTTATTGCAGGCATTTGTGTTCTGCTTCTCTTCAGAATACATGTATGGCTGTGCAATTAAAGCGGTTGTATCCCATTTAAAAAAAACAAAAAAACTGCAGGACAATGGCATTATGTGCTAGTATACATTGCATACTAGCACATTATGAAATACCTTAGAACAAAGCCCAAGCTAAAACTTTTTTTTTTTTTTTCATTTTCTTAGTTTGGTTTGGATGCTTAGGCAGGCCATGCATGAATAATTTTTTTGGTTCAACCAGTGGGTTGAACCAAAAAAAGGAATTGATTCCCCTATCCACACACTTGACAGATGGGGGAATTTCTCCCACAGAGCTATTATATTATGACAGCGGGGAGGCTTCTGTTAGAATACAATCAGCACCAGCAGGTATAGCCAGCGGCGCTGATCGAGTGGAACAACTCATTGTACTGAAGTCAAGAGATGGACTTTTGTACAACCAGCCTGCCCTCAACCGGCTGAGATTTTTTCTCTATCTATGGCCAGCTTTAGTTTTTAATATGCCACTCTTATTTTGAAAAATGTGAAATCAAAAACTCCTACATTTGTCTATAATACAAATTATGTGTAGAATGTCCCTGTGCTGCTCCAAAACAAAGATGTTTACTGTATTGTTTTTTCTCTTAAAAAAAAAAAAAAAAAGTAGAGAAGTGATGCCATCTTTATTGCAGTGCTAAATAAATATGTTTCTATGATTTCTTAGAAATTTTATCTGTGTACATAAAATGCCAGTTTTTATTAAGAGCCCTGTATGTGTTGAATGTTATACCAACTGTTTAAGGCAACTTTACATGCTCCATCGCCACACTTTTGGTACTTTCTTGGTGTCCGTTAGATCACTAATTGCTCACCGTCAGCTAAATATTTCAAGCTATTACTATTGAGCACAGCTATCATCCCCTCCCCAAATTGCCTTCTGCATCCTTCGCATGTGGAAAGGAGTCTCATTTCATTCAGAATCATGCAGCATATTAGCTAGCCTTGATACAGTTGTTGACAGGAGATTTAAAAGGGTCCATATTATAGACCATAATTAAGGTGAAGAACTTGTGTTCAACATTAATGTCTGAAATTTACTAACCTCCTGTAACTGATTGGTAAACCAATTACAATCTAATACTTGACTAAACAGCTTTTTTTTTTTATTAATGTTTTCATATTGTGCTCCTTGAAACAACTACGCTGTCTTTCAAGAGCAGCCTGTATTTCTTCTGAGGTTACCTGTGAGTTTTCTCAAACAATTCTTCTGGCAGTTGTGGCTGCAATTTTTCTTGGTCTACCTGACCTTGCCTTGGCATCAAGAGATTTCTGCATTTCCCACTTCTTAAAAAGTGAATGAACTGTACTGACTGACTTATTCAAGGCTTTGGATGTCTTTTTATATCCTTTTCCATCTTTATAAAGTGCCATTACCTTGTTACGCTGGTCTTTTGACAGTTCTTTTCTGCTCACCCCGGCTCAGTATTGAGCCTGCTCAGTGCGTCTGCATGAGAGCGAACAAACCCATTGGATATTTATACAGACACTAATTGCAATTTATAAAGCCACAGATGCAGAAAATGTAACCTTTAATTACCGTTTTAACCTGTGTATGTGTCTCCTTGTGTGTCTGTACCAAGGTCAAACATTCCGGGTTACATTTAACATGTTTTTTTTTCTATTGCAAATAAAATATGGGTAATGAGATTTGAAAATTATTATACTGTTTTTTTATGTGAATTTTCCACTGTGCCCCTATTTTTTGGATACGGGTTTGCAGAAAAGCATCATTGACACCTTGTTTGATGGGCTTTGTTACTTGTCAGTAATCTTTAGCAAATAACCACTCTGAATGTAAAGTAGCTATAAGGATTTTTAATAAATTTAAAAAAAGTATCTTTATACAGTATAACACATATAAAACCTTATTTTTTACTAAAATGCATGTAGTAAAATTATCAACAGATGTAGACTCTTCCTACCTGTCACAGTCCATGGCAGCTGTCATTTTACCTTCTATTGCATATATGTGCAAGAGACCGCTGTTATAGTTTCTCATCAAAGTGAAAAGTCCAGATAAGACATGGCAAGCAGTTATTTATTTCTGCAAGCCATATTCATGTATTTAATATCTGTCATTTTGGTACTAAAATAAATGTTTGCATTTACAAAGTAGAGACGTAGATGTGTGCAGTAAAAATGTATATTTATACACAGCATGTTCCCTACTAGCACCGTACACTTTTTTTATTCTTATATTTTATATTCTGTTCTCTGAGATTCTGCAGAAATTCCAGGCTCTTGTTGACAGAAATATCTAATTCTGATACTTGCATCATTGGAAAAGACATTTACAAGGTCACAAGGAAAGATTGTCATTATAAATAAATCCATTTACTGATGCCCCAGTCCTCTATCTGCACTACAACATACCTATGATTGTTTCCCCAAGTCATTAGAGAATGTATTGGACCTGTGTAAATTGAGATGAAGGAAACTGATCAAAATCTTTCCATTTCCTTTAGAATTGGAAGCATGGTGTGCATGTATGTTCTCATATAGACAAGGGTATCCAGTCATATCTGTTTTTTTTTTTTTTTTTTCGAGCAGTGATTTAGGTCTGGTAAAGGTCAAAGGTAATCCTGTTTCTTCTTTTTTTTTTTTTTTTTTTTTTTTTTTTTTACATTGAAACTGAGTTAAAGAATATGATTGTCAGAATATAATGGGCTACATGTGTGGGTGGGTGTAAACACCAAAAGCACATAAAAACTCATTTAAATATAATATTTGTTTGCCCATACCTCAGATAATAAAAAGCCAAGTTTCGAATGTACAGTCTGTCAGCATATGGGGCTATTCTGTAACTATCGCTTTTGTCCTTTGTGCAGTATATAAGGTAAAAGATAACTCCACTTTCATGGGGAAAAATAGCATTGAGCGTATACAGTTGGTACACAATCGATATTGTAATCAAATGTTATTAAAAATACCTTTCCTTTTCAATCTGTTGTGCTTTAATTTTCTGTAAAATGCAATGTATTGCACTATTGTTGTGTGTAACACCCACAGAAATGTCACTTTCTGCTTGTGTGATTGTTTTACTGATTTTCCCTAAAGTCTGCACTTAAGTTACGAGTCATATTTTAATCATCCTTTGCACCAAAAATTTCATTTTTAGTGAGATTCAAAAAGTTTAAGCACTTTTAAAGGGGTGCAGACCATGCATTTCCTTATTAGAACACTGCAAGTGCATTAGTTGCGTAATAAAAAAAAGTCACTCCCATTTAGAATCACTCTGCTGACAACAAACCATGTTTTCTTTACAGCAGAAATGGATAGGACAGCGTTTTTTTTTTTTAAATCTCTGAAATGTACATTGGTCACCCAGAGGGGATTGTTTTTCTTTCGTACCCAAGTGGAGTTACTCTCTAAAGGGGCTGTAAAGTCAGAAAGTTTTTTTATCCTAATGCATTCTGTGCATTAAGATAAAAAGCCTTTTTGTACAGCACCCCCCCCCCCCAGCCCCCTAATACTTACCCTAGCTCCCTCTCTATCCAGTGATGTCCATGAGTGACTCAGGTACTCTCTCTCCTGATTGGCTGAGACACTGCAGCAGCACCATTGGCTCCTGCTGCTGCTTTTACTCAAACACAGCCTATCAGAATATAGAGGGGGTGGGGCCGAATGGCAGCTCCACTGCAGCTTGGCTCGGGTGCCCCATAGCAAGATGCTTGCTGTGGGGACACTTAATAGGAGGGAGGAGCCAGGAGCACAAGCCATTGGCCCGAGAAGAGCAGTATCCAGGCTGCCCTGTGCAAAACCACTACACAGAGGAGGTAAGTATAACCTGTTTGTAAACTCTCATCTTTTTTTTTTCTATTAAAATCACTTTAAGAACTGATTCTGATTAAGTGACCGTATATTTTTGATTAGAAACAGCATGTTACCCGTAAACTAAGATTTATGATGCCTCAGACAATATTCGGGTTAAATGAGAGTTCTTTGACCATGAGTGAAAGCTTCAAAACAGCAACATAAATGTATTGGTAAATAGCCTGAAAGCCTAAATTTACAAAAATGTATCTATAGTACATACAAAAATGGAAAATATTCATAGTTTAACTGAACAGATAGAGTATGATACTCATAACACAATGATACAAACAGAGCAATACAGACAACAAATAGGACAAGCATGTATACATTTAAGTGCAGGAGATAAATTCCATAGTTACCATTCTCATGAGAGTTTCATTCTAGTCTGCTGAATCAGATTTTTCTCCTTTCTGCCTTCACTAATATAGATCTATCTCGCTTTGCTTAGAGCCATTCTGATTGGTGTAGCTATCTTGCCCTTCTCCTCCCTCTGGGCGTATCTTGTTCAGGACTGGACAACTTCCTCCTCTCCTAGCTTAGCATAACTCAGCCCCTTGCTCGGACCTCCTCTCTGATGGAGGGGGAAATTAATTATATTGGCTGACCTCCCCTTGAATTGAGGTATTTAGATATGCAAGGTCATATCCTGGGCAAGTTTTCCATTCCTCCACAGATGGCCATCTTAATGAGGGCATCTTTGAAGTAGACACTGAGATAACGAACCTTGGACCCGTGATGTCTGGGGAAAAAGGAACTTAATTATGGGGTTGTACAACTTTGCATATCAGTATGTTTTTCCGTGTAAATAGCAGACACCTCTCTGGTAGCTCAGGCGTGCATTTCAAAGGACTTGTTAAATCGATTACTACTGCTGGTCAGACTGGTTTACACAACTTAAAAATCTACAATCATATATTAACTATGTGTTTGAAAGCAAAACTCAATATCTCATAATATTTATATTTACATCCATCAATTTACAATTACTAATGGAGATTACACATAAACTCCTCATAAGGCAACAAGCAATAATGGAGATCCCTGCGTTCACTAGAAATCTGTGTGAGGAAATTAAAGTAAGTACCCAGCTTGCAGGATCTAGTTTTAAGTGTACCTTTAGTCAGAAAATTAAGTCCTGCTAGATCACTAATGTAAAACATTAAAAATAAGTACCTACAGTATGCTGTGTAAAATCCAGTAATGCACCCTTAGTTGCGCTCAGTTTTTAGGCACTGCCAAGTTTGTAAAGGCTGATCTGCTGTGAGCCTTAAAGCAGAATTAAACCCTCTTATCCTTTACAGCCAAGAAAGCTGCTTCTGTTTGATCTGCAGCTGCAGTGCTTGCTACACACGTGATCAGTTATGACCCCAGCTATTTGATGGTTTGACAGATTGGTTGAGGACACGCAAATGTTGACAGTTAGCAATCCCGGCATTCCTACAATGTAACTGTTTTTTGAAACCGTTAAATCGATGGGTTTAGTCCCGCTTTATGATTTACTGCTGTTCAGAGATTTTGGGCTCCAGCAAAATGGCAGCCTGCAGCAAGAGCAATGCTGGAGACAATTAACAGCACACACTAAATTCATTAGCATAATTAATGATGTGGAATGTATGTTCCTTGCTGAGGAACATTTTTTTTTTATCAAGTTGCTATGGGTAAAGTTTTGCTTTAAAATCCAAAATAGAGTAAAGGATATCCTCTATCCAAAGTGTCAGACATGACTGGCAGTGCCAAAAATGTAGAATAATGTAACTTTTCATGTAAACCTGCTCAAAATGCAGCATTTAAACTGATGAAATGCATTCTCTGGATGATTATATTCTAGATGCTGTGTGTGTGCATGTATATATACACAGTTAGAGCCATATATATTTGGACACAGGCACAATTTTCATACTTTTTGCTCTGTATGACACCAGAATAAAATTAAAACAAAACAGTCCAAATGAATTTGAAGTACAAACTTTCAGCTTTAATTCAAGGGGTTGAACATTAATATCAAGTACACATTTTAGGAACTGCAACCATTTTTATACACCGTCCCCACATTTTCAGGGCCTCAAATGTAATTGGACAAATGAATATAATCATAAATGTTCATTTTTAATATTTTGCTGAGAATCCTTTACTGGCAATGACTACCTGAAGTCTGGAACCCATGGACATTACCAAAGACTAGGTTTCTTCCATTCTGTTGCTTTACTAGGCTCTAACTGAAGCTGTCTTCAGTTGTTCTTTGTGGGCCTTTCTGCCTTTAGTTTTGCCTTTAGCAAGTGATATGCATGCTCAATTGGGTTGAGATCAGCCGATTGACTCAGCCATTGCAGAATATTCCACTTTTCCTTCAAAAACTCCAAGGTTGCTTTCAGTGTTTTGGATCATTGTCCATTTGTACTGTAAAGCATTGTCCAATCAACTTTGCTGCATTTTGCTGAATCTGGGCTGACAGTATATCTCTAAACACTGCAGAATTCATCCTGCTGCTTCTGTCTTCTATCACACCATCAATAAACACCAATGACCCAGTGCCAATGGAAACCATGCATGCCCTTGCCATCACACCGCCTCCACCATGTTTTAAGGATGACGTTGTGTGCTTTGGATCATGAGCTGTTCCATGCCTTCTCCACGCTTTTTTCTTCCCGGTACAGATTAATCTTAGTTTCCTCCATCCAAAGAATGGTTTTCCAGAACTGGTCTGACTTTTTTAGATGTTTTTTGGCAGAGTTTAATCTAGCTTTCCTATTCTTCAGGCTTATGAATGGTTTTCACCTTGTGGTGAACCCTCTATATTTGCTCTCGCGCAGTCTTCTCTTGATTGTAGACTGACAATAATACGTCCACCTTCTGGAGAGTCTTCTTCACTTGTCTGGATGTTGTAAATGGGTTTTCTTTACCATAGAGTGGATCCTGCGATTATCCACCACTGTTGTCTTCCATGGATGTCCAGACCTTTTTTATGTTGCTGAGCTCACCAGTGCGTTCTTCTTTCCTCCTTTCTTCTTTCCTCAGGATGTACCAAACTGTTGATTTTACCACTCCTAATGTTGCTGCTATCTCTCTGATGGATTGGTTTTGTTTTGTTTTTGAAGACTTGGATGGGTAGCTCATTTGAACACATGATGTATGTTCACAGCAATAGATTCCAAATGCAAATACCACACTTAGAATAAACTCCAGACCGTTTACCTGCTTAATTGTTGAAGAAATAACGGATGAATAGCCCACAACTGGCCATGAAGCAGCTTTTGATTCAATTCAATTAGTTTTGGTCCCTTGAAAAAGGGGGGGGGTGGCTGTTATTAAAAGCTGTAACTCCTAAACCCTTCCTCTGATTTGGATGTACATACCCTCAAATTAAACCGGAGAGTGTGCACTTTCTTCCCATATCCTTTACTATAACTATAGCTTAAATATGTTTTTGTAAATACCTGAAGAAAACTAAAATTGTGCCCGTGTCTATATATATATATATATATATATATATATATATATATATATATATATATATATATATATATATATATATATATATATATATATATATATATATATATATATAGACACGGGCACAATTTGGATACATATTTTCCTGTGATGCTCCTCATATACCTATGTCTAGTGAGCACAGAAATAACCATTATTGCTGCTGTTTCTCATTGGATACTTTTCCGATCTGGGGAATATCATCCCTCGGGAGTTTAAAGCTTCTACTTGTCTCTTTTGTGTTCCTTTAAGCTCTGCATTAAAGACTCAATTTTGCACTGGATATTTCTTGCCTTTTATTTATGGACAGTATTATGCAGTATTTTTTTCTGCTGTTGACCCATGTTCTGATGTACAATAAATGTCTTCAGGTATTTGTTGAATGGTATTATGTCCATTATTTAAAAAAATAAAATAGACCACTGTCACAGATTTGTAGAATTGTTCTCTTTTAGGTTGCAATTTATTTCTTTTTTTTTTTTTTTAACTTAATCACTTGTATTTTAAACATCTTTTTATAGGCCAACAATAAACCAGAAATTGAGGCAGCCCTTTTTCTGGATTGGATGAGGTTGGAGCCACAGTCGATGGTTTGGCTACCGGTGCTTCATAGAGTTGCTGCTGCTGAAACTGCCAAACATCAAGCCAAGTGTAATATCTGTAAGGAATGTCCCATTATTGGTTTCAGGTAAGATACAGTTACTTAGCTACATGGTTAGTCAGGTCAGTCATCTTTGTGAAGGACATCAGACTAGCCCTGAGTTAGTTCTTACCAGAAGTGCCTTTGCTAAAGTGCTTCTTTAGCCTAATCCCTACTGGTATACTGTATAAAAATTCAACCTCCGAGACCGTTATTCTTCATAGCCAATATTATTGGACTCGTTTACTGCCAGACCCAATTTAGATAGCACAGAGATCCTGGGTTTTGTGAACAGGTCAACCAAATGTTATAGGGACCACCCACTATGTCTAGAACATAATTTACATATACACGGCATGTGACGTGAGTGCGGCACCAGGCCTTTCCTCCTTGCTGTTGTACTCCTCATGCCTAATTTGATAATCCCTTGAGTTTTTTTCTTCATTGTTACATATATACAGTATATATATACATATATACAGTGCCTTGCGAAAGTATTCGGCCCCCTTGAACTTTGCGACCTTTTGCCACATTTCAGGCTTCAAACATAAAGATATAAAACTGTAATTTTTTGTGAAGAATCAACAAGTGGGACACAATCATGAAGTGGAACGAAATTTATTGGATATTTCAAACTTTGCTAACAAGTAAAAAAACTGAAAAATTGGGCATGCAAAATTATTCAGCCCCTTTACTTTCAGTGCAGCAAACTCTCTCCAGAAGTTCAGTGAGGATCTCTGAATGATCCAATGTTGACCTAAATGACTAATGATGATAAATAGAATCCACCTGTGTGTAATCAAGTCTCCGTATAAATGCACCTGCACTGTGATAGTCTCAGAGGTCTGTTTAAAGCGCAGAGAGCATCATGAAGAACAAGGAACACACCAGGCAGGTCCAAGATACTGTTGTGGAGAGGTTTAATGCCGGATTTGGATACAAAATGATTTCCCAAGCTTTAAACATCCCAAGGAGCACTTTGCAAGCGATAATATTGAAATGGAAGGAGTATCAGACCACTGCAAATCTACGAAGACCTGGCCGTCCCTCTAAACTTTAAGCTTATACAAGGAGAAGACTGATCAGAGATGCAGCCAAGAGGCCCATGATCACTCTGGATGAACTGCAGAGATCTACAGCTGAGGTGGGAGACTCTGTCCATAGGACAACAATCAGTCGTATACTGCACAAATCTGGCCTTTATGGAAGAGTGGCAAGAAGAAAGCCATTTCTTAAAGATATCCATAAAAAGTGTCATTTAAAGTTTGCCACAAGCCACCTGGGAGACACACCAAACATGTGGAAGAAGGTGCTCTGGTCAGATGAAACCAAAATCGGACTTTTTGGCAACAATGCAAAACGTTATGTTTGGCGTAAAAGCAACACAGCTCATCACCCTGAACACACCATCCCCACTGTCAAACATGGTGGTGGCAGCATCATGGTTTGGGCCTGCTTTTCTTCAGCAGGGACAGGGAAGATGGATGGAGCCAAATATAGGACCATTTTGGAAGAAAACCTGATGGAGTCTGCAAAAGACCTGAGACTGGGACGGAGATTTGTCTTCCAACAAGACAATGATTCAAAACATAAAGAAAAATCTACAATGGAATGGTCCACAAATAAACATATCCAGGTGTTAGAATGGCCAAGTCAAAGTCCAGACCTGAATCCAATCGAGAATCTGTGAAAAGAACTGAAAACTGCTGTTCACACACGCTCTCCATCCAACCTCACTGAGCTCGAGCTTTTTTGCAAGGAGGAATACAGCTGTAATCGCAGCAAAAGGTGGCGCTACAAAGTATTAACTTAAGGGGGCTGAATAATTTTGCACGCCCAATTTTTCAGTTTTTTATTTGATAAAAAGTTTGAAATATCCAATAAATTTCGTTCCACTTCATGATTGTGTCCCACTTGTTGATTCTTCACAAAAAATTACAGTTTTATATCTTTGTTTAAAGCCTTAAAAGTTCAAGGGGGCCGAATACTTTCGCAATGCACTGTGTGTGTGTGTGTATATGTGTGTGTGTATGTATATATATGTATATATGTGTGTATATGTATGTGTGTATATATATATATATATATATATATATATATATATATATATATAAACACACACACAGTACAGACCAAAAGTTTGGACACACCTTCTCATTCAAAGAGTTTTCTTTATTTTCATGACTATGAAAATTGTAGAGTCACATTTCAAGAGGTAGTCACCTGAAATGGTCTTCCAACAGTCTTGAAGGAGTTCCCAGAGATGCTTAGCATTGTTGGCACTTTTGCCTTCAATCTGCGGTCCAGCTCTACCCAAACCATCTCGATTGGGTTCAGGTCCGGTGACTGTGGAGGCCAGGTCATCTGGCACAGCACCCCATCGCTCTCCTTCTTGGTCAAATAGCCCTTACACAGCCTGGAGGTGTGTTTGGGGTCATTGTCCTGTTGAAAAATAGATGGTCCAACTAAACGCAAACCGGATGGAATAGCATGCCGCTGCAAGATTCTGTGGTAGCCATGCTGGTTCAGTATGCCTTCAATTTCAAATAAATCCCCAACAGTGTCACCAGCAAAGCACCCCCACACCATCACACCTCCTCCTCCATGCTTCACGGTGGGAACCAGGCATGTAGAGTCCATCCGTTCACCTTTTCTTCGTCGCACAAAGACACGGTGGTTGGAACCAAAGATCTCAAATTTGGACTCATGAGACCAAAGCACAGATTTCCACTGGTCTAATGTCCATTCCTTGTGTTCTTTAGCCCAAACAAGTCTCTTCTGCTTGTTGCCTTTCTTTAGCAGTGGTTTCCTAGCAGATATTCTACCATGAAGGCCTGATTCACACAGTCTCCTCTTAACAGTTGTTCTAGAGATGTGTCTGCTGCTAAAACTACATGTGCCATTGACCTGGTCTCTAATCTGAGCTGCTGTTAACCTGCGATTTTTGAGGCTGGTGACTCGGGTGAACTTACCCTCCGCAGCAGAGGTGACTCTTGGTCTTCCTTTCCTGGGGCGGTCTGCATGTGAGCCAGTTTCTTTGTAGCGCTTGATGGTTTTTGTGACTGCACTTGGGGACACTTTCAAAGTTTTCCCAATTTTTTGGACTGAGTGACCTTCATTTCTTAAAGTAATGATGGCCACTCATTTTCCTGTACTTAGCTGCTTTTTTCTTGCCATAATACAAATTCTAACAGTCTATTCAGTAGGACTATCAGCTGTGTATCCACCTGATTACTGCACAACACAACTGATGGTCCCAACCCCATTTATAAGGCAAGAAATCACACTTATTAAACCTGACAGGGCACACCTGTGAAGTGAAAACCATTTAAGGTGACTACCTCTTGAAGTGTGACTCTACAATTTTCATAGTCATGAAAATAAAGAAAGCTCTTTGAATGAGAAGGTGTATCCAAACTTTATTATTGAACCCTACGGACTTAGACTGTGATGCCATTTAAGTTCGTTAGTGTAAAAGGAGGCGTCCCAATACTTTTGATAATAGTGTGTGTGTGTGTGTTTTATATATATATATATATATATATATATTATAGCTTTCTTTCAGCGGGACCGTGGCGGAACGACGTTCTGCCACCTCTGGCTACCTTGCACTTTTTAACTTGTCACACACAAGCTGGTAGAGGTTTTTTCCACGTGCTTCCTCTACCAGCTTCTGTGTTAGAGCCAGGCACTCAGGGCAAATGCTCCACAGCTGTATTATTTTTTTTTACGGGGATTCGGTAGGCAGTTTCCTTCCCTACCTATCAGAACTGTGTAGCATGCAACCGAGTAAAGTGTTGTGAAAAACCAACCCGGCTCTGTGCTACAGTTCTGATAGAGCAATGTCAGTGTTACATTATTAAAAAAAGCCTGGGAATACCAAACATAATGTCAGCTGCATTATGTCTTTGCAAGGGGTGAGAGAGCATCTGTAAAGGCTGAGGGGCATTTGCGAGAGCAAATTTCACAAGCCCCTACGCAAGCCTGGGACTCTCCCTCCTGATTGGCTGAGATACAGCCGCGGCCCCATTGGCTCCTGCAGCTGTCAATCAAAGTCAGTGAGCCAATCAGGAGAGAGGGGTGGGGCTGAATGGCAGCTCCGTGTCTGAATGGACACACGGAGCTGCAGCTTGGCTCGGGTGCCCCCATAGCAAGATGCTTGCTGTGCGGGCACTCAAAAGCAGGGAGGAGCCAGGAGCAGGAACAAGGGACCCGAGAAGAGAAGAATCGGGGCTGCACTGTGCAAATCCAACTGCACAGAGGTGGTAAGTATAACAGGTTTGTTGTTGTTTTTCTAAAAAAAAAAAAAAAAAAAAAGACTTTACAATCACTTTAAAGCATATCAGCATGTTGGCTTCACACAAAATTATCCACACAGCTAAAACTATACTAGGGATTTTTTTTTTTTTTTTAAATATGGTCCTTTGGGGGCAGGTTCCACTGTGAATGGTTCAGAGTTTTTATAAGTGCTATAGAATATGATGTCATCATAAAACTTCTCAATATAACTATGAGCCATTTAAAGAACATTGTATAATTATGCATGAAAAATTAACTTTTAGGTATATTTTTTCCTGTTCAAGGCAAGCATCGGTGTTTAATTCAACACGATAAGTTTCAGAAGGAAAAACACGTGCACGCAAAAAGAAAATTCAAAGTTAGCTTGCTGGCACCACATATTCAGCCACACAGTTCGCAAATATCTCAGTAGAATTCATACAAAATACATTTATCCAATAGACTGTGAAATCATTACTACCCCTGAGAGAAAATTGCAGTTTTATTCACTCAGAGTATTTTACAGACAAAAACCAGTGTGCGCACCTCTGCTGTGTTAAAATACTAAATAGAATTGTTCTCTCTAGACGAGTATGAAATGCTCCATAAAGTAGAATGGTTGAAAAGGGCTTTTCAGCCACAGGTAGTAAATTTTACCAGGTGATGTACAATCATTTTACAAGTACAGTTCCTCTAGAGGGTCCATTGTTTATACTTGCTTGACTGACAGCTAGTAGTGAAATGTTTGATTACGAAAACAAAATGTAGAATGGTACGTATAATGGATGCCATGTTGTGTCTTGCAGCGTTAATAAATAGTGTTCCTTCTATTACCAATGTGTGCACTTTCTTGCTTCAAGTAGCCCTTGGCATGTGTCTGTTTCAAGTACCTTCTAATTGTGTATAGTTTCCAAACAGTCTGTTGAAGTTTTGTAATAAATTACCAGATCATAAAGGCAATTTTGTAGCCGCAGGTATGACTTAGTGAGCATCAGTTGTTGAGCAAGCATCAGTTGCTAAATGAGAATCCCTTCAATAGGTATTCATACATCCAGTGAATGTCACGATGCAACTGCATAGAGCAGTATTGTATCCAGCTATAGCAGCAACCCTTTAGCTATATTTACTCAGTGAAAACCCAGTGAAAAAAGTTATCAGAGTAACTTCCATTTGTTGCAAAATTTTGCTACAAATTTGTTTGTGTGAAAATGCTATTTGATCAGTTTTCTTTATCATTTGTGTATTGAACATAAATATTTTTTAATCCTATCTTACAGTTGTAGAGGTTTTTTGTGGTCTGCTGTGATCAAGAAACCAAGTGACCTACACTCCTGCCCTTAAAATAAGCATAAAAACAGTAATAGTAGCAGCGTAAAAGTAGATGGAGGGATATGGATATTCAAGGCTTCAGGAACTTGTCTTTGGTTTGACGCTTTAATGTACCATTAAGAGCCGGTTCACACTACCACGACCAGAAAGTCGCCCCGTGACTTGTTTAGCGACTTGTTTAGCGACTTGTTTAGCGACTTGTTTAGCGACTTGTTTAGCGACTTGTTTAGAGACTTGTTTAGAGACTTGTTTAGAGACTTGTGCACTACTTTGAAGAGACAGGCGACTTTGTCTGTGGGGAATGCCTGGCTAATCTCTTTCTTCTTCCTGGAAAGTCTGATAACAAGTCGTGTTAATTAAGATAAGGAGGCGATTCCCATTGAAGTATATGGGACAGTCGGATCACAGGTCGCCTCAAAATAGTACAGGACCCTTTTCTGAAGTCGGGGCGACTTCAGTAGTGCCAATTAAGACGGCACTGATTGATTAACATTGCTTTTGTTATGTCAAGCGACCTGGGGCTACACAAGTCGCCTCACAAGTCGTGCTAGTGTGAATGGGCTCTAAAGACTTGACTGAGTTCCTGTTCTGTGGTTGATGTAACTAGTATCTCTGTTGTGTACACATAGTAATTAAAGGAGTACAGAAGAAACATCTTTGATCAATGTGTCAGAGACACACCCTGTTTTATGGGCATTGTTTTCCTGTATTTGATGTGCATTTGAAACTCAAGTCACACAGGTCAAACTGTAATTGAGTAGTATACATGACAGATCAGGGTCTGCCTTTGACCTGCTTTGCATTGTGCTGCAGCCTGTTCTATTGAAGTGTGTTTAACCACTTGCCGACCGCCGCACGACTATCTACGGCGGCGGTCAGCCCCTCACAGGCAAAGTGACGTAGGTCTACGTCGCTCGCCTGTGAGGGTTTAGGGAGCGAGCGCGCGCCGCCGGAGGCGCGCTCCCGCTCCCGCGTGGTCACGGACCCCCCCGCGCGCGTGACCGGCGGACCCGATCGCCGCCGGCCACTCTGCGATCGGCGGGGGAGAGGGAGATAGTCAGGCAGCTTGTGTAAACAAGCTGCCTGTCATTCTCCTCTCTGTATGAGAGCTGATCACATGGATCTACTATGTAGATCCATTGATCACTCTGCATACAGTTGAAGCCACAGCCAATCACAGTTAGAATCACGCCCCTAGGGACACACACAGCCCCTCCCTCTCAAATAAAGTTAACCCCTTCACTACCAGTGCATTTTTACAGTAACAGTGCATATGTATAGCACTGATTACTGTAGAAATGTCACTGGTAACCCCAAAAGTGTCAAAAATGTCAGTCAAGGGTCCGATCTGTCCGCCGCAATGTCGCAGTACCGCAAAAAAAATCGCAGATCGCCGCCATTACGCGTTAAAAAAAAAAACAACAAAAATGACAAAAATCTTTCCCTTTGTTAGTAAACGCAATAACTTTTGCGCAAACCAATCAAAATACGCTTTTTGCGATTTTTTTTACCAAACATAGGTAGCATAAAACAAATTGGCCGAAAATATTAAAAAATTTTGATTTTTACATTTTTTTTGGGGGGAATTTCATATAAAAAAAAGGGAAAAATATTGCTATTTTTGCAAAATTTACGCTCTTTTTTTTGTTTATAGCGCGTGATCAAAAAATCGCACAGGTGATCAAATACCACCAAAAGAAAGCTCTGTTTGTGGGAAAAAAAGGACGCCAAATTCGTTTCGGTACAGCGTCGCACGACCGCGCAATTGTCCGTTAAAGTCACGCAGTGCCGAATCGCAAAATGCCCTCTGGTCGTTTAGCAGCCAAATCCTCCGGGGCTTAAGTGGTTAAACTGCAAAAAATGTCAAATGCAGCTTTTTTTCACAGATGTTGCATTTTTCATTTGAATACAAGCAGCTACATGGAAATGTCTGCATTTGACAAAATTGCAACATTAATGTAAACACAGCTTCTGCATCTGCTTTGATTTTGGGGTAGTAGAACTGAAAGTAGCTAAAAAATTTACAATTACTCTGTTTTTTTTTCTAATTTAGGTACAGAAGTTTAAAGCACTTTAACTATGACATCTGCCAAAGCTGCTTCTTTTCCGGCCGTGTTGCAAAAGGTCACAAAATGCACTATCCGATGGTTGAATATTGCACTCCTGTAAGTTGCCATATCATATAAATGAATCTTCTGAAACAATTGAAAAACTGTATGGTATAAAATTATTATAGCATACCTGGTGATGGACCTAAAAAAAAAGAAAATGAAACAAATAATTTGTTTTTTCATTGTAAAATAATAAATAATTTGAAAAAAAAAAATAGTTTTACACCTGTCTACCTGAAACTGTGAATGGCAGATTTGGTATCTTAGAGCACTGGAAGTGCTTACATTAGGGAGGGTTAAAGTTATTGCGAACAATAACCTTGTAAAACAACCCATTCAGTTTAAAGTAGAAATGAAAGGGAAAAACGTGTGTATAGATCTATGAAAAAAATAAATATATATATATATATATATATATATATATATATATATATATATACCCTTTTCCCCCTTTATTATAAGTGATCCCATTCCCTCTGTTCTCAGCTGCATAAGAGCTGGGAGAGTAGAAACATTAGGTGGCATGTCAGGGCAAGTCTGATCATTGGAGGAGAGCAGGCTGAGTTCCCAGCAGAGCTATAGAACTGCCCAGGATGTGCTTTCCTTCTTAGTGTGGTCAGTTTGTAATAGGAAAGCAGAGGGACTGGCAGGATCTCCAGGGATCCCACACAAAGGAAGCAATACAAAGAGCACAGGAGGGTTTTTTTCATACAAGTACATGGTATAGTATGAAATGTTTGGGTAACAATCTCCCCTGCTCTTCTGATGCCTCCTCCACCTAAACACTCCAGTCAGCCAGGAAGCCTATCAGCAGACCTTGGTCATGCCCCTTCAACAGAAGCAGGCCAACCAGCCTGCAGTAGACATGGGCCGAACGCTGCCCGACATTTGGCCTGTGTGTACTAGGCTTTAGTATGGAGGAAATGTTCTGATAGGAAATGAGGTTAAACCTCCTATGCAAAATGCTTATGTATTGACCCATATACTTGAATGATCTGTTTGGAAAAGATCCAAATAGCATTACATGTGTTGTGATCAATTTCAGGGTTGTACGTAATTGCCATGTACACTGCCATGCTTCCCCTCTGCATGAGAACAAAGGTTAAACATATTATGTTTTTTTTACAGCAAAGAACAAGGGTTTCCTTACCTGTGTACCAGGCGTGGGGGGGGGGGGGTGGAGAGGTGGAGAGATGGGGTTGTCCAAACCTGTTGGAGAATTGGGGAATTACACTAGTTCCCCATCAGAGCTGCTCTGACCACTGGCTGCTGTCAATTGCATGGCGAGCGTGAACCTGATTGGGAACTAGTGTCTCCGCTTCCCCGTGATACTTCACCCACTGCAGCACCATTTATTGTTTGGAGGCTGTCAGCTGTGCAGATATCAGTGCCAGGATTGAAGTAGCAGTGGTGAATATGCCACTCTGCTACACTGCGTACAGGGGCAAGCATTCTGCCTGTCTTCGTATACCAATTAACAGTATGTCTTATTTACCTCCAGTTTCTGTTATCTACAGACTGCAGGTAATTATTTTTTAGTTTGGTGCATTAATAGCAAAAAATTTAATAACCGCACGTGTCGGTAAAGTTACTGAAATGGGTGTTGGAGATTTTTTAAATTGGCACAGGTCAGTTTAAAGCGTCATATCGCCAGAAAACTATTTTTTCTTCTTTTTTTTTTTTTTTTTTTTTTTTTTTTTATGTATTTTGCTTTTAAGATTCAGTCAATGAACATAAAGATTTTTGGACTTGGTATTGTGAAGTAAACTTTTTTTTATTGTATATAATTCTAATTTAAATGAAAACTGGATTTTGACCCCTGCACACCTACTAACTAGAAATAAACACTAAGGCCCCATTCACATCTGAGCAACTCAGAATCGTGTACAGAATCACACTATTCTGCCTGCATTTCTGGACTGTGCCAAAACACGCAATGCACATTTGGCTGCCATTCATTATAACCGTCCGTGTAAAGTCACACCAAAAAAATAAAACCCTATCTACTACCTCAACTATACAAAAATGGTAAAAATATTAAACCTAAAGGTCCAGTGTTCATAAAATTCTATAAATATAGTCCAGTGTTCTTAAATAAAAAGAAAAAAAAACACCATGTCTCTTTAATCTTCATTCATATGTGCATATCCACCACCAGGTGAAAAACCTGCTCACTTTTTTATAAAAACACACTCTTCGATCTTATCCCAGCAATGCCGCTCCTTAGGGATCGCCACGTCCGGTGCTTTGTTGAGACAAACTACTGACGGTGTTTACAATGATCAGTTTTTATTCATTTATGTAAAACCTTTAACTCAAAGAAAAAAAAAAAACACGAACTGTTTAAAAGTGTTAACTGGAGTTCAGCTTCAATTTGTTAGTGTATCTAAATCTGTTAGTAGATCAACACACCCTTCCCCCCAAGACTGACAATGCTGTTATCCAATAGTATCTCTGTTGCTCTAGTACTGAAAGGGTATTACTGGCTGGATCACCAAGTGAAAACAGAGGGGAAACGCCTAAAAAAAGAAAAGTAATTCAGACACCACATCAAAGAATTACTAAGCTGCAATGTATTACATTTTTGGTTTTACATTTAATACTGATTTAAGGTTGCCTGCGGCAGTCTCTAAACTGGTGCTCAGCAACTACCTGTGTCTGTACCTGCTGTGTTATGTTGTGGTGCTATCCAAATGCATTTAAAATCCTTTACTGTATAATCTTTAAATAATTCATATTAGATTATAGTCTGTTTGCCTATAAGTGCTTGTGCAGCTATTAACATGAATGAACCCTTAGCTGGATCTGACATGAATAGCTAAAGAAAAATGGTAGGTGCCAAGCTCTTTGTTTTGGTTGATGTTTTTGGCTTCAATAAATCATTGTCCGTGACTGAGTTTAGCTTTGAACTTGAAAGCAAAATAGAAGGAACTAAGAAATTCTAAATCTCATTGTTGTAAGCCACTAAATAAAGGCAGTTGCCAAATACTTTCCTGTAAAACATTTAATACCTGAATGCCGATTCTCGCAAGGAGAATGCTGAGCTGAATTTTAAATCCATCGATGGATTTGTTTTCTTTTTGACCCCCGTTACTTCACAGCTGTTTCATTCTCAAAGCCAAGCCACATTTTTTACCTTGCTTTTTAATTCATGCTATTGAGTCTCATATTCACAAAGAAATGTATTTGTCTTCTTTCAGACTACATCTGGAGAAGATGTACGCGACTTTGCAAAGGTTTTAAAGAATAAGTTTAGGACGAAACGATACTTTGCTAAGCACCCAAGAATGGGGTATCTGCCTGTTCAGACTGTCCTAGAAGGAGACAACATGGACACGTGAGTACACTCTACTAGACCTGCAAATGCCTTTGACCTCTTCCCAACTTCTGTTTTTAGTTTTTTTACATTAATACATTTCATCCATTCTGGAATGTATTTTAGCTGTAGGAAACACAAGCTGATGTGTTTATAAAGTCTGCAGTAGTATGTGCACCCTCATAATACCCCATCAAAGTAGCAAATATATCAACAAATATGCAAGGCAATAATATTAATTTTAAAATAGAGCAAGAATCCAAAACTGTAATTTTACTTAAAGCAGACCACCTAGGAAAAAATTAGCATTTGACATCACTAACTTCAACATTATACAGGGCAACATTCTGCTCTACACAGAGGACTGTCAATAGTCAAGCTAATGTAAACAGCAGCATGTGTCTACTGTGTTTAAACCTGCCTGAAATGGCTGTTGGTGTAATACAGAGTCTGTGAAGGTTTTATTTTATCCACGTCATAGTAGAGCTAGTAATTGCATTCAGCTAGGCTTTTTTGTATTGCAGAACAAGTGTGGTTGAATGTGACGAACTACTACTAGTTTATGTAATACAGTAGGTAAAACTAATGCAATGCAGATGGCAGTAGCTCAAGTTATGGAAAATGTTAAAAGGACCCTGTAGGGATATAAAAAGGGGAGCTGCCATAGTGGACTTGGGTTTTTGAGTTACAGCTGTTAGCTATACCTTTCCTTCACTTCGTAGTAAGTCACTGGCCCAAAACAAGCTTGTACATAACTGGTGTTGATTTTGTTCAAGGGTTTGCATCAAATTGTGAAGGAAGACTGACAATGATAGACCTGGAACATGCACCTTCAAAAACAAGTCAATATATGGCATATGGAACAACCAAAATTACCCTTTGTGGTCCCCAAACGTTTTACTGTACATTACCCTTTTGAGGAGTCCCTTTTAAAAAAGTAGACTAGTCCACCAGTGGTGGACCCTCCTGTTTCCAGTTTGAATAAAGCAACCATGATCCCAGTAGATATATCCCCATCTTTTAAGGACCCGGCTGACAGGAAAGCAGAGGCTGTGGCACGCAGCTTGTTTTCTATGGCTAGTTCGGCGTTGTGGCCAGTCTTTGCCTCAGCCCTGGTGTCTCAGACCTTAACTGAATGGGCCAAACTTTTGCGCCAGGTTCTGGGGAATCAGTAGGTTCCCACTGCTTATGTTGATTTAGCGAACCAGTTGGTCCATGGGCTGCGGTTTTTGTGATGCAGCTATGGATACAGCTCCTGTGCTGTCCAAACTTTGTTTCAGTGATGGTGATTATGCGCGTACTGTGGCTTAGGAATTGGTCTGCAGACCAAGCCTCTAAGAAAACTCTCATTGATCTGCCCTTTCAAGGCGATCGCTTGTTTGGGGCTTCCCTGGATGACATAATTCCTGCCACAACCCAGAAAAGGAAGGAGCCTGGTCGCAGATGGGGCCCTCCTTCTCAGCCAATAGAAAATTATTTTGTGCTCTCTGGACAGACAGTAAGGGAAATGGATCTTTCAAATCTTCCTTGGGAGGTTCCAAGCAACCTTGGTCTGGTAAGCCTAGAGCTAGCTTCTCCGGACCTGCAGACAAGACCTCTTCAGCATGAAGGTCTGTCCTCACTCATTACTGGGTTGGGGGAACATCTTCGCTGGTTTACGGCCCCATGGCCCTCCTTCGTGAATGTCAAGGGGATCCACGAAATGTTTTTTAGGGGTACCCAGAACGGGGGAAAAGTTTGTTCTTTTCAGGTTTTTTAGGTCCTGAGTCTCCTTGTGTGGATTTAATTTCTGCAAAAGTTCAGGTAATGTCCAAACTACCTAAGGGCCCCCATCTTCCTGTCCAGGAAACTGATTCTGACCAGGGTGGTCCTTCCTCTGGACAAACTAAAGGAACCACAGGCCATGATTCACCGGCTGCTGTCACACAGATAGTTCTCTCTCCCAATTTGCATACAAGTTCTGAGTCTGGTGGTATCCACCTTCAAGACAATTCTTTTTGCACAGTCCTACATGAAGCTCCTCTTTAGCAGGAGTATACCGAGATTCATGGCCAGGTCACAGGTTCCTCTGGCAGACACCAGAGGTGTCCAAGGGCCACGATAAGGCCAGTATCATCCTCAGCTCAAGCTTCTTCTGCGGTTCCTATGAGCAATCAGCGGCAAGGATCTTCTGATCATTCTGGTGGCCGTAAACGCCTCTTGGGGGCTTCATCTCAGAGAAGACCAGTTGTCTCAAGGGTTGATCTAGCATCCTGCTTTAGATTCGCTGGTTTAAATGGCTTAGCTATTGAAAGCCAGGTACTGAGGAATAGAGGTTTGTCTGGATCAGTGATCCCTACTATGGTGAAGGCGAGGAAGTCGTCTTCCAGCAAGATAAACTATCATACGTGGAAAGTGCACATTTCTTGGTGCGAGTCAATTGGCGCTCATCCTCGATCCTTTTCTGTGGCCTGGGTCTTAGCCTTTCATCAACAGGGTGTTAATAAGAAGTAGGCCTTGAGTACCATCAAGGGCCAGATGTCTGCCTTGGCAATCTTTTTCCAGCGACCCCTAGCCACGCACTCTTTAGTTCGTACCTTCATTCAGGGGTTTGACCTGTGGCTTCACCTGTACAATCTCTTTTCCCACCATGGGCATTAAACTTAGTGCTTTTGGTTCTCCAGAAACCTCCATTTGAGACTATTCGAGGGATTTCCTTGCCTAAGTTGTTCCAGAAGGTGGCAATCTTGGTGGTTATTACCTCTGCCTGTAGGGTTTCAGGGTTGGTGGCATTATCCTGTTACAGTCCCTATCTGGTGGTCCATAGGGATAAAGTGGTTATTCGTCCCTGTCCATCATTCCTGCCCAAAGTTGTCTCTGACTTCCATTTGAATGAGGACATTGTGTTTCCTTCCTTGTGTCCCAAGCTGGCTGATCCCAAGGAATTTGCTTTGCATACCTTGGATGTGGTTCATGCGATTCTGGCAGCTACGGCGTCCTTTCAGAGGTCAGACTCGCTTTTTGTGATTACGGACGGACCAAGGAAAGGCCTGGCTGCTGCTTCAGCTACCATCTCCAGATGGACCAGACGGACGGTAACTCAGGCCTATTCTATTAAAGGTCAGGTTCCACCTTTCCCTGTCACAGCGCTTTTGGCTCGGGCGCTGAGTGCTTCCGTCATCAAGCATCAATATTGCATGTTTGCAAGGCGGCCACTTGGTCGTCGGTGCATACCTTCACAGAATTCTACAAGTTAGATACTTTGGCATCTGCGGATGCTTCTTTTGGCCGCAAAGTTTTGCAGGTTGCTGTTTGAGAGGTTGTTCCCTCTTGAGGGGTGTTTTTCTTATTTTTATTTTTTAGACGGGGCTCCTGTAAACTGGTTAAGGCTCTTTTGTCCTGGTTAGGGCTCTTGTGTTTAGCCTTAAATTATTTTCCCCACCCCCTCATTTTCCGTTTGGCACTGAAATGGGATTTTTGTACTTACCGTAAAATCCATTTCTCTGACTTCATCGACGAAAACAGCACCCACCCCTCTAAGGAATTTTGATACTTTTCATACTGCTTGCTAATAAATTGATTACCTAGAGCAGAGAGGGGGGTTATATACCAGCTAAGGAGGGCCCATGGGCGTAGCCAGGTGTTTTTTGTTCTACCTAGTCCTACTCCTGGAGGAGGCAATATAACCCAGTAGTTATGATCTATGGAGCGCTGTGTCCATCAATGAACTCAGAGACATGGATTTTACGGTAAGTACAAAATTCCCATTTTTACCCCATCCATTTTTTCTTCTATCTTGACAAATGTTACAATCCTTGCTGCAGATAAACACTTCCATAACAGAATATTAACACCTCCATGCTTTATTGTAGGAATGGTGTTATTTGGATGGTGAGCTGTATTGGATTTCTGCCAGACATGTGGTTTGGAGTTGTGGCCAAATTCAATTTTAGTCTCATCTTACCAGAACACCTTTTTCCATGTGGCCTGAGATTCTTCAAGGTGCATTTTGGCAAAGCTCAGTCGTGACTGCATGTGGCCTTTATTGAGAAGTGGATTGTTTTCTTTCAACCACCCCATACAAGCCACATTTGTGGAGATTTTGTGATATTGTTCTGATGATCTTTGTCATAAATTCCTACAACTGCTTCAGCGTTGATGTAGGCCTCTTTGTAGTGCCTCTGATCATTTTCCTCCTGGCTCTTTCATCCAGTTTGGAGTGACTTCCTGATCCAGGGAGGGTCTGTGTTTTACCACATTCCTTCCACTTCTTAATAATAGACTTCTCTGTGCTTCTATGCATTATAAAGCCTTAGAAAATGTTGTATCCATCTCCTAAAACGCTCCAGGAAAGCTTTTTTTTATGCTGAGCTAATCACAAGGACCACAGCTGATCACAGATTAAAGTCAATTGATGTTGTGTGCCATTGAGAATGTAATTAGCTACACCTGATTGCGTTTACAAGTCATTTTTAGGAGGGGGTGATCCATTTTCCCAACTCGTTAAATATGTTTTTGAATTTTTTTTCTGACATGGTGTTAAATCTTTAACTTGGATGTTATAATTTGCACTGAGTAAATACAGCTGGATAAAACAAAAACAGTCTGTCTTTCAGGCTGCAAAGCAACAAAATGTGATTATTTTAAAGGGGGGTGATTCTTTTCTACAATCCCCTTTGCAACACCCCCAGCTTCACCCAAATCCTTCCCAACAGTGATGTGCAAAAAATGGGTGCGCTAGATGTGAACAATGTGTGTTGAACCAAAAGGGAAAACACAATGAAGAAAATACCTAATATATAAATATACACATATATTATAAATGGTGCACAATGTGAACATAAACGTGCTATAGAAATATGAGCAGTCCAAAACAAGTCCAAAATGGAAAAAAAGGCTGAAATCTTTTTGATAGAGAATGAAGGTGAAGAAGAGGATGTGCAAACACCAAATCCCTCTTGGCACCCACATGTGAAGAAAAGAGAGGTAATACCCTTACCAACTCAACATATTAAAACACTAGTGAAGATGACACCAGCCAGTGTAGAAGATGACACCAGCCAGTGTAATAGATATAAAGTCCTGACCTTTCACTCTTCCACCCAATATGTGGTATATCAAAACTCTTACCAAAGGCAAGTATTTCACAGGTCAGATGCGTTTCCCCTGATGAGGCATCGACTGGGAATGGAGATCTCCCCACACAGCAACAGGAGTCAGAACAACATTTACAAGAAATTTCACTGCCTGCTAGTTTGGATAATTTGCCTGATGATTTGGAGAACATTATCACTCACCATCTGACCTGTGAAATACTTGCCTTTGGTAAGAGTTTTGATATACCACATATTGGGTGGAAGAGTGAAAGGTCAGGACTTTATATCTATTACACTGGCTGGTGTCATCTTCTCTAGTGTTTTAATATGTTGAGTTGGTAAGGGTATTACCTCTTTTCTTCACACGTGGATGCCAAGAGGGATTTGGTGTTTGCACGTCCTCTTCACCTTCATTCACCATCAAAAAGATTTCAGCCTTTTTTCATTTTGGACTTGTTTTGGACTGCTCATATTTCTATAGCACGTTTATGTTCACATTGTGCACCATTTATAATAACTGTGTATATTTATATATTGGGTATTTTGTTCAATGTGTTTTCCCTTTTGGTTCAACACACATTGTTCACATCTAGCGCACCCATTTTTTGCACATCACACGTTTACTTTATCAAGGTTAAAGTTTCGGTTGCTGCTGGAGATTCATTTTTTGTTTGTGCACTTCATTCTTCAACCTTCCCAACAGTAACACAGCCCTCTTCCGTGCCCTACCTTACACAGGCTGGCAGGAGGCTCAGCTGGTCTAGAGCTGAAATCTGAGGCAGGACAGTTTTGGATGGAGGATGGGAGCTGCACAACTTTTCCTGTTAACCGGCTTGTGATTGGTTGCTAGGACTACTCTGCATCCTAGCAACCAATCACCTGCTAGTTCACTTGAAAAATTAACTCGGCAGTTTCTGTCCTCTATCCAGAACTGTCCTGCCTCCGATGTCCGCTCTATACGAAGGGCAACAGTGGCGGCAGCTGAGGGGAAGAACTGGCTCCTAAATGGTGGGACCACAGCAGTCTAGATGGGATAGTGACTTATGCTGGCCATACACGCACAGCATTTCGGCCGTTTGCAGACTGAACGATTATTCGTTGGTCGAAAGCGAATTGGCCACTAACTGACAGAATAAACTCTTTTACATAATTGTTTTCATGATCATAAAAATCATAACTGATATTTCAAAGACATGCGCAATACGAGTCAGAATATTATTTTTGTTTCAGTTTTACCATACACGTATAAACTTTTGTTGAAACTATAAAAGCTTTCGCTATAGATCCATCGACATTAGCCGTGCACACGATCGAAATCGTCTGTAAACTTGTGTTCACGAACGGCCCGATTTTCAAACAATCTTTCCTAAAACGACCATTTTCAGCCAAAATTCTGTGCATGTATGGCCAGCATTAGTCCGGATCTGGACTGCAATCTGCCATTTAGTGATGCCTGATGTAGCAAATTCTACAGAAATTTACAATTTGGAAAAATGTATGCATACAAAATAAATACATAAAAGGAATAATAGAAAATCTTACAAAATATGCAAGGCACTTTTTTTTAAATACAAAAGCCTACTGTGCTGTGGTATAATTTAATTCTCTGAGGTAGGATGCGTTGTTAGAAATGAATGGCACTACATGTAAGCCAGTAAAAAAAATAATGTCCCCTTTGCTCTGTGGAAATACAATAATCAAGTGTTTGTTTCTTTATAATTAGTAAACATGAAATACTACATAGCTGTATTCCCTTGTATTCATTATCCTTCTACCTCTAGGAAGGGGTGGTGACGCCACAATCCCTACCTTATCCATTCAGAGAACACCTTGTATTCATTGAATAAAATATAAGGTGTTCTGCGAATTGGGGCTGTGTTATTCAATCCCATGTACAATGTTCAGAAGTGTATCCGCTCAGCACAGGACTCAGAAGATTGTGGCGATCACTGTAGTAGCAAGCAAGGGCTACTGCAATGATTCTTCACATGATTGGGAAGTCCATCCCACCCTTAGTCTTAAAGATCCAGTTAAAGGAAAGTTTGGGCTGGGCAGGGAGAAGTTACGTTTTTTTTTTTAATTATTGTGAGGTAGGGTTTGAACGCTTTGACAAACCTAATGTGTATAGTTCACTTCAAAGGCAAGAAAGCAAAAGAATCTCAGAAAAAATGATTGATTCCTAGTTTACTTTTCTTTAATCTAAGCACATTTATCTCTGGTGTTACCAATCACACAGCAGGTGCATATCAGAAAGTGTTCATTTTTCTATCTGCCAGTAGCATAATATTTAACATGAATACTTTAGGAAACTTCCTGTTGGTAGAAGGTTTCAGGCTGATGGGAGAAAACATCTGCCAGGTCAATATCATGGTCTCTAGGTTTATGTATATAGTAAACAATGTAGTAGCCATACATTTAGCTGTATGGAAGATTTTTAATCCTATAATTAAACTTCAAAAACTGCACGTTATTGTCAAAACCACAAAGTTAATTTGTCGTTAGAGCCTCAATTGTAATCTTGCTACTCAGTAAAACTTTATCATTAAAGCAATACTTTCACACCAAGCTGAACTCCCCTAATGGCTATGGTGATTGGGACGCAGCCTTACTTTTCATCTAATGTGAAAACCTATAGATAGATTGAGGTAGAGATGATGGATATTGGGGTGTATTGATGAAGGGGAAAAAATCTGAGCTATTCATTCTGCTTTTGCAAGGGCTTTATTTATATTAGCTTTGATAAGTTGTTCAGATTTCACAATTTTCTTGTTGGTAGAGTAACATATCCTCTATAGTAACTTTTCTTTTTCTCTTTTTTTTTTTTTTTCTGCAGGTAAATAATGGATTCCAAGCAGAAACAATGTACCATCATTGAAATCTTGACAAGGGAGGGGTATAGACATCCACGGAAGGCTGTGAAATGTTTACAGATATGACCCCATTGACCAGGGCATGTTTAAAGAGGAAAGCGGCATTGAAGACAAACCACATCTGTAAACATTCTGTAGCCTTCTGTGAACATCACAGTCTGCCTCTCATGTCCATTAATAACTCAATGACCGCAGGATGCGTCTGCTTGAAATCCATTGTTTACCTGCAATGAAGAGGAGGAGTTCCTATAAAGGAAGCATTACTCTATCAACATGTGAAATTTGAGCTACCTATGTAAGTTAATAAAAGGAAAATGATGCCCACTTTGCGTTTCTTTTGGTACTGCCCTTGTACATTCGTTTTGTGCAAAATAGAAAAAAATAAATAGCCTAGTAGCATTCAATTTTACTGGTATTCGCACAAACCAAACATTAAGTTTTACAGGGCAAATAGCTCTGTGAAATACCATAAAAATGTACCCTATAGAATTGTCTACTGCCTCCCATCGGTCCTACCTCATTATTGTACTGCTCAGTAGAAAATTGGTAGTATGAATGTGATCAGTTGTTTTAGGAAACAGGATTATTTTCCTTCTGTTTATAAGAGTAACAAAGTCATAAGATCACCAGTTAGTATTCTAGAACATCACATCATTTCTAGCATACTACTTTTGATTATAAAGGTGTGGTTTATTTATTTATTTTCTTTTGATCAGACATTCTAACGAAAATGCATTGGACTTTTATTTGCCTATTGTAAATAATTCTGTTTACTGAGCCCACAATTTTTGATTGTATTTCTGCGCTTAAATTATGTATGTATGTATAATTTTCTTCACTGGCTGCTTTGATTTGCATTCATGTTAATGTCATAAAGCTCATTCCACTTTTCCGTTCTATGCTCTACTTTCTCTTCACCTCCCCATTTTTGTCTTTCAGTCCTGTTACTCTGATCAACTTCTGGCCAGTAGATTCTGCGTGAGTACTTTTTTATTTTTGCGCTACTGCTGTTGCTGTCATCTTCATATTCCTGTTTAATCCATTTTTTATTTTATCCACGAGTTCATTTTTTTGCCCCTCTAACTTTCAAGTTTAAGTCTAGCATTAAACAGGTGAAATGTTAACATACTAGCACAATAGAACTGTATGAAAGGAACATTTGAACGTAGACCCTTGACCAAGACTTTCCTTATTGCTTTTCATCATGAAACTGTTGGCACTAAAAGTCAGTGGTTGTTGAACTTGTAAGAAAGATGTGTACCTAGAAGTTCCCAAAGTTAAAGTACAGGCAATATTTCAAATGGAATATTATCTTTGTCATTGAAAAGTTTAGTTAGACGTTTCAGTTGAATGGACATTTTTTAATACAGTAGAACTTTGTCCTTACTGTCCCAACTCTATATACAGTATGCCACACCTGATCAACAACTGAAACACATTTACTTTTTTTTATCCCTTTTACATCACTTAAGATTTTTCTTTTGTAAAAGAGAAATGCTGTACTTATGAACCATGTATTCTGCTTACAGTAATTTAGAGTTTTGATCAAGTGAAACAAGACTAGTTGATACACATTATTTAGCGCTTTTCTGTTGTATTATTGGAACTGCATTTAAATGGAGAAGGAAATGAGAAATCTGATCTAAGAAAGTGTCATTCTCGTTAGTTTACCAATAATTTGGTTACATGTATAGAAATGAAAATCTAAAGATCTTTTTACAAAATTTAAAACTGCAAGCCCATATAGTCATCATTTGTCCACTTATGAATAGTTAAATATAGATTTGAGATCCATATTAGTTTAATCATGATTTACTATAAACACCTTATGTACATAACTCCTATCGCTAACAGATTCCAACCGAGTCTTCTACATCATGACCACCATGTATAATCTTCCACTGAAAGATAGCCAGCTCACATCCCAAGACTGGGAGATCATTCGCACACAAAATGTGAAATTGGTGCTAAAGCGCCTTATCCTTGTGAAATACTTTTAATCAAAAAGGGGGATAAAATCAAGACGAGTACTAACAAGCTGAGTAGTCAGCAGTCAGCCATGCTAATTAATGGCATATTCAAACTATGGGCACATTGTGTCCCTATATTACCTACTGGGCAAACAAGGTTTGGGACACCTGCTTAAACTGCATTCATTTTTCAACTTACCGTTTGCAGTACCCGTGCTTATATATCCATTTAGCAGCTGATTAGGGCTAACCAAAGAATCATATTTACTAATATGTAGGTCACAGTAGATTTCAACAATGAAGAACCAGTTACACAAATTGTGAAAGTGAAGCTGGCTGAAAATGTGCACTGCGCTTATTTTGGTAATATGGTAGACTAAACACTTGCTCCACATATACTAAGGTAGCATGTTAACGTTTAACTCCAGGCTAATAGATAAATACACATTTAAAAAAAAAATATTTTACTTAATGAATGTGTGTATATATTATACATATAGGCACACATTTTTATTAACTGCACAGAGATTTGTATTTCTTTTAGGAGATGCATAATCATGTTCATTTGCCACTTTTTCTATAAATACATAAACTAAATGTTTGTTGTTAAATCTATCCAGCTTCAAATACACCATGACACGTTTTTACACTTTCCAGTTTCCAGTATAACCCTAACAAGCAGGATATCCTACATGCTTTCAAGCATGCTTTATATGCCGCCTATTGTTCACTCCTACATCTGCTTACCACGGAGCAGCCAAGTAATTTAAATTGTGATTCATGCAGGACTAGGAGTAGTATATATGGAAAGTTTACATTAAAGAAGTAATCAATGGTTTATATACCATTGTTGTCAAATTTTAGAGTGTAGTTATTTGATTACCTTTAACGTTTGCAGGATCAAAGGCATAATTTCCAGGGATCTGAAAGCCAGGTCAGAGAGATCATCATATCTCTTATGCTTTGTGTCACACATTTTATCCAATTGTTTGCTCAGAAAGGGGTTTCCAAATTCTAGCTACCTAGTAGATCCCATGGGGGGGGGGGGGGGGTTGGTTGAATTGAACATGCCTTTTTAAAATACTGTACCAGTATTAGGAATGATAAGATGTTTAAATATTAATTGATATCAGCCAGAGCCCAATTCTGTTTTTTTTTTTTTTTTATTTATAAAATCGCAATCTATTCAATTGTGAATTTTTAAAATCTTTGAAATATAAAATTTAACTCTTAGAATACACAACATGGGAATTGATTCTTGGACTATGGGTCAATCTACCATAAGATGTTTGGACACCAGCAAAATCTTAGCAGGGAACTGTATGTCCATAGTGGGAATTCTGCGGCAGGCTCTAAAACAAGGTCATCCACTGACACCACTCCATTCCCCTAATTCAGGCATCCAACCTGCAGCCTGTCTGACTAATGCAGGGTTTTCCTGCCACTGTCTGATCTACTCCAGAAATGGTGGGGGCAAAAAGCCATTAACACTTTTGTCCTCTCCTCGCCTGACTATATCTCTTGGGTACATCCTTAATTGCCTAGCACATTTACTTTTGCATAAGGCAAAGGGGGCTTCGGAAAAGTTTTCACTAACATTTTGTTAAAGTAATTCCTCACCTTTTTGCCACACGATGGCTACAGTGGACCAATTGATTGAGGCTGTGCGTACTAGTCTCTGGTTAGATGCGCCTGGATTTGCCCAGCCCCCACATACTCTTACTGGCACAAAAAAGGCAATTCCTAGAATGCTTTTTCTTATTCTTGATCAAGCCATTTGGGCTCTGTATATTAATTAGCTAACTCCAAGAGGTTAATCACTCCTCCTGGCATTTTTTGCTGCCATGTACCCTACCGAATAATAATTTAAAAAATAAATTAACTGTACCCACTGTTGACTCACTCTTGAGCTAAATCCACTAGGAGCATTTCCTTTTTTAGGTATTCAGTTGATAGGTGCTTGGATACTTTTTTGAAGTCATGCTTTGATCTGGCAGGTCCAGCTCTGCAATGACCGATAACAGCAGCAGATCCCAGGAGTGGCATATCCGAACAAGACCTGCTGTGTGTAGACAAGGGACAGTCTCAGCCTGGACCCCCCATGAGTAAGTTTCAGTGGGAGGAGTGGTACTTGTTAAGGGCATGGCCTGACAGGTGTCCAGGCTGAAACTGCCACTTGTCTACACACAGCAGGTCTTGTTCTGATGTGTGACTCCTGGGATGTGAACATTTTCCTGAAATAGGTATTCTTATTCTGTGATGTAGAGGCTATGGGGAATGTGTTTCCACAGATCTACATATTGTCCTTACTGCGCACATGCTCAGAATTTTTTGGCTTAGAACTTGATTGGCTGACCCTGTTCATTAAGTGAGCCTTTTCTGCATGTCATTTTGAAGGTTAACTCCTTCTTAGAAAATCCCTTGAGGAGTACATGGAGGTGATTATGGAGGGAAGGAGGGTTTCCTACCTTACAAACCATAAAAAACCTCCCTTTTGATTTGTTTGTCTCTGCCTTGTGTATGATCTTGTCAAGCATCATCATCTACTGCAAGTCCACCCTTTCTTCGCAGGTTCTCCTCCACCCCTGGAGGTAGAGGAGGATTCAATTAAATTTGCAGCTTAGAACAGCCTTTTATTTCCCAGCCTTTTATTTTACTCCTCCACTGACCTTGTACTGTCCTGGGTACTGGGGTCAAATCCTCATATCGATCTCTATAATAAAAAATAACTTATTTATTTTACTTTAATTTCCCTGTGCTTTGGGGGCATCGCTTGCCCAAGCCACTGTAACCCTTGTAACACACTGTAACTGCAGACAGGACTGAACCAACTAAAAGGTACCTGCTTCACATATTTTGTGAAGTCAATTTCTCATATTGGCAGCCATAAACAATAAATTCTGCACAAAACCCACGCCATTACTTGGGATCATAAACCAATAGATAGCATCTGAATAGTGTCCCCAGACCATAACTAAAATATGGATGGCATCAAATGTCCTTCAAGATGTTATTGATGTCTGTAATTATTCCTAAAAATAAATAATTCTGACCATGTTTTATATTGCAGCAATATTAAGGCATCGCCTGAACCATGGTCAGCATGCACTGCCCCCCAAATCCCCTTTACAGATTACAGGGTTTTTCTCCCTGGAGAATCCTGTCAAATTTGAAATCAGAGAAGCTCTGCATGACCACCTGCACAGCCGCAATAATCACAGGCAGTTGGCAGAGGGACTTGCAGTTCTCAATGGAGCACAAGTGCAGTGCTCCATTGAGACGTCACTGCACTTGTAGTCCATTAATACTTCCTCTATCTCTGAAGATGAAAGTCTGTACCATGGGCTAGAAGAAGAGTCTGCAGCACAAGTATTTCATCTGCAATCCACTGATGACGAATGCACTCCTTTCAGGCTCAAATGCAGAAAAATAAATGCACTTTTGCAAAATAGGTGTTTATTTTTTATTTATTTTTTTTATGGCAGAATGTGCCAATCTTTGTTAAATATTTATATAAGGGCTACCTGCTTCTACAGTTTGTATTTCACAGTGATTGCCTGAGGACAGTGCAGTATAGAAATTATCTTTTATAGCTGCTGAAACTGAAGGCATTGCATATTCTTAGGCTGCCCATACAACTTCCTTTAGAGTTACCTGCAACTATGTAGTGCAAGGGCCTGCCTGATTGCATACAAATTAAGTGTTTAGGTTTGACCTCATATTATATGGTTTTGGTAAATCCGAAGGAAAATTATACAAGAAAATTGTATAATGTACAGTCAGCCTAAAGCTGGTCATAGATGGTTCACATTCAAACCATGTATGGGCAGGCTGAATGTACTCAAGTTGATTAGTTGGTCAACTTGGGTACCACCAGCCTGTCTGAATATACATGCGATTATTGTTACAGAAAAAAATGGTTGCAGGAACTAAATTTGCTCCTTCTATGGCCAGCCTTAGTCCTTGTCAGCACCCTTAGTAAACAGCATAATGTTTATGGTAGTTTACACCTCTGACGTTTCTGAAAGCGAGAGAAGAGGCAAAGGGTTACATTTGTAAATTTGCTTATCTCTGGGTATATTTAAAAACAAATTTATTTGTATTTTGTTAAATGTTTATCAATGCAGAATAATGCATGTTATATGGTGGGTGTGCATGTGCGTGTAATGTATACTTGTATTCTTCATAAACTAATAGAAGCAGGGATGTATGTAATCTTGCATGAACTTCTAACAAACATTAAATTAACAATGTTAGGTTAACTGCTGCTCATATTGTTTTGGTAACCATGAAATTCTGTCAGATGGAGGAGTTTTGAATTGTGGGTTATACCTCATTCATGTTACTGATGTTTCTGAGTATTTCTTTTGAAGATTTCAAAATCATTTGGGTTCTACTAAACTATGTTTTTCAATTTACAGTCTGAATCTGTAGTTTAAAACATCACACTTTAGATTTTGTACCCTCATTTGCATGTTAGGAATTAAAGCTTACTTAAGAACCCAGTGCAGATGTAGGTGTGCTAGTGCATTGGCCATTAGTCTTACAAAAACAAGGTCATTCTGTTACTGGCACTCATCTCGTTGTGCATTGTTGATAAATCAGCGAAGTGTCAGACTCAAGAATTCAGTTTTTTATGTAAACTTTTACAAATCTGGTCAACTGTATTTGTCACAATATGAAAGTGGATTTGAAGGAAACTAAGTTTCATCTGTGGAAATTAAAGACAAAAATGCCAAATCACACATTTCCCATATTACACTAATTTTACTTTAAAGTTGGAACAAAAGGATACAAATTCAAATGTGTTTTGTGCGAAGTAAGAGGCTTTATGTTTTTATTTTCAAATCATTTTTATTGAATTCTAAACAATGCAAAAACAAGATGAGATGTTTTATTTTTAAGATTTCCCTGTAAGAAAGACTCCATGGTTTTTTTTTTTTTTATTTGTTTGTGGAAGCTAACCGCAAATAATGCACAGGTTCATAGGTGACCTAACGCAGTTTGTTACTCCCAGTATCTGTCACTGTTCAAATCATCCTAGATGTATCTAAATATAAGACCTCTACAACTCTTGCTTTGGGACTGATTTATTGAATGTGAAGTATGCTAAAGTGAAGTTAATCAGTGTGTGCTTCACCCAGTTACATGCAAGGGGATTTGAGGTCAACATAGGCTCACTTAAGTTTGCCACTGGTAATACTCAGAGCCAACCTTTCTTTGAAGAAAAATGGAAGCTGCCATTACTGACCTCATTCTGAAAAAGTAGTTGTTCCATATCCACACTGACTTTTTAAGTTCAATAGTTTTCGTCCAAATCAAAGAACGCCAAAAATATAGTGGGGCATAAGCTTTACCTTTTCATGATCTTGCCATGATTCTCGTTATTCTAAACATGGAAAGCTGAATTGACAAAAGTTCTTGATGATTGCACACATTTCTAATAGGGTGTGGGTTGTGCTTTTGTGGGCAGCAGAGTTGCAGTAGTCCAGGGGTATCCAAACTATGGCCCTCCAACTGTTCAGGAACTACAATTCCCATCATGTCTAGTTATGTCTGTGAATGTCATAGATTTACAATGCCTCGTGGGAATTGTAGTTCCTGGATTCTAGGACAATATCCCCCCCCCCGGACAATATCCCCCCTCTAACCCTAACCCCCTAACCCTATGTCCAGGGGGATGTTTTACGGGGGGATATTGCCCGGGGGGATATTGTCCTGATACCAGTTCCTGAACAGCTAGAGGGCCATACTTTGGACACGCCTGCGAGTAGTCAAAGGGGGGGAGCATTTTATTTTAAATCTGGTAGACTAGTGGCCAAAACATTTTCATGGGATCCACTGACAACACACCAGTGCTGGCAGTGAGCAGGAAAGCAGCAGCTGCACCCTGCAGATCACACCCTTGGATAGAAAAAATTTACAGTATGTGAATGCTGATATGCTCCCTTTAACAGAGTTTTGTGTGGTGATCTTTATAAAAAGTACCAACAATTCAGTAGTATTTAATAATCTATAACACTGCTCTCCTCAACACCTTCATAGATTTATAGCTTTTTTTTTTTTTTATCTTTGAAAATTGGTTAGCCTTTCTCTAATATTTTACCCTAGAGGAACCCTTGATAAAATTGATAAAGTTCTCAGGGAACCCCTGCTCAGATTTTTTTTTTTTTCCATCTGGTATCATTGGGACAATTCCCATCAGCGGTAAGAATGTCGCCCTTACAGTAATCTAAAAAGATCACTGATATTGTGCTGCTGGCTGTGCCAAGTAGCGTTGGAGCGGAAACTGTGCATGCCAGAGATCAATCAGCCACAGCTCAAGTAACCCCTAACAACCTATAGATGAACCGTAATTGAGAAAGGCTAGTTTAGATCATTACAAATTATAGATAAAAACAAAAGACAGAAGATGAGTTATCTGCGGCTCCTTCCTTGCTTAAAGTGGTTGTAAACCTCTAAATTGAAAAATGAGCAAAGCATATCCTTCTATAATATGTACTTGTCTTTAATCCAAAGAACCTAGTGTAATTTCTAGGTAATTTTTCCAACTCAACCTGCTTGAGTCATTAACCTGCCCCCCCCCCTTCCCATCCAGCACACAGCAGTCCACAGTCTCCACATATTTTCATGTCAGACTGTGTAGAGGGGGTGGGGGGGAGGCATGGTCATTCCCTTTACTTAGGTCTCAGATTACACTCAGCTTTCCGTTTTGTGCTGTGTAGTGTGTAATGTCAGATCCCTAGCTCCTAAAAACGATGCACTTTGAACAGCTGTAGAAAGGAGAGGGCTGCAGATAAACAGGCACAACGTATGTAGGTGGTTTTGTTTTATCTATGTGTATCACCTGCAGATAGTCACTTCTATAGGTATATGTACGAGTTTTACAGCCACTTTGACACAAAGGTAGTTTTAGCTACACTTTTAAAGTATATCTAAATGGAAGGGAAAAAATATGTTGCTGCATTGATTTTTATTTTTAAGCAAAGTGCATTTTTCTGCAAGCATAGAAAATTCATGCTGATTTAGCAAAAACTCCTGAGCTCTTGTAACTTCCTGTTAACTGAACTGAAATCTCAAGCAGTGTCATTAGCTTTTCCATCTATTTTCTTTTAACTAGAAAAAGCCCTCCCGTTTATGTAATGGAGATAAGTGCAGATCAGGAAAGCAGCCTATTGTGATGTTGCTGCTCCTTTATACAATACAGTGAGTGAGTGTTGTCACCCTAAGATAGAAAATGTCACTGGTAGGACCATTGGCAGGAAAAGTAACTGAAAAAAAGAAAACTATTGTAGCCACCACATCTAAGGACTGGTAAGCTTCAATTTCTTTTCTCTATCGCTCATTGACAGACGTAGTCTTCTTGATTCTCAAGAGCTGTGTTATGTTGTCTCCGCAGGAGTAGGACTAGGCAGAAAGACAAAACGTTCTGGCTCCACCTTAGGGGCAGTCCCTGAGGGTATATCCTCCCTCTCTCTGCTACAGGGAATCAGTTTTTTTCTGTCTAGTCAGGAGTAAGGACCTAAGTTCCTTGCTGGGATCTTTTGGTCCTGGCAAGACTTTTTTCTTTAAGAAAAAGACATTTTTTAGGTAGTTTTTCTCCAGTGTTTTTCCTGTGAGATCTTCAAGCAAAAATGCCGGACTGGGCGACACTTGTGGTCACCCCAGCTGGCCTACGAGCGCGCGCAGACCATGGCATTGCGCTTGGTCGGCCGCGACACATTCAAGTAAGTATGCGGGGCCGGGCGACGGGCTGGATGTTAAGATCCAGTGGTCACCCCGGTTTTCTGCCTACGAGCGCGTGCAGACCAGAGCTCCGCGCTGGGTCGGCCGCGACGGAGTCCCAGTGGAGGGACTGACCTTGCGAGTTAAAAGTCTCGCTTGGACGCCAGGAACCAGAGAGTCGAGGCGTCCGGAGTGGTCCACAAACCTCCACCCCGGTGGAGAGGGTATTGTGAAGAGAGGGTGCCTGTCGGTTCGGCATGGTGAGTAAACGTTCCCTTTTTTTCTTTCCTCGTTATGAGGCAGTATGAATTATGGGCCCCTCCATATATGGTCAGTATATATCTGATACTTACAAGTCCCCCTTGTAATACAGCATGTGTTTGTGGGAAGTGGACTTGGTTTGAGAGCTAACACTCTACCCAGCAGACTGTAACATTACAGCAGACATAGGAGGTATAATGCTACCTTATTTGTAGTGTATCTCCTGTAGATCCATATATCGCCTCTTAGCAGAGATGCAGGTGGATGTGCTGGGAAAACGATTTCGGCGGTCCGCCGCCATTTTGCCGTAGACCAAGTGCATGTATGTCCTCAGGTCACGCCGGCTGCCATGTTTTTGGAGTCTTATGTCTCTTCTATGGGGGCGGCCATGTTTCGTGAGCCCAGCTACCTCGTGGAGAGCTGGGAACGCCGGAAGGCGTACACAGGGGGCGGAGCCACGTCCTACCCGGGAAAAAGCAACACCTCCTTCCAGTCTGTGTAAGACAGACGCTGACTGCAGTTGGTTGGAAACTTCACTGCATCGGTTGGTGAGCCTTGGGGGTCCCTCTCTCTCTCTGTGGGATCGAGAAGCAGGTACTCTGAGGGGCGCTATTGCGCTAGGGGGAGACACACAAAAAAAAAAAAAGAAAGTTTTTTTGTTTTTGCTGGCAAAGGTGTCCTGAATTAACATGGACCCTGCCACTCATGTATCTCCTCCGGATCCCCTCGAGGGGTCTGCGGGATCCTCCAGCACCCCACTGACAATTGAAGCATTGTCAGCTATTATGGAAACTTTTGTGTCCCGGGTGGAAGTGGCTTGTCAGGGACAGGGCGCAAGAAAGCGACCCCCGCCTAACCCCTTATTATCTGAAACCTCGGATTCAGACTCTGAGCCTATTTCTGCAGTTGCAGGTACTTCATCTGGGATTGGTGTCTCGGGTCCTGTCTCTTCAGACAGCGAGGAGGATGTTTCGGCATCCGCCATAGCCCGAGAGGAAGCGTTGGTAAACGCACTCATTGTATCTGTTCAAGAAACATTAAGGTTACAGGGTATTCCATCGGAAATAGCTGAAACTGAAATCCCTTTTGGGACTAAAAAACGCATCAAAGTGGCGAAGGTTTTTCCATTGCCCAAATGTTTTGGCAATCCAATCGAAGAAGAATGGCGTCTGCCAAAACGCACTTTTACTATTTCTAAACGCATTGACAGGCGTTATCCGTTTGAGGAAACCCTCATTAAGAAATGGACAGAACCACCTGTGGTGGATTCACCAATTGCTAGATTGAATAAAGCCACGGTTATTCCTCTAGAAGACGCTCCGTCTTTTAAAGATCCAGTGGATCGCAAGATAGAAGCTATGTCTCGCACCATGTTTTCCTTGATTGGATCAGCTTTCAGACCTATAATAGCTATTGGTCTGGTTTCGCAGGCTGTAACTGAATGGACCAAGTGGTTACGCCGGGACTTAGAAGAGGTCCCTCAGGCGGTATCAGATTTGTTGGAACAAATGATATAGGGGTTACAGTTTGTGTGTGATGCGGCGTTAGACGCCACTCCATTATTGGCGCGAGCATCAGTCTCAGCAGTGGTTCTCAGGCGTACACTGTGGCTAAAAGGTTGGTTAGCCGACCAAGGTTCCAAAAAAGCATTGGCTAATATCCCCTTTTTAGGAGAGCGTCTATTTGGAGCCAACTTAGATGAGATCATTAAGGATCTCACGGGTGGAAAGAGCACCTTTTTACCGCAAAATTTTAAAGGTAAAGGAACTCGTCAAAGACGAGGGCCTTCTTTTTCTGCTCACAAGAGGTTTTTTCGTCCCGCGGGTGAAAAAATTAAGTCCTCCAAAGCTCCTGCAGGAGGCGTCAGGGGTCGTTGGTCGGGGAAGCAAAAGCCCGCCCCCTCCAGACCTGAAGATAAACCGTCCAAAGCCTGAAGGTGCGCCCCCACCCATAACTGGGGTGGGGGGACGTCTTCGCCGGTTCCCGGATCCATGGCTTTCCAGAATCCCGGACAAATGGGTTTGCGAAGTCATAAGGTCAGGGTACAAGATCGAGTTTCGATCTCTCCCACCGGCGCGATTCTTCCCTTCCAATATCCGACTATCCCCGGATCGTTTAGAAGATCTGCGGAGAGCAGTCACAGATTTACTACAACAAGGAGTGGTAGTCCACGTTCCTTGGACAGAACGGTTTCAAGGGTTTTATTCAAACCTATTTACAATACCCAGGAAAGAGGGCAAAGTGCGTCCAATTCTGGACTTAAGGGCACTCAATTCTTTTGTCAACATAAGAAGATTCAGAATGGAGTCCATTCGCACAGTAGCAGCCTTCCTGCATCCAGGGGATGTCCTAGCGTCCATAAACATCAAGGACGCATATCTTCACATTCCCATTTTCACAGGACATCAGCGGTTTCTACGCTTTTCCGTAGAAGAGAACCACTATCAGTTTGTGGCGTTACCTTTCGGTCTCGCCACGGCTCCGCGGGTCTTCACAAAGGTGTTGGCCCCAATGTTGGCACTTCTGCGCCAAAGAGGCATATCGATCCTTGGTTACCTAGACGATCTTCTGCTTCATGCAGAGTCTCCTCAGACCTTGCTACAAAACATAGAAATTACTATGATTTCTTTACAGGAATTCGGGTGGCTGGTGAACCAGCAAAAGTCATTTCTGGTTCCCACCCAGAGGCTCGAATATCTGGGTCTAATTCTAGACACAGTCAGGACAAGAGTTTTTCTTCCGGTAGGGAAACTCCGAAAGATTCAATCAGCAGTCCAGTTGTTACTGTCCAACAGCTGGTCTTCCCTTCGGACTTGCATGAGGGTTCTGGGGTTGATGGTGGCTTCGTTCGAAGCAGTCCCATTTGCCCAGTCCCATACCCGAATTCTTCAGCAAGAGATTCTTCTCAGATGGAATCGGAATCCGGAATCCCTGGACAATCAGATCCGATTGAGCAAACAGACCAGAGAGTCTCTGGTCTGGTGGCTTCGGTCTCCGATGCTCAGCCAGGGAAAGTCATTTCTGCCAATATATTGAAAGATAGAGACCACGGATGCCAGTCTATCCAGATGGGGAGGAATTCTCGGTCAGTTATCTGTCCAGGGACTTTGGTCCCCGGAAGAATCCAGGTTACCGATAAATGTATTGGAACTGAGAGCGATCAGACTTTGTCTGATTCACTGGACCGAGCAGCTCCAGGGCAGCCCGGTTCGGATCCAGTCGGACAATGCCACGGCCGTGGCTTATGTCAATCACCAGGGGGGCACCAAGAGTGTCCGAGCGGCCAAAGAAGTGGCTTGCATTCTTCGCTGGGCGGAACAATTTGTTCCAGCAATCTCTGCGGTGTTCATTCCGGGGGTGGAGAATTGGCAGGCAGATTATCTCAGCCGTCAGACTCTGGATCAGGGGGAATGGTCCCTCCATCCAGACGTTTTCCACCAGTTGTGCCTACGGTGGGGCACCCCGGATGTGGATCTGTTGGCATCACGATTCAACAGGAAAGTTCAGAGATTCGTGGCTCGCTCCCGCGATCCTCTAGCAGAAACCGCAGACGCACTGATCGCCCCGTGGGGGCAATACCAGCTAATGTATGCCTTCCCTCCTCTCGCGTTACTGCCAAGACTTCTTCGCAGGATAGAGGAGGAAGGAATTCCAGTAATTCTGGTAGCTCCGGACTGGCCTCGTCGAGCTTGGTACGCCGACGTGGTCAGACTGGTGGCGGACGTCCCGTGGAGACTTCCTCTCAGGGAGGACCTACTGTCTCAGGGACCGATCTTCCATCCTGCTTTACGATCGCTGGCTTTAACGGCCTGGCTATTGAGACCCAGGTGCTGAAGGACAAGGGATTGTCAGCTTCAGTTATTCCTACTCTAGTTGAAGCAAGGAAAGCGACTTCCAGAAAGATTTATCATCGCACATGGAAGTCCTACATTGCATGGTGTGAACCTTTGGGGTTCCGTCCTCGGTCTTATTCGATTAGTCGAATATTAGCTTTTCTGCAACAAGGGGTTGAGCAGAAACTGGCCTTGAGTACTATCAAGGGTCAGGTCTCAGCATTAGCTATCTTCTTTCAGAAGCCTTTGGCTACTCATTCCTTGGTGCGGAATTTCATCCAGGGGGTGCGACATCTGGCTCCGCCAGTGCACGCGCCGTTACCCCCCTGGGATCTTAATTTAGTGTTGTCGGTTCTTCAGAAACCTCCCTTTGAAGATATTAGGGAGATTCCTCTATCTACGTTGTCCCAGAAGGTGGCCTTCTTGGTGGCTATTACTTCTGCACGCAGGGTGTCAGAACTGGCCGCATTATCTTGTCGTTCACCATATCTGGTGGTTCATAGAGATAAGGTGGTTCTTCGTCCGAATCCATCCTACCAAAAGTGGTTTAAGAATTTCATCTGAATGAAGAAATTGTGTTACCTTCCCTGTGTCCTAAGCCCAGTCATCCGCGAGAGTTTGCTTTACACTCCTTGGATGTGGTCCGGGCGATCAGGGTATACTTGAAAACGACAGACTCGTTTCGCAAGACAGATTCACTTTTTGTGATCCCAGATGGACCCAAAAAGGGGTTGCCTGCATCTGCCGCGACCATTTCCAGATGGATCAGACAGACGGTAGTACAGGCTTATTCTATTAAGGGTCGGGAGCCCCCGTTCCCTGTTAAGGCGCACTCCACTCGGGCACTTAGTGCGCCATGGGCCTTTCGCCATCAGGCGTCAGTGGTCCAGTTGTGCAAGGCGGCTACCTGGTCGTCGGTGCATACCTTTACTAAACATTATAAAGTTGATGTAATGGCATCGTCTGATGCCTCGTTTGGCCGCAAGGTTTTGCAGGCCGCAATTTGAGGAGACCAGTGGTCTACCTCGAGGGTTTTTTCCGTTGGAAAATTTTTCTTTAGTCTCATTCTTTGTTTATAATGAGCCTTTAAAACTTCTAGTTTGGCACCGGTTGGGCCTTCTAGATTGGATTTGATTTTGTCAATCCCACCCCTCATTTGTGGCACTGCTTCTGGATGTCCCAGCTCTTGAGAATCAAGAAGACTACGTCTGTCAATGAGCGATAGAGAAAAATGGATTTTTGTAAGATCTTACCGTAAAATCCTTTTCTCTTAAGCTCATTGACAGACGTAGTACCCGCCCCTCTATCATTGAGTTGGGTTGGGTTAAATTCTCTGTTACTGCTTTAGAACAGAACTGATTCCCTGTAGCAGAGAGAGGGAGGATATACCCTCAGGGACTGCCCCTAAGGTGGAGCCAGAACATTTTGTCTTTCTGCCTAGTCCTACTCCTGCGGAGACAACATAACCCAGCTCTTGAGAATCAAGAAGACTACGTCTGTCAATGAGCTTAAGAGAAAAGGATTTTACGGTAAGATCTTACAAAAATCCATTTTTTTTTTTTTTTTTAGTTAAGATACACTTTAAGGAAGGCTATCAGAGGGTTCTCACATGGGCATTTGATAAATTGGATATATGTTCTGTGATTAATGACCATTCCAAGATTGGTAAAATTAATTCAGTCCTTGTACTGTAATCAGTACTGCCTATAGTTGATTTGGGGGATTAGGGAAACCGAGATGGTGAAATACGTCTGTGTTGATCATCTCAACCAGCTAATGCTTGTTCCTATGTTTTTTTTTTTTTTTTTTTTCCCGAGCGGTTCAAACTTTTAGTAGCTATAGATAACACCTTCACTCCAACCATTTTGATAGAATACCAACTTTGGTGTGTCCTTTTCTAGTAATAATGTTTGTGTACTGAACACAACCCGTACAGTTGCTTCATATATAGAGGCATTTTAGAAAACAAAGTCCTATTTTCACATTTGTATATATTGTGATTAGTAGTGTAATTATATTAATCGCAAAAGAAAAGGAGATTGAAGGCCAGATGCAATAAAGGTGTTTAAAAGCTTTACATGCAATGATTTACAACAGTTTACCTATATTTTTTTCTATAAAAGAAAAAAGCACAGTATTAATGAAACTGTATATTACAAATAAGAATAAACCAATATTTCCAATTTGTTTTTATTCTACCTGGATGTGAAATTCACTTGAATTAATACTTGGTAACTTTATAGAAGCAGCCATCTCTGGTGCATTCATTAAAAACTGATGGCAGAATCTTTAATGAACACCTAAATATCCAGTTCTGTCACGTTCTGACATTGCAATCTTTGGTCCTTACCAAATGGATTGTGTATAGTATGACACAATGAACCTCAATCGCCTTTCTTTAATGTGAAGATTGAATTGTGTTTAAATTCTTCTTTCCACAGCCCTGCCTCATCTCCTCAGCTATCACACGATGACACTCACTCACGAATTGAACATTATGCTAGCAGGTATGACTCTATGGCACAAGCATCCAGAATATACTAGAAAGCCTTGTACCGTTTAGCTCATTCCATCAGGAGAGTCTTATGAGGCATCAGAACTACTTCCATGCTCTACAACGATTCACTGATTTTCCTATATGTCAGTCTGCCATTAAACCTCTACCTATCTAGCATTTCATGCCTGTTACTCACTGAGGTCTGAGAAATGAAGCAGTAAAATGTATGCAACTTAATTCTACAACTTCCTTTAAACTATCCTGCTCCTAATTTTTAGATTTGTCTTTTTGTTTAAATGTTAAGAAACCATATGCATTTACTATTAAAGATGGCTTTTTTCTGATGTAGGATAACTTCTGCCAACATTTTTAAATGGGTTAAAAGTAGTGTGAAGGCCAGTAGGAAATTTTTGTTCTATAACATTGTGTTAGGAATAAAGAAAATTAGCATTGGTTTACAAATAGCATTTTCTACTACACAAGTCTTTTATTTAGAAACACAGAGCAGATGTGATGCTTTGCAACCATTAAATCATATATTTATTAGTTTTAGATGATCCTCTGGGAACTGTTTCCCAATTGGTTGTTTTAAGGCACCACATTCACTGCTTTTTGTGTTGTGTTACCAATTGAAGAATTTATTACATTGCTCAAAAAAATTAAAGAAACACTTTTTATTCAGAGTATAGCATCTAGTTATTCAAACTCCTGAGATATTGATCTGGTTAGTTAAGTAGCAGAGGGGTTTGGTAATCGGTTTTAGCTGTGGAGGCCACTGACATTTTTCCCTAATCACTTTTCTGAATATTTTTCATTAGTTTTGCATTTGGTTAGGGCCAGTGCCACTACTGGTAGCATGGGTACCTGGATACCTGGACCCTTTAGAGGTAGGTAGTCCAACTCCTTCAGGATGGCACATCAATACGTGCTATTGACAGAAGGTTTGCTGTGTCTCCTCTCAAGAGCATGGAGGAGATTCCAGGAGACAGCCGGTTACTCTGGGAGAGCTGGATAGGGCCATAGAAGGTCCATAACCCATCAACCGGTATCTGCTCTTTTTTGCAAGCAGGAACAGGATGAGCCCTGCCAGAGCCCTACAAAATGACCTCTAGCAGGCCACTGGTGTAAATGTCTCTGACCAAACAATCAGAAACAAATTTCATGAGGGTGGCCTGAGGGCCCAACGTCCTTTTATTGGGCCCTGTGCTCACTGCCCGGCACCGTGGAGTTCGATTGGCATTTGCCATTGCATACCAGAATTGGCAAGTCCACCACTTGTGTCCTGTGCTTTTCCCAGATGAGCCGGTTCACCCTGAGCACATGTGACAAATGTGAAAGGGTCTGGAGAAGCAGTGGAGAGCGTTATGCTGTCTGTAACATCGTTCAGCATAACTGGTTTGGTGGTGGGTCAATGATGGTCTGGGGAGGGACATACAGACCTCTACAGGTCAGACAATGGCACCCTGACATTCGGTATCGTGATGAAAATCTTGGACCCATTGTCAGACCCTATACTGGTGCAGTGGGTCCTGGGTTCCTCCTGGTGCATGACAATACCCAGCCTCATGTGGCGCGAGTATGCAGCCAGATACTGGAGGATGAAGGAATTGATACCATTGAATGGCCCCCACACTCACTTGACTTAAAACCAATAGAACACCTCTGGGATATTATGTTTCGGTCCATCGGACGTCGCCAAGTTACACCTCTGTCTGATCAGGAGCTCAGTGATGCCCTGGTCCAGCTCTGAGAGGAAATACCCTAAGACACCATCCGTAGTCTTAGGAGCATGCCCCGACACTGTCAGGCATGCATTCAAGCACGTGGGGGCCATACAAACTACTGAGTACCATTTTGAGTTGCTGCAATGAAATTTCAGCAAAATGGACTAGCCTGCTGCATCATTTTTTTCACTTTGATTTTGGGGGTCTTTGAATTCAGCCCTCTGTAGGTTGATAATTTTCATTTCTATCAAACAATGTGGCATCCTTTCATTCCTAACACATTACCCAGTCCATATCTGTATAGATATCCAGCATGATATTTTTCCCCGTTGGGGTCTGATGCGTTTTCAAAGTTTTCCTTTAATTTTTTGGAGCAGTGTATTAGTATGCTTTTCCAATAGGATTGTAAGGAAAAAATTTACTGTAAATGTTAAAACTTTCAGGCACAAATCTTTTTTTTTTTTTTTTTTTGTTTTTTTTTTTTTTTGTTTTTAACCCTGATCGGCATACATGCCTGAGTCTTTGATGCCAGGGACCTGTGAAAGACAAGAAACTCTTTAGCGTCACTAGGAATAAAGTGATAAGATATGATCATTTTCATTATATTGTCCATTTTTGGAATAAATCTTTATCTTGTACTGGAAGCAAATGTTTAAAGTTAATCAGTCCATTTAACGAGAATTGAGCTGTGTAATAGTGTCATTTGGGTACTGTTTGTTGTCTTGTTGCATTATGGGGAACTATTCAATCCCAGCATGTATATAAAAAGAGAAAAAATGATTGCTAAAGTTAGGCACATGCTGCTCTCAGGCAGTAAAGGTGAAGGCATTTAGGTCCACTAGTTGCGTCACCTTCATTAAATCCAGTGACAACACACTGGAATATTATCAGATAAGAATTTTGTGTTTTTTCTATTCCTTACCCACACAGCAGGTGACAAAAAAACACAGCACTAGATCTGCTATATACTAATCCTTCCCCTTCCCATTTCCTCAGTGGAATCAAGTAAACGACTATACTAAAAGGCCTCTGTATTCTTTACCAATTAGTATATCTATGTTCTCTTCAGCTTCCAATCCTCTAATCACGTGTGCCTTTATTGGACAGTATGCAAACCCCTCACTACAACTGTGTTCTAGGACTTGCAGCTGGCGTTACTTTTTCTATTACAGGGATATTTTTAGCACAGTAGGTTAGAGGACAGCAGGTGGGCTGAAATAGGTAGGATTAGTAAAGACTGGCTTTTTTTTACTGTCTTTTGTTAGTAAAATTGTTTTACATTATTGTACCATTCTCTTCCATCTATCCTGCATGTGTTCTAAAATGAACTGTATCGCTGATAAATAACACTAACAAATCTGAAAGATGATATTGCTTACAGTTTTGCTGTGGTCCCCTTATATAGTTTGACAACAGCCTACAGTGTTTGTTTTTGCATGCTTATGAGTTTTGAATGTTCTGTGATCATTTTTATTAGTAGCTACTGTTTTAATCTCTGTGTTTTACTTTAAATGTGGAGGCTAACAAAACTGAACTATAGAAGACAAATGTGGTTGTTTGTTGACTGTTCTGCCAATGAAGATGATTACGAAGATATGAAGCAAATTCCAGTTTTAATATATATTGTTGAGATGTGGTCTGCATTTCATAATACAGTCCTGAATGTTGCCTTTTGTAGGGCGTTTTAAGGCAGTATTTGTCCGTTCACATAACTGAACCTGAGAAGGCAGTGAAAGCAGCTCTTGGAAAATAAAAAATAAAAGCGTATTGGCTTTATTCCATTATATATTCAATATTTGGGGAAAAGTTTAGGCAGGTGTGAAGAATTGCTGTAAAGTAGGAATGCTTTCAACAATATGTATTTTTTTTATTTTTTCAGTTTACAAAATGCTAAGTGAATGGAGAGAAGAAAAATCAACATCAAATCAATATTTGGTGTTACTACCCTTTGTCTTTAAAACGGCATCAATTCTTCTAGGGAAACAAAAAATGTTTGGTGCTGGAAACACCTTAGGGCTTTCTTCATGGTAATTATTTGTGATTTGTTGAGATCCATCCAGTAGCTGTTTGGAAGGTATGCATCAGGAGCGATGCCAAAAAAAGATAGGAAGCGCTTGAAGAATTCTTTGCTGATTTTTATCACAAAATTCTTTTGGTGTCACTTAACTTTACTTGTGCATACATTTGTCACCCACACACACTACTAGCGGTACTACTACGAGTGATTCCTATTGGTTCTCTGGATTAATTCTTCTAGGTACACTTGCTCACAGTTTTTGAAGGAACTCGGCAGCTATGTTGTTCCAAACATCTTGGAGAACTAACCACAGATCTTCTGTGGATGTAGGCTGCCTCAAATCCTTCTGTCTGTCTCTTCATGTAATCCCAGACAGACTAGATGTTGAACCATCACTTCCAGGACTCCTTCTTTGCTCTGAAAATAGTTCTTAATGACAGCCTTAATGACATTGGCTGTATGTGTAGGGTCATCATTCTGCTGCAGAATAGATTTGGGAGAAATCGCATGCCTCCCTAATGGTATGACATGATGGATCTATCTTCACCATAAAGAACAAGGAGTCCTGGAAGTGATGGTTTGGCCCCCACAGAGCCCTGATCTCAAAAGCATCTAGTCTGAATGGGATTACATGAAGAGACAAAAGGATGCAGCCTACATCCACAGGAGGAACAAAGAGCTAGCGCTCTGGGCTGCTGTAGTCGGGTCGGTTATAACCAGTATGTAAGCAAATGATCAGACAATAAATTGGACGCATAAATATAAGTGCAGGTAGTATAACAATATGATCATAAGCATAAAAAAAATCATAGAGGATATTCAAGTCCATAAAAATAAATAAATCCAAAAAAAGGGGAAGAGGGTGCCAATAGGAATGGAATGTAAGTCTGCAATAAGGGCTACCAGGCTGGAATGCAGCAAACGCCGCGTGACGTCACCAGGATCAGGAGAATGATACGACGCATTTCAGAGCATGCGCCAAGCTCACTATGGGCATGCGCGCTCTTTTTTCAAGTGTAGGTCTACACTTGAAAAAAGAGTGCGCATGCCCATTGTGAGCTTGGCGCATGCTCTGAAACGCGTTGTCATTCTCCTGATCCCGGTGACGTCACGCGGCATATTCTGCGTTCCTGCCTGGTACACGGACACTAGCCAAATCCCGGAAGACTTAAAGCCGGCATCTCCGTCTTCCGGCTCCATCTAACTGGCTACAGTTACCATTCCATTCCCGGACGCTGGATTTCATCACCATCCCCGCGGACCACCGGCATCAGACTGAGCCTAAGATCTCTTATCCCATGTGAGTTTGTACATTATTGTGTGCTTCCCTAGAATAAATCAATACTGCACTTGGAGGCGCTCTGCTTGTTTGTTAATATACATCGACAGAAGATCTGTGGTTAGTTCTCTGCAACTAAGCCCCATGGGCGGAGTGAAATGTGTTGGAGGCGTCGTCTGGTTGGAGCCTAGTCTGAGGCTGTCATACACTACCTTACAGGGTTTTGCAGAGATGTGCGATGTCAAGGACTTTTCCCTATTCTATTAGTTCTCCAAGATGTTTGAAATAACCTACCTGCCAAGTTCCTTCAAAAATTGTGCTAGTGTACCTAGAAGAATTGATGCTATTTTGAAGGGAAAAGTTGTCTTGATTTGGTTCTTGGTGTGATCTGGATTTCTCTTCTGTTCATTTACTATCCATTTTGTTGATAAAAATAAACTATTAACACTTCTATTTCTGAAAGCATTCTTAATTTCGAGAATTTATTCACACCTGCCTAACACTTTTGCACAGTACTGTGTGTGTATATTATTGTGTATGTGTGTGTGCATGTGTATATATATATATATATATATATATATATATATATATATATATATATATATATATATATATATATATATATATATATATAGTGTACACAGTGCCTTGCGAAAGTATTCGGCCCCCTTAAACTTTGCGACCTTTTGCCACATTTCAGGCTTCAAACATAAAGTTATAAAACTGTAATTTTTTGTGAAGAATCAACAACAAGTGGGACACAATCATGAAGTGGAACGAAATTTATTGGATATTTCAAACTTTGTTACCAAATAAAAAACTGAAAAATTGGGCGTGCAAAATTATTCAGCCCCTTTACTTTCAGGGCAGCAAACTCTCTCCAAAAATTCAGTGAGGATCTCTGAATGATCCAATGTTGACCTAAATGACTAATGATGATAAATAGAATCCACCTGTGTGTAATCAAGTCTCCGTATAAATGCACCTGCACTGTGATAGTCTCAGAGGTCCGTTTTAAAGCGCAGAGAGCATCATGAAGAACAAGGAACACACTAGGCAGGTCCGAGATAGTGTTGTGGAGAGGTTTAAACCCGGATTTGGATACAAAAAGATTTCCCAAGCTTTAAACATCACAAGGAGCACTGTGCAAGCGATAATATTGAAATGGAAGGGGAGTATCAGACCACTGCAAATCTACGAAGACCTGGCCGTCCCTGTGCAAGCGATAATATTGAAATGAAAGGCGTATCAGACCACTGCAAATCTACGAAGACCTGGCCGTCCCTCTAAACTTTCAGCTCATACAAGGAGAAGACTGATCAGAGATGCAGCCAAGAGGCCCATGATCACTCTGGATGAACTGCAGAGATCTACAGCTGAGGTGGGAGACTCTGTCCATAGGACAACAATCGGTCGTATACTGCACAAATCTGGCCTTTATGGAAGAGTGGCAAGAAGAAAGCCATTTCTTAAAGATACCCATAAAAAGTGTTGTTTAAAGTTTGCCCCAAGCCACCTGGGAGACACACCAAACATGTGGAAGAAGGTGCTCTGGTCAGATGAAACCAAAATCGAACTTTTTGGCAACAATGCAAAACGTTATGTTTGGCGTAAAAGCAACACAGCTCATCACCCTGAACACACCTTCCCCACTGTCAAACATGGTGAAGGCAGCATCATGGTTTGGGCCTGCTTTTCTTCAGCAGGGACAGGGAAGATGGTTAAAATTGATGGGAAGATGGATGGAGCCAAATACAGGACCATTTTGAAAGAAAACCTGATGGAGTCTGCAAAAGACCTGAGACTGGGACGGAGATTTGTCTTCCAACAAGACAATGATCCAAAACCTAAAGCAAAATCTACAATGGAATGGTTCACAAATAAACATATCCAGGCGTTAGAATGGCCAAGTCAAAGTCCAGACCTGAATCCAATCGAGAATCTGTGGAAAGAACTGAAAACTGCTGTTCACAAACGCTCTCCATCCAACCTCACTGAGCTTGAGCTGTTTTGCAAGGAGGAATGGGCAAAAATTTCAGTCTCTCGATGTGCAAAACTGATAGAGACATACCCCAAGCGACTTACAGCTGTAATCGCAGCAAAAGGTGGCGCTACAAAGTATGAACTTAAGGGGGCTGAATAATTTTGCACGCCCAATTTTTCAGTTTTTTATTTGTTAAAAAAGTTTGAAATATCCAATAAATTTCGTTCCACTTCATGATTGTGTCTCACTTGTTGATTCTTCACAAAAAAATACAGTTTTATATCTTTGAAGCCTGAAATGTGGCAAAAGGTCAAAGTTCAAGGGGGCCGAATACTTTCGCAAGGCACTGTATATACATATACACATTAAAGAATAGGAAAGGCATATAAAATGTACATTAGCACTAATAGGTGCAAAACATCTTGGCAGAATTTTAAGTCCCGGTTCACACTTGTGCGATGTGGGAAGGCTGCGAATTCGCAGCCTGTTCCCGCATCGCAAACGTACATCTGGCAGTTCACACTGCCATATGCGATACACAGGGGGTGTCAATTAAATGTTAACTACACCCCCAGTTTGATCGCATATCGCAGTGTGATCTGACAGTTCGCACAGGATCGGATCGCACAAGTGTGAACCACTGTGCAATCCGATCCTGATGCGGCTGAAAAAAGGGTCATGTGCGAGTTTGGTGCGGATACAGTGCGAATTCAGGCATGCAAAGTGTATGGCTGAATTTGCATCCGCACATCCGATCGCATGTAATGAAGGAGCAGTGCGCTCCGAATTACATGCGATCGCCGCACTCGCAATAGTGTGAACCGGCCCGAACTGTCACAGTACATTAAATAACGCAATATATTTAAACAATATTTCTTAATTGCCGTTGTTTGCTCTTCAAACATGCAACACAAGATCTAAATATTCTAGTATTTTTTTTTATATAGAGGCTGAATCCTGCCTGGATGTTAACTTTTTATTTCTATAAGACATTGGAATCCTAATATTCCCTTCTGTTATTAAAATACATTGTAAATATGACATTTGTGTTATCTGTAAACAAAAGTTTAAATCAATATCTTTTTTGCTGGAATAAAACTTTTTGTGCAATGCTTATAAAATACAGTGTCTAGTCCCCAAAGCATTGCGGAGCTTCTGCCAAAAGCTTTTTTTCCTTTTTTACAGTGTTTTGCATAGAATGAAGTTTCCATTCTCTATCAAGCTTGTATTGCCATCTGTGTCTCTGGAGTAGAGATTTCCCTTCACTTCTTGACTTAGTGACATTAAAATTATTGCTGTAAGCTGATCTTCCTTTTTCCCTTTTTTTGGACTGTGCGGTAAGGGCCGATGACATGGTCTAAGGCTCCTGGTGGATTTTACTTAAGGATTTATGGTATATCTTCTCCAAAGAGGGGAAAAGTAAGTTTGGTTCATAACAATGCTCTGCGTTCCATCGACCTGGAAGAGCAGGGATCTAACACTTTCCCACTTTAAAACTAAAAATACAAATTAAAAAATGGATGAATGGCGCTCTGCTCTTTAGCAGTATGTGAAAAGTAGAAGTTGTTCATGTTTTTGTTCAGTTTTTTTTTTTTTTGGTCCCTTCACTGTGTCACTTCTGTGGTACCTTCATGACATGTTTTGTGCTGGACATTGGACGTTCTTATAAGTGCTAATCTATCAAATGCCAGTCTTTTAACTAAAAGTTTAGGTTCCTGTGGGAGGCTTTAGTATTGCTATTGCTGGGCTCTTCTGTTTTGATAAGTAAACAGACAGAAGTAAGGTTTTTCTTCATTTTTGTCTTTTTATTTTATATGACTTGAAATTTGAAAGTGCTTTAAATTACCAGTTAGCCATTTTATTTATGCTCTTTTGTTTATCCTATATGCACCTAAATTGTTGTTTTTTGGACAAATGCTGAGAAAAAAAGTCTTCACTTGTACAGATAACCGTTGAGAGAGTGCTCAGTGTACCGCCAAGCAGTGTCTTATTTACTATTTAACAACCGTACTGTAAAAATCACTAAACATCAGAAGAAAAAGCTGTCTAGCATTGTAAATGTACATCCATGGTATGATGTCCTTTAATGTGTTAGAAGAGATGGAGAAGCGATCATTCCCAGACCTAAATGCATATAGTAATTAGGCACTCAACTCCACAAATAAAAGATATATAGCTGTACAGAATTAGTAGACTTAATAGAAAACCATAAGCTATAAAGAGCAGCATGATCTACTGAGCTACTTCAGAGTGGAGCATAGCTTTTGAGCTCACCTACCCTCTATACTTGGCGCTGCTCTGCTAGAGGGCTATGAAGTTATACAGCAAAATTGGTTTGAGCCTCAGTCAGGTTCCTATTACCACCTATGTTCCTATTGAGATTTCTCCTCACTTTTTCACTGTGTCAGTGTCACTTTGTTCAAGTACATGTTAATATAATTGACTGTTTTTTTTTTGCTGTCTACTGTATACCTTCCTGTCCCAGTGACAACTGCACCCCCTGTTTCTTTGCCATTGGTCATCAAAGAAAATGTAATCATTTCAATTTCAGTCGTGTGGTTTGTAAGTAGAGGACACCTGAACAAGACCAAGATATGTAAATAGGATGCTAAACAGCAAAGCTTTTTGAATATAGAAAAATTTCCCAGCTTGTATTTTTCAAGTCTCAAGTAATTGCAAGGGCATACCTGTGCAGGAACACTGAAAGAAATGTCTATGCCGTTGAGCTTTGGCTAAATATAAATTTCTGTAATACTAATACAGCATGCATACAACTGTACAAAATCTGATAAACCTAGTTTGTCTCTTTTCATGTTTCCACAGGCTAGCTGAAATGGAAAACAGCAATGGATCCTACCTAAACGATAGCATTTCCCCCAATGAAAGCATGTACGTATAATGTCTTAATTTCAGTTGAGTCACTGTATTCCTTAGCTCAAAAAAATGTTTTGGAATTTTTACAGATCTATAAAAAAATGTGCTTTTTCTTTTGTGGATTTGATTGGTAGTATATGTGAAGCAAACTTTTAGCTGTCCCCCGCTGCCTCTACACTGAGAACTGCACAATCAAAGACCACTGTTCGCTCAGTTCTTGAGTCCATTCTGAGGAGTCTGGAGTGCAAGATTGTAGAGGGCACGGTAGCGCCTGGCTCAGCTATGCGCCAGGAAGCTGAGCCAGCTGCCAGTCAGGCATCTGGGCAGATCCCGACATTATTGCCTGGACCGACTGAATATGGGTCATATGAGTGCAAGAGAGCTTTGGCCATACTACTACTTTATTAAGTCAATCTTTGCAGGTAGAAAAAAAAAACACACACACAAACGTACTTGACATGCACTACTTTTGGAAACTCACTGCAACCAGTGAGTTTGCGGCCTGAGTTTGGAGTGTCATTAACATTGACACCTACTGCTAAATGCCCATACCACACCAGGTTCTAGTGTGAACCTAGCCTAATGGTGTCTGTGTAAATTCATCCATGTTTGTAATTTCTGTCTCGTTTCTTTGCAGCATTTTTTGCATTCGATGAAGTACCACAGGTACAGGTTTATGATCCTGTGATACTGCATGCCCCTTAGTGTGTGTGACACTTTTTTATGGATTGATTTGGCTACACTGTTTTCAGCGTTTTTCTGTTGCTGGGCTGGTTCCTTTATTTGTGACTTCATAATCAGATTGTTTCCTGCTCATTGGATTTTCTGAAAATGAGTGGTTGCCTGAAAGCAAGCATTGGGGGTTGTTGGAATATTTATTTCAGTGTTTCATCTTCTGTTATGCTAGGTTGCAAATCTTTGGCTAGAATCACCTTACATTTGTTAGAGCATTGAAATTCACCCTCTCGTTAGTATTTACTCTGTTTTCTGAAAAGGGAAACAATCATATATTGTTTGTCATTTAATGTGTTGTGTATTTATTTAAAAACCTTGATTCTATGTACATTTTACAGCAATGACTAGATAATGGCAAGCAGCTGTTTATATCCATTGCATATATAGGTTTAGCTTCCTGCTTATAAGTACAATTGTGCTTTACTGCTTTTCTCTTTTCTGTGTGGGTCAGGACTGGAAACAAGAGACACGCTATAAAAATAACTGAGCTTATCACCGTCATTAAATTGTATTGTAAAGCCAAAACTTTTATATTGTTTTTAAATAGAGTGATACGTGCTTAGAATCCTAAATAGGTTTTTGTCATGTATCACTGATCTTAGTATTTACCCTCTCCTGATTATGTTTTTGTCCTGATGATCATTTTCACTGTGATAAAACTGACATTTTTTACAGTTTCCTTTAGAACAGGATGTGAGGGGAAATCTGCCCCACCTGTGCTTTCTGTTGACAACTATCTAAAAGGGGAATTCCCCTCAAATTTTAGGGATTTCTTTTCACCTCCTGTTGGCTCTCCAGGGAAGTCGGCCATTTCCTACTCTATATCCCAGCAGTTAAGCACGTTTTCACTACCTAGTAGGTCACTGCCCCAGGAACAGCATACAGCCAGGAAAATCTGAATTCCCAACATGCATCTTTGTTCAATGACTCGTTGGGTATTCAAGCCAGGATTAGCAGGATCATTGAATTTTCTACACCTGTACATTCATAGATTGGAACACATTTTGGGAGAGTTATGGTGGCTATACACTATATGAAAAATTGGCTGAAAATTCAGTCATTTGAGCAGTTAGTTTGTTTGTTTTTCAGCCAGTTAATGGGTACAAATAAGTAATTGGTTGTGTCGTTTTTAAGTAAAAAAAAAAAAAAGGATAATTTGGAAATTTTCTGCCGAACGATAAATTGAAAGGTTATTGTGTTTCTCGTCCAATCCATTTGGATTATTTCTGACTGCAGTATGTTGTGGATATCTTTTTTTTTTTTTTTTTTTATCTTCTGGCCAAGTTTTAAATAAGTAAAAAGACAAAAAAAGTTGGACTTTCTAACACAAGTCAGCAGTGGTAGCTTCCATATATCTATCATGACATGTGCCTTTTTAAACTTGGGTTTGATGTACTCAAATAATGTGGCATTTTGCACAGGCTAAATACTGTAGCATGTACTGCAGTAGACTTTGAACTGAAAATGTAGTATGCCTAAACTTATGCAGTGAAATCTCGCCAAGTGCAATAAAGTAAAATAGCATTTGATATGAGCATACCCTTACCCTTTTAAATTTTGCCACATACTAGTAATTAGCTGTTAACTTGTAATGAAGATTTCATCGCTTGTTGTACTTTCACTTGACATTGGAGGAGAAAACTGTCCCAATTATAAAGCAGGTCTAGTCAAGTGACTCTTTGGTAGGCTGATCTGACAAGCGTTTCTCGTTCTTGTAGTGGGCATCACATCAAAAGAAGTAATAACATCACTTAAAAATGCATCTGTAGTAATCGTTCATCTTGTTCATATTTCATTATGAATGCTATCTTTTAATGTTTGCTGCTTCTTTTAAGTACCCTTTTAGTATTCTCGTGCCTTGGTGATTTAGATTAATTTCCTGTGCCTGCCTGTTCACAGGACAGATTTGGAAGGTGATAAAAGACTAATAGCAATTGACATATTACTCCATCTCACTATAGATTGAAGCTAATGCAAATACAATAATTTTGCCTGAGGAAGATAAATGGTTGCTGTGTCTAAATAACGATTTCTGCTTTATTATTACATAATTAAAAGCAAACTACTCTGTTAACTGGATGTGTTTACCCATGTAACACGGTACCGAGAACAGAATGTTTCCTTTTTATTAGATACTTCAGCATTGAATGAATGTGTTCTTTCATCCTGTATGTTAATATTTTATTGTTTTTGGGACCATTTATTTTTACCAAAAAAATACATTGCCATTTAGGGTGAGGAACTTTTAAAGGATGTTAAGCTAAAAATATATTCTAAATATGTGTGTGTTCTTATACACTGCACATGTCATTTGTGTGTTTTGCTCACATACATTACACGTTTGCACATTGTTCCCACACGTACTATATTCCCCCACACAACACATTCTTTTGACACTGTGGGTAATCTGCTAAATCCTGTTATAATGTAATTTTGAGAAAGATAAAATGGGTCAGGGCAGGAAGTCTGGTTTCCTCAACTGGTTTTATTATGTGAGGCCTATGCATGCTTCTCCGAATCCTAATATAAAGCATGAGATCCATATAATGTGTTGAATTTTGTTTGCTCAGATATCGGTTTTAACTGCCTCCTGTCTGGCCATTGTATACAGTGGGTACGGAAAGTATTCAGACCCCCTTAAATTTTTCACTCTGTTATATTGCAGCCATTTGCTAAAATCATTTAAGTTCATTCTTCTTCCTCATGAATGTACACATAGCAACCCATATTGACAGAAAAACACAGAATTGTTGACATTGTTGCAGATTTATTAAAAAAGAAAAACTGAAATATCACATGGTCCTAAGTATTCAGACCCTTTGCTGTGACACTCATATATTTAACTCAGGTGCTTTCCATTTCTTCTGATCATCCTTGAGATGGTTCTACACCTTCATTTGAGTCCAGCTGTGTTTGATTATACTGATTGGACTTGATTAGGAAAGCCACACACCTGTCTATATAAGACCTTTCAGATCACAATGCATGTCAGAGCAAATGAGAATCATGAGGTCAAAGGAACCGCCTGAAGATCTCAGAGACAGAATTGTGGCAAGGCACAGATCTGGCCAAGGTTACAAAAAGATTTCTGCTGCACTTAAGGTTCCTAAGAACACAGTGGCCTCCATAATCCTCAAATGGAAGACGTTTGGGACGGCCAGAACCCTTCCTAGAGCTGGCCGTCTGGCCAAACCGAGCTATCGGGGTAGAAGAGCCTTGGTGAGAGAGGTAAAGAAGAACCCAAAGATCACTGTGGCTGAGCTCCAGAGATGCAGTCAGGAGATGGGAGAAAGTTGTAGAAAGTCAACCATCACTGCAGCCCTCCACCAGTCGGGGCTTTATGGCAGAGTGGCCCGACGGAAGCCTCTCCTCAGTGTAAGACACATGAAAGCCCGCATGGAGTTTGCTAAAAAAAACACCTGAAGGACTCCAAGATGGTGAGAAATAAGATTCTCTGGTCTGATGAGACCAAAATAGAACTTTTTGGCCTTAATTCTAAGCGGTATGTGTGGAGAAAACCAGGCACTGCTCATCACCTGTCCAATACAGTCCCAACAGTGAAGCATGGTGGTGGCAGCATCATGCTGTGGGGGTGTTTTTCAGCTGCAGGGACAGGACGACTGGTTGCAATCGAGGGAAAGCTGAATGCGGCCAATTACAGGGATATCCTGGACAAAAACCTTCTCCAGAGTGCTCTGGACCTCAGACTGGGCCGAAGGTTTACCTTCCAACAAGACAATGACCCTAAGCACACAGCTAAAATAACGATGGAGTGGCTTCACAACAACTCCGTGACTGTTCTGAATGGCCCAGCCAGAGCCCTGACTTAAACCCAATTGAGCATCTCTGGAGAGACCTAAAAATGGCTGTCCACCAACGTTTACCATCCAACCTGACAGAACTGGAGAGGATCTGCAAGGAGGAATGGAAGAGGATCCCCAAATCCAGGTGTGAAAGACTTGTTGCATCTTTCCCAAAAAGACTCCTGGCTGTATTAGATCAAAAGGGGGCTTCTACTAAATACTGAGCAAAGGGTCTGAATACTTAGGACCATGTGATATTTCAGTTTTTCTTTTTTAATAAATCTGCAACAATGTCAACAATTCTGTGTTTTTCTGTCAGTATGGGGTGCTATGTGTACATTCATGAGGAAGAAGAATGAACTTAAATGATTTTAGCAAATGGCTGCAATATAACAGAGTGAAAAATTTAAGGGGGTCTGAATACTTTCCGTACCCACTGTATATACACCCGGACAGGAGCAATGCCGTTGCTAAAGAATTTAATTGCATGTCCTCTTACATCACTGTTTGTGCACGCTCACTAGAGCGTGCAGCAGCAGGATCTCTGACTGCGGTGTCTACCGGACACCGCAGATCACTGATCATTGTACTAGGTCACTGCGAGTGGCTCTGGTGCCATGTGATTGCTGTGACCAATCAGTTAAAACAGTAAACAAGGCTGTCATTGTTTACTACTGTGTGATTTCTGTAATTGGTTACAGTAATCACATGGTACCAGGGCCAATCACACCTGTACCATGTGAAAGCTTTGATTAATCACAGCAACACAGTAGTAAACAAGGTTTTATGAAACCTTTTGAACAGATTTATCGATTACCTATTACAATGATCATCACTGTAATAAGCAATCACAATAAAAAAAAAAGAAGAAAAAATCCTGCTCACTACCCCAGAAAAGTACAGTGTCACTATGGTAAAATGCTTCACACGCCAAAAGCTGCACCAAATATTTTCTATTGGAGAAAGGTTTGGACTGCAGGCAAGCCAGTTAAGCACAGGACTCTTCTATTATAAAGCCATGCTGTTGTCATTGATGCAGTATGCGGTTTAGCATTTTCCTGCTGAAATATTCAAGACCTTCGACCTTCCCTAAAAAAAGATGTCATCTAGATGGGAGCATATACTGCTCTAAAACCTGTATATATCTTTCAGCATTGATAGTGCCTTTTCAGATGTGCAAGCTGCCTATTCCATACACACTAATGCACCCCAAACCATCAGAGATGTAGGCTTTTGAGCTGAGAGCTGACAACAAGCAAGAAAGTCCCTGTCGTCTTTAGTCCGGAGGATTAAAGATTTTAAATGTCAAATTGTCATTCATCTGACCACAGAACAGTTTTCCACTTTGCAGCAGACCATTTTAAATGTGCTTTGGCCCACAGAAGACATCAGCGTTTCTGGATCATGTTCAGATATGGCTGATTCTTTGCATGATAGAGCTTTAACTTTCATTTTTTGGATGGTACAGCGAACCGTGTTCAGACAATGATTTTTTGGAAGTATTCCTGAGCCAATTTACTGTCCATTACAGATTAATGGCTGTTTTTAATGCAGTGCCTTTTGAGTGCCCGAAGATTGTGGGCATCCAATATTGTGTTTCAGCCTTGTCCCTTGCACACAGAGATGTCTCCAGATTCTCTGAATCTTTTGATGATATGTACTCTAGATGATTATGTATTTAAAGTCTTTGCAATTTTACATTGAGGAACATTATTGTGAAATTGTGGTGAACCTCTGCCCATCTTTACTTCTGAAACACTCTGCCTTTCTAAGATGCTCTTTCATACCAAATCATGTTACTGACTTGTTGCCAATTAACATAATCAGTTGCAAAATGTTTATCTAACTCTTCCTTGTTAGTCCCTTTTACTTTGGCAGTTTTTTGTAGCCCTGTCCCAACTTTTTTGAGACACATTGCTGCCATCAATTTCAAAATTACCACATTTTTTTCTTAATATGGTAACGTTTCTCAGTTTAAATATTTGATATGATTTTCTATTGTGAATAAAATATAGGTTCATGAGATTTGCAAATCATCACATTGTTTTATGTAAATTTTACACGGCTCCCCAGCTTTTTTGAAATTGGGGTCATGTGTTGAAAGGAAAAAAGTTATATATTTTTTATTTTTACATACTATTTTTACATTTTTTACTTTGTCACCAGTCGAGTCCCTGATCACCACCACACTATTTATGCTCCAAGATAGCCTGATGGTGCTCCTTTGATTTTGAGCTTCTCCATGTGGCTAGGCTTTGAAAAAGTCTCTCGCGTGGCAATACTTGGGAGGAGTAGTATGTGTTTTGGGGTGTAATTGTAAGTACTGTATGTCTATGCAACCACATCCTAGGATATGCTTGTTTGGCTTAAAGAATAAGCGATTGCAATGGATGACGCTACAAGGAGTCATATTCCCTGGCCACTCATACAAACTCAACCATTACAGTACAATGTTTTCCTACAGTTTCAGTTGACTTTTGTAATACATAAGTTACAATATTCGATACACAATCAGTCCAAACATTTGTAAAAAAGTTATTTTGTTGGTGTTTCCACTGTCCTGGTGCTCCAGGGCCTCTAAAAATGTGGTAGACAGTCAGGAAATTAGATGCGTAGTCTATGCCTCAGCCTCGTGCAGAGGAGCAGAATGTTTTTTGGGGTGTAACTGTAAGTATGCCTATGCTGTGTGTGGGAAATAACTTGTTAAAATTACAACGTGAAAAAAATTCTTAAAGCGGAGTTCCAGCTTAACCGCACACTCACCTGTCCCACGGTCCAGCGATGCGCCGTCTTCTCCCTCTCTGCTCTGCAGCGCCAGCATCACTGATGTGGGCACTCGGCTGTGACAGTTTGCGGCTTCATAGCCGGGTACGCACTGTGCATACGCGAGTTGCGCTATGCGTCGTGATTGGCCGGCAATCTTCTGGGACCTCTGACATGTCCCAGAAGATTGCAGGGAGGGAGGGAGAGAGGAGAACTTCCGCTCAGGGCGCCGCGGCGCTCCGAGCGGAAGTAGGAGCGGGTACCTGTCAAAACGAGGTACCCGCTCCCCCCCAAAAAAAATGACATGCCTAATGTGGCATGTCAGGGGGTTAGGACTATTTAAAGCGGAAGTTCCACTTTTGGGTGGAACTCCGCTTTAATTTTACAAAAAAAAAAACATTTTTTCCTTCATATTTTACTGTGACATACAGTGTTTAGACACCGCTATTCTAATCTGCTATTCAAAAATCACCAATTTAAGGGGAAAATAATTAATTTTCAGTTTTTAGGGAAAAATCATTATTTTTCAGTTTTTCATTCAAATGTGTTTTTATTCAATAGCGGAATAGAACAACAGTATCAAACCTGTTAGGTGGGTGGCGTGTGGCGGCCATGTAATGCAAGCTCAGTGCATATGTGTCTGCCTAATCTGGATTTTAAAAAAAAAAAACGTTTTTTTCCTTCATATTTTACTGTGACATACAGTGTTTAGACACTGCTGTTCTAATCTACTATTCAAAAATCACCAAAAATAATTTATTTTCATTCATACGTTACTGTGAGATACACCCTTTGGATACTGTTGTTCTATTCTGCTATTCAATAAACACCCATTTAGGGAAAAAATATTAAATTGCGGCCTAGTCTGTATCTGTACGTGTGAGATACACCCATTGTATACTGTTCTATTCCGCTATTCAAAAAACACCCATTTAGGGGAAAATTAATAATTTTGCAGCGTTTGCTGATTGTTACTGTGAGATACACCCTTTAAATTTGTTGGCCGCATCTCCTTCCACCACCAAGGATTTCATGGTGCTTCAGTTTGCCTCCTGTTGCTAACTCCTCCTACTCCGCTTCCTCATCGTCATCCTCTACCGCCTTCGCATCCGGAGCAGTGATCATTTCCAAAGCTTTCAGGGCAGTCATTCACAAGTGGCTCCTAGGGTGAGATCCTGCACCCACAAACGCCAGGTACACAATTGTCCAGCAAAGGCACAGTTCTGGAGGATGACGAGGAGGAGATGGAGGAGGAGGAACTATGTTCACAGCAGGGTGGCACCCAGATAACTGATAACAACAGATACTACACTTGATCTTAGCCAAAAGGTCGAGAAGCGATGCTGGTGGCATTCCCACCTGACAGCGGGGGCACAGTGGAAGCACAAGGCGAAGGCAGAGGAGGAGGAAGAGGTCGCCAATGCAGCCAGGGCACCGCCAGCACCTCATAAGGCAGGGGTAGCATGTATGAAATGTGGGAAAGCTTTGTCGGCACGCCACAACAACCAGGTCCACCAGCTGTTTTGTGTTTTTTTTTTTTTTTTTTTTTAAGCTCGTGGTGTGTGAACACACTCAGACTATCACCCGGTGGGTGCATAAAAAAGTGCACACCAAAAAAGTGAAACACAAAAAGTGCACAGGGTGTACACATGGTCCTTGACCCTGATCCCCCGGGGCGCAAGGCTCCTGACGGGGACTGGGGTACTTACACTGGCTAACCTGGCCGAAACCAGGCAGCCCCGTTCTTTAGGAGGTCTGCTGAAACAGACCACTCCAAGTACTAGGTGGGGTTCTCCCGAAGAGAGACCCCATGAGAGAGGGCGAACCAAGCCAGAAGGCCATATCCACCTTCTCCCAAGACTTTCAGGGACAGGCCCAAGGACCTACACCCTACTAATCACACTGTGCAAAATAAAATGTGCCGCCACAATAAAAAACACAAAACGTGAGACACCTAAAAGTGGGGAAAGGGATAGTGGAGAAGTGCAAGGTTAGTGCCACGTTGCAATACTATGGCAGGCCCTTTGGCCAGGAATAAAAAATTCCTCTGGTCCTGACTCCTGGCCAAAAGGCCCGGCCCTAGAGGCAGGTGTGAAAAAAACGTGTGTAGGAAGTGCAGTGTCCTTGGTGCCATACTCAGTGTTGCCATCCACCATGATTTATGACACCCCTGGACTGCCACTCCAGGGGCACATACACCACAGGCTTTTCAGAATCCCGGTCCCTGGCAAAACCAGTGCAGCCTTGTCCCTACCAGAAGGCCTCAGAACTTAGACAGCTTTGGGAGAGCCCGTCCCACAACCAGGGACACATATCTTTTCCAAGGCCAAATTCAACCCATATACAGTTCCTTACCGTTCCTTGCGTACTATACACGCACTGAATGACGGTCTGCCCCCTTAAACTTCTGGGTCTCCAAGTTGGGCACATGGCCTGAGCTTGCCCTTTATGCCTTGGAGGTGCTGGCCTGCCCTGCAGCCAGTGTATTATCTGAACGTGTATTTAGCACGGCTGGGGGCGTTATCACAGACAAGCGCAGCCGCCTGTCCAGAGCCAATGTGGACAAGCTCAAGTTAATTAAAATGAACCAGGCATGGATCCCACAGGACTTGTCCGTACCTTGTGCAGAATAGATATGTATACCGGCCTTACCCAGCCATTGTTGTATTTTTGATCTTTCTCACTCTTTTGGGGTGTACCCTAATTTAAAAAGAAATAAAATTAAAAACAAAAACCAGTGTTGGCTAACTCGTCCTCCTCCACCGCCACTTTCACCTACACTGCCACATCCACCACCACCTCAACCTCCTACTCCAATAGGTTCCTCCTCGACCTAGATCAAGATGATTATTTTTTTTATTTTTTTTATGTTATTTTAAGTTATTTCCCTATCCACATTTGTTTGCAGAGCACTTGCCATGCTCTTAAGAAGATTTTGCTGCCATTTGCAGCCCTCTAGCGCTTTCCATGTTTTTTTTTTTTTAGAGCCATTTTAGTGCTCAAAAGTTAAGGTCACCATTGTCTTCAATGGGGTTTGGGATCAGGGTAAAGTTCAGGTTAAGTTCGGGTCACGAACCCGGACTATTTTTTCAAGTTCGTCCGAACCCGCCCATCCAGGTGTTCGCTCAACTCTTCTCACCATGCCTCTTAGAAAATACCCTGGACTGCCCACTTTCCAATAAGGGATAATTTGGGGGGTATTTTCCTATCCTTGCTTTTTAGGGCCTCAAGATATGATAGGCAGGTACTGTAAATACCATAGTTTGTAGACTATAACTTTCAGACAGACGAATATACAATGACTTGAAGGTTTTTTTTAACCTTAAAAAAAAAACTTTAAGTTTTAAGAGATTTGAGTTTTTACCAAAGAAATGTAGCAGAATTAATTTTGGTCCAAATTTTTGAAAAAAAATTACTTTTGTTCATTGATGGACACAGCTTCATATCATTGACCAATGGTTTATGTTGCTCTCCTTTAGGAGTAGGACACTAGGCGGAAAAGGGTTAAAGCTTGACTACAACTATAGGGCAGTTCCAGGAGGTATTTTCTCACTTCATGCTATGGGATCTCAGTTTTGTAAGGAGCTAGCTTCTTGCTGGGATCTCTGGTCTTGGCATTTTATTTCCTTTTTTAAACTGAACTTTTTTCCTTTTTGTTTTTTTTTTTTTTTCTTCTACAATCAAGTCTGTTCCTGTGAGAACAATCAACTGCCGGACTGGGTGACGCATTGGATATCCTAGATCCTTACGGTCTCCCGTAAAGCTCCGCTCTAGGCTGGCCGCGATATAGCCCCACTGGACAGGGGCTGGCCTGCGAGTTGAAACACCTCATGAGGACGCACAAAACCCAGTCACGGCCTGAGTTGCAGCGTACCTCTGGCCCGCAGCACCTCCTGTTCCAAGATGGGGAGGTGACCTGCCCGGAGTGGTGCCCACCTGGTTCCAAAGGTGTGGTGAGTAGTGTCCCTCTCTCCCTTGGGTAAAATTTGGGGTGGATGCGTGCCTCTGCCAGGGTTGGTAGGTACCCCATGTGCCCTTCCTACCTATGTGCACCCCCCTCTCACTAGCAGGTTTTCCCTTTTAAATGGCTTTAAACTGTAATTCTTTCTGTGGGTGTGACGTGAGCTGTGGCTGGAGGGGGGGGGGGGGAGCACGCTGACGGTGGCTTTGTTTGCATTTTTTGTGTGGTATAGCCCTGGGCGGGTCCCTATGTAGGCCCCCCTTGTTGGTTACAGTACATCATGTGTCCCTGAAGGGCCCTGGGAATCATGCCCCCGCCGTGTGGCGCCGCCATTTTCCTGTAGCCGCATGTATGGGAGTTTGACGGCCATTTTACTGTAGTTCGGCGGCCATGTTTCGGTGGTTTCCCATAGAGTTAATGCGGCAGCCATTTTCTTGAAGCCGCATGGAGTGGTGCTCGGCAGGGGGTTTCTAGTAATGGAGGGGTACAAAAAGCCGCACAACTGGTTGAAGATGCAAAAAGTTAAAATCCAAATTTATCTTTTTTATCTTATCCTTCTACCCAGTTCTATAGTTTTTTTTCTTTGGTTTTTGGTTTTCACTTTTACACCAGGTGTTCATTCACTCTTTTATTATTTCTATCACACATGTTTTTATGTATATGCATATACAAAACCTTTTGTTATGCGTTTGGTTTGAGGTGAAGCCAGAACATACATATAATTCCTGCTGGGCTGTTTGTGTGCCCTTAATTGAGGATTATTACCTGCAGCTGTGTGTGTTCAATCAGGCATGATATAGGAGGTACACGTGAACTGAAATGTTTTTCCTCTATTTATAGCAGTGTTATGTATTGTTCAAGCATGGTTACGACTAAGCGGAAGACTCCGTGAAACGCGTCAACCACCGTGCTTTCTTTTCCCCCATGTCTCCGACTGTTGTGGTCACATTTTGGATGGTTTTATCTTTTTGACTTCAATAAATTTGGATTTTAACTTTTTGCATCTTCAACCGGTTGTGCGGCTTTTTGTACCCCTCCATTGCTGCTGTCAGGACTGCGGATCCTTGCCTGCACCTGGGTTGGATGTGTTTGGGACTACCCCCTCACCTGAGCGGTTCATTTCTTTCCTTACACCTGAGGGGGTTTCTAGTGACAGCACTGCCGTTTCCTCTTCCTTCCAGATCGGCGTGCTGCAGGCTGTTGGCACTTTTTCACTCTCTCTCCCCCCTGCTGAGTCGTTTGGTGAGTCCTGGGGCGGTAGATCTCTCTGTTTTTCTGTTATTATAGAGCTGCGTGGACCGGAGACAGCATTGGGGAGTGTTTCACAATATAATTTCACAATATAATTCTACATTATTTTTGCTGACAGTCCCCAGGGTGTCATGGAGCCCCTAGAACACGTGTCCCCATCCGACCCACTCTCAGAAGCGTTGGAACCCTCTGGGTCTCAGTCTGCTATGGCGGCTATGATGGTGGTCCTGCAGTCATTATTGTCAAGAGTGGACATGGTTTTCCAAAAGAGACCTAGTAAAAAGTGCCCTCCACCTTCACCTGTTTCCTCTGCTTCCTTTAGATTCTGAGGCTGATTTGGTTGCCACTGATGCCAGTCACCCCAAGGGGTCAGCGTCCACGCACTTGGAGTGCTCTGACATAGAGGATGATTACTCTTCTACTACATTTGTGCAAGAAAAGGCGCTTTTGGAGGCACTGATTGTATCAGTGCGGGAAACTTTAAATATGGAGGACACCGCTGATGCTGTGCTGGTGCAATTCGGCACCTGCAGACCATCCAAGGTGACTAAGGCATTTCCCCTTTGCTAGGAGGACTCTTTTTAAGGAGTCTTTCTTAAAGAAACTGACAGTGCCACTGGTGGTGGACTCTCTAGGTTAAATAAAGTCATGTTACTACCAGTGGAGGACGCTTCTTCCTTTTAATGACTCTGCAGATAGGCTGGATCACTGGTCTGCCATTTTTTTTACTGTGGCAGGTTCAATCTTGAGGCCAGTGTTTGCCATGACCTTGGTCTCCTAGACCTTGACGGAACGGGCAAAGCTTTTACGCTAGGATTTGAAAGGGGGGGTCAGCATCCTCATGAACTGATGTAGCTTGCGAGCCGTTTGCTACAGGGGGTTACAGTATATTTGTGATGCGGCCCCTTTAGCCTGCAGGGTGTCAGTGACCGCAATGACTTTGCACTGCATGATCTGGCCGAAATGCTGGTCTGCGAGCCAGGTCTCCAAAAAGGTGCGGACATATCTCCCCTTTGTGGGGGACCGCTTGTTCAGAGCGTCCATGGAAGAGATCATAAAAGGTCTCACGGGAGGCAAGAGCACCCTGCTTCCGCCGGTTATGAAAAACCGAGAGTCTCGCCTGAAAACGTAATCCTGTCTTTTCGGCCCATAAGTGGCCCTTTCGTCCCACAGGGTCGCAGGACAAAGGTTCTAAATCCTCCCGTTCCTTCTCAGGAGGTTCCAAGAGAGACCCTGAGTTAGTAAGTCTAAGGCGGGCTCCACTGTCCTCGCGGACAAGCTCTCCTCTGCTTGAAGGGACACCCTCACCTGTACTGGGGGTGGGGAGACGTCTTTGCTCCTTTCTGGACCCGTGAACTTCTTTAGTTCAAGACAAATGGGTCCACGAGTTGATCCGTTCCGGTTACAAGATCGAGTTTCGGTCCTTGCCCCCAGCAAGGTTCTTACCTTCCAACCTGTGCCTGTCCCCAGATCGGCTCCAGGGCCTTCTTGGGGTGGTTCAGGATCTACTGTCACAAGGATTCATTGTACCAGTCCTAGAGTCGGAACGTTTTCAGGGGTTTTCATTCAAACCTATTTACGGTTCCCAGAAAGACGCCGCAGACGCTCTGGTGGCCCCTTGGGACCAGTATCATCGAATTTATGCCTTTCCTCCACTACAAATTCTGCCGAGACTTCTGCGCATAATCGAGGCAGAAGGAATTCCAGTAATTCTGTTGACCCCAGAGTGGCCTCGTTGGGCTTGGTATGCGGGCCTGGTAAGACTGGTTGCCAATGCCCCTTGGCAGCTTCCTCTGAGAAGATCTTTTGTCTCCAAGGGCCTATCTTCCATCCTGCTTTACGGTCACTGGCTTTAATGGCCTGGCTATTAAAAGCCAGGTGTTGAAGGATAGGAGAAAACGGGGACAACCAGAACCAAAGAGGGGGAAGGCCCTAAAGCACCATATAAGAGTAAACGGGGTATAAATTAAAAGTTCCCTAACAAAAAATACTGACGAAAGCTGATTGGTCAGCGAAATGCATTGACGTCACACCACCTGTCTGCTGTGTCTCACCTGAGCTCTCGTCAGCCTGGAGCATGAGAGGTCGAGATTGAATGTCAGCCTTTAATGTCTGAGCTATTTGGAGATGCCATGGACTCTGCAGTTTTTCGGTACTGATCTACCATACATTTGCTGATCCATCCACTATGATTCCTGTGAGGTACCTTCATTTTTAGTGCTTCTCTTTTTGTGTGCATGACCTACGGGCTCTGCATCGACCCCCACCACATCTATTCCTGGAGTGTTCACTTGGCCATTTGATCCAGGGCCAATCCCAGTGTCAGACTCTGTACATGTGCCTGCAATGGTGAATATATCCTTTATTCCAGCCCTGGAGACCCGCACTGAATGGTTCCATCTTCAGTGCTATTAGTGATAACTTTGCATCATTGTATCCTGTGAGTTACAGCTTTCCAGTTTCTGCTAATATTCAGAAGCAGTATAGCTCAAAGTGTGTGGTCGTGACTTTGAAATATTTGCTTTCCAATTTTCTAGACCCGCATTGAGTGGATGCACTGATCTGTGGAGGTTTTCTGTTACTCACTATATTGCACCTATTTACGTGCTGATCTATGACTCCTGCTGCATCAGGTGCTACATGATTGCTACACATTTACTGGCCTCCGAAGTATATACTGGATCACTCTAAAGTGTTTGGGCTGTTCGATGGAAGCAAATCACTGAGAAGCACTCTCTGGCATGCAATTTTCCAAAGGTACCCCGCTGGACGGTATGGACGGTATCAGTCTTCATCATTAATTGACTCTGTTGTCTCCTTTTCAGCTCCATAGCTCATTGGCTTTATCACTTGTGGAGGGATTTAATCTCTCCATGTGGGACATCGTTCTCTTCATTCCATTTAGAGTATCGGTTCCTCGTTGTGCCTCTCAGGAGGAACTGGTTATATGAATACACTGTTTATTGCCTAGTTCACACTTACCCAATTCATTTATTTATTATATGGATATTGGAATTTTTTATGTGATTATGCTAGGCTCCTTTCTGTCTATCACTGGAATTGTTAGAGCCCCCTCTTTTTATGCCCTTTCTCTTTGAGATATGGCTTTGCTGTGCATTTCCTGCTTTGAGGTAATGCTTTACTTCCAGTGTTAGACAGGCTCCATCTTGTTGGCTGGCTTACCACACCCAGACAGTACTGTTCCCATGCCGGATTGGTTGGGACGCGCTATTTTGGTCTGCCTGTGTGTGTGTATCTATCCAGCGGCTATTCATCATCTTTAGCTCAGTGCCTGGATCCTTCACTGGTTTCAATCGATGTCCATCCTTGCATGTGTAAGGGTCCTGACACTGATTGGCTTTGTGTGATAGCCCTGGTTTGACCCATGATTTTGATTATCTTAGTTATCAATTATTCTATATATGCTCTTTTGGTGGTTCACAGCAGTATGTGTGTGGGGTGCATGTGTTCTTGTTTTTAATGACTATATAGTCTGTTTTTTACTGTGATCAAGGGGAAGGTTTGGTTCCTTTTTTTCTTTCACATTGGATTACATTGTATTTCTAATAAATTATTGTCATTTTGATATATTTCTGTGTCGGTATTTTTTGTTAGGGAACTATTTCATTTATACCCCGTTAACTCTTATATGGTGCTTTAGGGCCTTCCCCCTCTTTGGTTCTGGTTGTCCCTGTTTTTTCTATATGCCTTTTACCATTAAGAGTATCACTCATTTGCGCTGTACAATTGACACCGTTGTGAGTGAAGGGGTTTACCAGGACACCTCTATTTACATAATTTCCTAATTCTGTGTCCGTGGTACTGCTATTTGTGCTTGTGGCTTTCCACTTTTTTCTTTTTTTGTTAGTTGAAGGATAGGAGGTTGTCAGATTCAGTGATTCCTACTCTGTTAAAAGCTAGGAAATTTTTTTCTCGTAAGATTTACCTTTGAGTTTGGAAGGCGTACAATACTTGGTGTGAGGCTGGGGGGTTTCCCCCTGTTCCTTTTCAGTATCACGTCTGCTGGAGTTTCTACAAAGAGGTGTAGATCAGCGTTTGGCCTGGGCACCATTAACGGGCAGATTTCAGCCTTGGCAATTTGCTTCCAAAAGCCATTGGCCACAAACTCCTTGAATCACACCTTCGTGCAGGGAGTTCGCCACTTTGCTCCTCTGGTACAGTCCCTGGTGCCCCCGTGGGATCTTAATCTCATACTGTCGGTTATTCCAAAACCGCCTTTTGAGAATATATGTGAAATTCTTCTGCATACCCTGTCACAGAAAGTGGCTTTCTTGGTAGCTATTACCTCTGCATGCAGGTTCTCTGAGCTGGCTGCGTTGTCCTGTTGGTCGCCTTACCGTGTGGTTCACAGGGACAAAGTGGTGCTACGTCCCTGTCCGTCATTCCTTCCTAAGGTCATTTTGAGGTTCCACTTAAAGAAGACCTTGTGTTGCCTTCATTGTTTCCTAAACCAAAACATCCAAAATAAATTGCCTTGCATTCCTTGGATGTGGTCTGGGCCATCAGGGTGTACTTAACGGCGACTATGTCAATTCGCAGTTCGAATTCCTTGTTTGTCCTTACGGATGGATCCCGTAAGGGGCAGGCTGCATCTGCTGCAACTGTTTTCAGATGGATCAGGCAGATGGTAGTGAAGGCCTATTCAATTAAGGGTCAGTTTCCTTCTTTCCCTGTTAGTGCACATTCTACGAGGGAGCTTAGTGCCTCCCAGGCCTTCTGTCATCTGGCGACAGTGGTCCAGGTTTGCAAAGCGGCCACCTGGTCATCTGTACACACATTCATCAAGTTTTACAAGGAGGATATTTTCGCATCTGCAGATGCTGCGTTTGGCCGCAAAGTTTTGCAGGCTGCTGTGGCAGAAACTTCTGCCTCTTAAGGGTGTTTTTTTTTTTTTTCTTTTTTTCTGGTCGGTGAGCTCCAGTTGTTGCTGGTTGAACTCCTGGTTGGCTAAGTTTAGCCCTTTTTGGGAAATGTTTTTTTGCTGTGTTTCCCACCCCTCATGCTTTTGGAACGTTTCATTGGTCAAAGAAGATATGAAGCTGTGTCTGCCAATGAGGGAAAGAGAACTGGATTTTTGTCTTAATGTAAAATTTATTTTCTCTGATGTTCATTGACGGATACAGCACCCACCCCCCTGTGGAGTTGGGTTATGTATTCTTTTGACACTACTTGTTACAAAACGGAGATCCTATAGCAGGAAGTGGGAGCATACCCCCTGGGACTGCCCTATAGGTGTAGTCAAGGTTTGTTAACCCTTTTCCACCTAGTGTCCTACTCCTAAGGAGAGCAGCATAACCCATCGGTCAAAGAAGATATGTAGCTATGTCTGCCAATGAATATCCGAGAAAAATATATTTTTTTTTTTTGCAAAATTTGCTACCAGAAACTTACAAAAAATACATTTTTGAAAAAGTGTTGGTGTTTATTTTGGAGAAGGTTAAAAATCCAGTGATTATTTAATACCACCAAAAGAAAGCTCTGTATAAAAATTAAAAAAAAAGTGTAAAAAATTTACTTGAGTACAGTGTTATTTAAAATGTGACAGTGCTGAAAGCTGAAAAATGGCCTGGACTTGAAGGGGTTAAGTGTCTGGTCTTGAAGTGGGTAATGTGTAATGTTTTTGGTCAAAATCTTGCAATGTAGATTTTTGTTATATCCCATGTTCTGTCACTTTGAAGACCATCAGTTTACACCGCTGAAGTCATTTTTTCCATTTGTTGGCTAATCAAGATCACTTATGATCATTTAGTCCATACTAGCAAATTACTTATAACCAGGTATTTTTTTGCTAATTGTAGGGTTGGACAAAATTGCAACAGATGTTAGCAACAGCAACTTTCATGGAGCTTTTGGGAAAGGCCAAGTATACTTTTAACACAGCCCCGACATGGAGGATAGTATAGTCTATGCTAGGTAGGATGGGGTTTATTTATAAAAATTTCCAAAATGAAAAATAGTATAAATATGTTGTATATGTGCAACATAAAATTTTATATATTCAGACTTGAGACGAGATTTAAAAAAAAAAATTGCTCTACATTTTTGGAATTTAAAATTTTACTCTGATTTTATACTTAACATAAAACAGACCATTCTAAAACTTTATTTTTTCTTAAATTGGGCATATTGCATAGCAAACTTGAGCCATCAGTTGTATAAAATTTAGACTTAAATATTCAAGGTTTTTTTTCCCCAAACTTTGACTGCAATAAATAAAAACTGATCTTAACTGAGGAGAACTGTGTTAATGTATAATTTTTTTGTTTCTTGCAGAGATGATGAGCATTTGCTTATCCAACACTACTGCCAAAGCTTGAACCAGGAGTCTCCTCTAAGCCAGCCCCGAAGTCCTGCTCAGATTTTAATCTCCTTGGAAAGTGAAGAGCGAGGGGAGCTTGAGAGGATTCTCGCTGACTTGGAAGAGGAGAATAGGTTTGTTCAACATGAATATTTAGAAGTCTATATATCTTAGGATATTGTTGCTATAAAAAATTACTTCTCCAGAGAACTATGCTGCTCCACAGATGCCTTTTGTGAATTACTGAGCTCCACCACTGTTAGCATTCCAGTGTCTTACAGTCACAAGTGGTTTAGGTTACACTGGCCATACACATAGAGATATTATTGTACAGCACTAATTATTTTGTTCAAAACAACTAATCCTAATTCTATTTTCTTTTAGTAGTGTACATTTCCTTCTAGCCCTGGGTCTCTTCACCACATAATCTTGTCTGGCTAGTTCCTCCACCCCACTCGCACATGCTCTGGCACCTTATGAGTGTCTGTGCTGGCAGTCAGTCTGGGTGCTATCACTCACCGATGATCTGCTGATTTTACGCTTGGACATAGTCAAGTGGCGACCAAATCTAAACATGTCCCAACCCGTAGTTTCAGACCAAATTTGATTCCTGGCCCCATAGTTTAAGAAACGCTTGGCTAAAAGATAGTGTGTGATTGCATATTGGGAACATAATTAAGAACCAGTCACTTATGGTGTACTACAAGACTGGATACTAGATGGTCTTCTGTTTAATTTGGGTTTTTTAAGGGATATAACTGAGAGGTTTAGTGGGTATGGTGTGCTTTAAGGATGATAGATATCCTGGAGATTACTGTGATATGGAACATGATTTAGCATTGCTGGAAAATTAGTGAAACCAGTGGCTACTGCATCTCAGTATTTCTAAATGTTAATTTATGCACTTGAGAAAAGAGAATCCTCTCATGGAGTATGATATTGCTATAAAGTGTTAGTCAAAGGTGCAGAAGAAAAAAATTAGAGGGTGCTAATTTCAGAAGGTTGCTAAATGATCAAACAGTTTGATTAGGCAGCAATCAAAACAAATAAAATTCTGGGGTGCATCACTAGAGGGATTAGTAGCAGGAGTGAGGAGGTCTTGATTTCACTCCAACTTTAGCTAGATCCAATTTAGAATACGGTTTCTAGTTCTGGAGACCCAAAGAACCAAAATGCATATGACTTTAAAGGCAACAAAGAATATAAGCCACAATTAAAATGTACAGTTAGGTCCATATATACTTGGACACTGGCACATTTCTAGTTTTTCAGGTTTTTACCAAAATATATTCTGGCTAAAGGCTGAAAGTGTGCACACTTAGGTTTAATTTGAGGGTATGTACATTCGAATAGGAGGAAGGGTTTAGGAAATACAGCTCTTAAGAATAGCCATACCCCCTTTTTTAAGGGACCAAAAGTAATTGGACAATTGAAACCAAAGCGGTTTCGTGGCCAGGTGTGGGCTACCTCTTCGTCATTTCTTTATCAATTAAGCAGGTAAAAGATCTGGAGTTGAGTCTAATGGTGGCCATACACTATGCGAAAAATTGGCCGAAATTCGGTCATTTGAACAGTTCGTTCGTTTTTCAGCCAGTTAATGGGCACAGATCGGTAATCGGTTGTAATGGTTTTGAGCCAAAAAAAGGACAAGTTTGGAAATTTTTTGCTGAATGAACGATAAATTGAAAGGTTAATGTGTCTCTCCTCCGAACTGTTTGCACTAGGTATATGTGAAAAAACGCACAAAAAACATATTCATTTATGTCCATTTAACTATTTATCTGTCATTACATGATCGCATGATGGTCTGCTCTCACGGCTGAGTGTTCATTTTTAGAAAATGAGTTTGAACGATTTTTCGTATAGTATATGGCCAGCATAAGTTTGGTATTTGCATTTGGAATCTATTGCTGTGAATCTACATTATGTGTTCAAAGGAGCTGTCCATGCAATTAAAACAGGCCATTGTAAAATGAAACAAATCCATCAAAGAGATAGCAGCAACATTGAGTGGCCAAATCAACAGTTTGGTACATTCTGAGGAAAGAAGAATGCACTGATGAGCTCAGCAACATAAAAAGGCCTGGACATCCATGGAAAACCGTGGTGGATGATCGCAGGATCCTCTACATGGTAAAGCAAAACCATTCACAACATCCAGACAAGTGAAGGACACTCTCCAGGAGGTGGGTGTATCATTGTAAAAGTCTACAATCAAGAGAATACTTCCCAAGAACTACAGAGAGTTCACCACAAGGTGCACCATTCATAAGCCTGAAGAATAGAAAAGCCAGATTAGACTTTGCCAAAAAAAATCTAAAAAAGCCAGACCAGTTCTGGAAAAGCATACTTTGTATGGATAAAATGAAGATTAATTTGTACCAGAATGACGGGAAGAAAAAAGTGTGGAGAAGGCTTGGAACACCTTATGATCCAAAGTACACATCGTCCTCTGTAAAACAGGCAGTGTGATGGCATGGGCATGCATGCCTTCCAGTGGCACTGAGTCATTGATGTTTGTTGATGTTACAGAAGCAGCCTGGATGAATTTTGCAGTGTATAGAGATATACTGTCAGCCCAGATTCAGGCAAAGTCAGCAAAGTTGATTGGACAGCGCTTCACGATACAGATGGACAATGATCCAAAACACACTGCAAAAGCAACCCAGGAGCTTTTGAAGGAAAAGAAATGGAATATTCTCAATGGCCGAGTCAATCACCTGATCTCAACCCAATTGAGCATGCATTTCACTTGCTGAAGGCAAAACTAAAGGCAGAAAGACCCACAAACAAAGAACAACTGAAGACAGCTGCAGTTGGAGCCTGGCAAAGCATCAGAAAGGAGGAAACCCAGTCTCTGGTAATGTCCATGGGTTCGAGACTTCAGGCAGTCATTGCCAGTAAAGGATTCTCAACAAAATATTAATGAACATTTTATTTATGATTATATTTATGTGTCCAATTACATTTGAGCCCCTGAAAATTGGAGGACTGTATAAAAATGGTTGCAATTCCTAAAAGTTGTACTTGAAATTTATGTTCAACATCTTGAATTAAAGTTGAAAGTCTGCACTTAAAATTCATTTGGATTGTTTTGTTTTAATTTTATTTTTGGTGGCATACAGAGCCAAAAGTATGAAAATTGTGCCTGTGTTCAAATATGTAAGGACCGAACTGTATAAAGTTTATTGTACAGCCGTTTAAAACAATAATGTGTGTGGTTTTTAACTGCTGTATAATAAACTTTATACATTTTAATTTTGGTTTATATTCTTTGGTGCTTTAACAATCCTATCCATATTTGTTCTTTGGTTTGTAAAAACTAGGATCTGGCACCCCTCTATATAAGCTATCTGTCTGGCATGATTAAACAGTTCTGGAGACCCAGCTTGAAAAAAAAAGTCAACAAAAATGGTGCAAGGTCTTGATTTTAGAAGAAACTATAGGAAATGTGTAATAGTTTGATTGAACAAGCTAAAAGTGATTGTAAACACTTTTATTTTTTATTTTTAAAGCAGATTATACATACCTGCTCTGTAATGGTATTGCATAGAGCAGCCCTGATCCTTCTCTCCTGAAGTCTACCACAGTCGTTGTCAACTCCTCCTCTCTTGTGCCCCTATGGGAAGTTGTATGCTTTAGGGGCACATGTGCAACTGTACTCTTGAGCTGAGCTGTGCATCCATAGACACGCACACCACGCCTTGGCCATGCCACAGAATTTGACAGCAGCAGGAACTACTGGCTCATTTGTCTACTGGCTCCTGCTGTTGCCTGTGTGTCCTGTGGGACTAGGAAGAGGAGAGAGAAGCCAGAGACTGCACCTGATCAGGAGAGGACTCGGGAGAGGGGCACAACCAATGGTAAAACATGTTTACCTTAATGCAGGGAATGCATAAAGGTTAAAATATTTTACCTTTAGAACCAATTTAAATACTTTACTGGTTTAAATGTTTTAAAGTGCAATATTTTCAGTATTATGCTGTGCTCAATAACATGTGGACATTACCTCAAACAAGGAGGAGAAAAGAATAATGTAAGCATTTTTACCAAAAGAAATTTGGATACTGTAACAAAGTTTCCAGCCGATAAAGTGAGTCAGTGAGCTGTAAGCAAATGTAACCACTTGCGGACCACTGATCACTTTGTTTGTGTCAAAGTGTCAGGTGTCCAATTTGTCCGCCGCAATATCGCAGTCCCACTATGAGTCACTGATCACCGCCATTAAATAAAAATTCCATAAATATATCCCATAGTTTGTAGACGCTATAACTTTTGTGCAAACCAATCAGTATACACTTATTGGGATTTTTTTTTTTTTTTAAACAAATTATGTAGCAGAATATATTTTGGCTTAAATAGATGAAGAAATCAGATTTTTTTTTTTTTTTTTTTTTTACTGGATGTTTTATTGCAGAAATTAAAAAATATATTTTCTCTTTCGTTCACTGACACACAGCTTCAAGTCTTCAGACCATTGGGCTTATGCTCTCGCTCTCTAGGAGTAAGACTAGGCGGAAACCTTTTTGGTTACGCCCCTGAGGCAGTCCCATAGGGTATACCATGGGTGTCCAACCTTTTGGCTTCTCTGGGCCACATTGAGTGTAGAGAAATTTTCTCGGGCCGCTTATTAAATATATTATAGTTAAGGTATATAAGTAATAAAATGCCGCCGTGCCCTTCCCGTGCCGCCGTGCCCCCCGCACTAATTTAACACAAGTAGAGGATGATCAAATGAAATGGAATCAGTATACAGAGGTTTACTCAGTGATTTGAAGTGGTCATGGTGGTAGGAGTCAGAGACATTGCACATGCTCGCCTCCCCCCTCTGAGGCAGCCTCTGCCTACCGTTAGTTGGAAGCTGCTGTGGCCGTGCCCCCGACCTGACTTCCTTCCTCCCCAGCAAAAAAAATTGTCAGGGGGCAGTGGGCCGCATTGCCTGGGATTCCGGGCCGCAAGCGGCCCTCGGGCCACAGGTTGGACATGCCTGGGGTATACCATCACTTCCTGCTGTAGGGTTTCAGTTTTTTCTGCCTGGTCAGGAGTAAGGACCTGGCTCTCTGCTGGGATCTGCGGTCCTGGCTTTTTTTCCTATGTAAATTGAATTTTTTACTTTTTCCTTATTATTTTTGTTCCTGTCTGAACTACAATCAACTGTTCCTGTGAGAACTACAATCAACAGCCGGACTGGGCGAGGCACTGGATATTCTAGATCCTTCTGATCTTCCCAGTCTGGCCTGCGAGCCTGACCCAACTACTAACTCAGCAGTAAGTTAGCCGCCCCATAGCCCCACCAGACCAGGGCTGACCAGCGAGTGAAAAACCTTGCGAGGTCGCATAGTCCTGGTCACGACAACAGTCACGACCAGAGTCGCAGCGTACCTCAGACCGCAGCACCCCCATTCCAAGTTGGTGCGGGCGACTGCTGGGAGTGGCGCATGCCTTGTGACTGTGGTATGGTGAGTAGTGTCCCCCTCCTTTCCTTGGGAATTGTTGGGGTGCTCGAGGGCCCCCTTCTAGGGAATGGTAGGCCCCCCTGTGTCCTTCCTCCCCCTCGTACTTTCTGCTCCTCCACATCCTCAAATTTGGACGCCCTCATCTGTCTCCTGTCCTCCCGACCCCTTTTTGGGGGCATGGCCGTAATTGGGAAGGTGAGCTACATGGTGCTGGTCTGGAAGAGCGGTGGGTGATGCCGCTGTCGGTGCCTGTTAGATGTCCGTACCTGGGTGTCATGGTCGGTCCCCTCCTGGGGTCCTCCATGGTACCACCATTTTTCCGTGGTCTCTGTGATTCCTGGTTCGGCGGCAATGTTTTAGGTTTCACCATAGACTTGCATTGGTGGCCATTTTCCTGTAGTCTGAGACTGTGGGGGCCTCTAGTGTCAGGTCAGCGTTTCCTCTTCCTCTTTCCAGAAGTGTGGCAGATCCTTTTGGCGCTTTCCAGTTCAGGTGGTGAGTCTCTGGGGGTACAATATCCTTCCTTTGCTGATATACAGCGCTGTGGGTGTGCTGCTTCTTGTAGTGCCACAGGGGCGAGGGGCCTCATGTTTTTTTTTCTTTGCTGAGCAGCTTGGTTTTGCTTAACCCTATATGGTCATGGAACCTAGGGAGCTAATTTTACCACCCGATCCACTCCTGGAAGCTGCAGGACCCTCTGGTTCTCAGTCTGCCCTGGCAGCCATGACTGCAGCCCTGCAGTCACTAGTGGCTAAAGTAGATATAGCCCTGAAAAGGAGACCTGGCAAGAAGCGCCCCCATCTTCACCTGTATCCTCTGCTTCTTCAGATTCTGAGATGGATTTGGCTTCCGCGGATGAGAGTCCGCCCACTGGGTCTGCGTCCACGCACGCTGAGTGCTCTAATAGTGAGGCTGAGTCCTTCTCCTCTGCAGCCACGCATTAAAAAGCACTGGTGGAGGCCCTGATTGTATCAATGTGGGAAACTTTAAAGTTGGAGGACTGAGTCGGCGAGGCCGGGGCAATTTGGCACCCGCAAATCTTCCAAGGTGAATAAGGTTTTTCCCTTTCCTGCCTATTTTGACGAGGTTGTCACTAGTCAGTGGGGTTCGCCGAAACGCAGGTGGTATACCAAAGCGTTTTGCTAGAAGATATCCCTTCTCTTCTGAAGAAACTGACGGTTCCACCGTCGGTGGACACTCAGGTTTCCAGGCTGAATAAGACCACACTTTTGCGGTTGGAAGATTCCCCATCTTTTAAGGACCCCGTGGACAAAAGAGCTGAGGCTCTGGTCTGGTACCTTTTTACTGTGGCTGGTTTAATATTAAGTTTGCAATCACCTTGGTATCCTGGACCTTACCGTAATGGGCTAAGGTTTTGCGCCAGGATCTGGAGGGTAGTCAACATCCTTCTGAGCTGGTGGATCAGTTGATCCAAGGGTTACAGTATATTTGTGATGCATCCCTGGATGCGGCCCCTTGCTGGCAGGGTTTCTGTGACGGGTGGTGATCCTTCACTGCATGATCTGGTCATGTGACCAGGCTTCTAAAAAGGTACTGACTGATCTTCCCTTTTGTAGGTGACCATTTGTTCGGTGCCTCTATGGAAGAGATCATTAAGTGCCTTACAGGAGGCAAGAGTACCTTTCTTTCTCAGACTGCTAAGGGCAAGGAACCTCGCCGTAAGCGGGGTCCCTTCTTTTCGGGTCACAAGTGGATCTTTCATCTGGCTGGCTCACAGGAAAAGGGCTCAAGATCCACCCTTAACTTTGTGAAAGGCTCAGAGAAACCCTGGAATGATAAGTCCAAAGCAGGCGCTTCTGGTTCCGCAGACAAGCCTTCCCCAGCCTGAAGGGGTGCTCTCACCCGCGTCTGGGGTGGGGGTACGTCTTCGCTTCTTTCCGGATCTGTGGACCTTGCTCATTCAGGACAAATGGGTCCACAAGCTGGTTCCGTAACAAGATCGAGTTTTGGTCCATGCCTCCAGCAAGGTTCTGTCCTTCCAACTTACACCTGTCTCCAGTGTGGCTACAGGGCCTCTATGGAGCAGTGAAGGACCTGTTAGCACAAGGAGTTATTGTGCCGGTTCCAGAGTCGGAACATTTCCAGGGTTTTTATTCAAATCTATTCACAGTTCCCAGGAAGGAAGGCAAGGTTTGTCCGATCTTGGATTTCGAGGCTCTGAAGCACTCTTTGCAGGTTCAGAAATTTTGGATGGGATCCATCCGCACAGTAGTAGCTTTTCTTTATCAAGGAGATCTGCTGGCTTCTATCGATCTCAAGGACGCTTACCTTCATAATCCTATATATGTCGGGCATCAGCGTTTTCTTTGTTTTGCCGCGGGCAAGCAGCACTTTCAATTTGTGGCGTTACCCCTTTGCTCTAACCTCAGCTCCTTGAGTGTTCACAAAGGTTTTGGCCCCAGTTCTGGCCTTGTTATGGCAGAAGGGGATCATGGTACTGGGTTACCTGGATTATCTGCTTCTGCGTGCAGAATCTTCCTCGGCTCTAGAAGCTGACCTGGAGGTTACGGTGCAAACTCTGCAGGAGTTCGGATGGACACTGAATTTTCAGAAATTGGCTTGGTCTCCGTCCACGAAGCTGGACTACTTGGGTCTGACCCTGGACTCAGTGTCAGCCTGGGTGTTTCTTCCTCAAACAAAACTGCTGAAGCTACAGGAGGCTGTTCGTTCCTGTTGCCCAACCATCGATCATCACTCAGGACTTGCATGCAAGTGCTGAGTCTTATGGTCTCCACCTTTTTGAGGCAGTCTTGTTTTCACATTTCCACACCAGATCTTTGCAAAGGGAGATTCTGATCAGTTGGAACAAGGATCTGCTGTCATTGGATTGTCTGATTTGGTTGCGTTGGGGTTCAAGGGAGTCTCTCCTATGGTAGCTTTGCTCCCCGGCCCTTCGTCTGGGAAAATTCTTTCTTTCCCTGTATTGGACTGTAATCACCATGGATTCCAGTCTGTCCGGATGGGGAGGTATCTTGGGGGTGTGTTCAGCCCAAGGTGTCTGAACACAGGAGTCCAGGTTGCCGATCAACATCCTGGAAATTTGGGTGATCAGCCTTTGTCTCAATGGACAGTTCGTCTTCAGGGACACCCTGTGCGGATACAATCGGACAATGCTACGGCTGAGGAATATGTCAATTATCAAGGGGGCACAAAGAGTGTCCTAGTGGCATGGGAAGTGGCCAGTATCTTGAGGTGGGCAGAACGATATGTTCCGGCCCCCTCTGCTGTGCACATTCCGGGGGTAGAGGATTGGCTAGCGAACGATCTCAGTCGGCAGATGTTGGATCCGGGAGAATGGTCTCTTCACCCAGAGGTTTTACATCAACTGTGATGTGTGGTATGAGTATCAGCGCTGTTCTAAATTGCAAAGAGATTCCTCCCAGTGAATAATAGAATATTTCTTATAATAGGCTGCTGCTGATAAGCAATCTATGTATCAGCGCTGCTGTAAATGAAAAATTCTTCCAAGTGATAAATATAAAGTGCCAAGTGCTAAAAATGTAACAGTTCATCAATAGATGTGAATAAATAATTAACAATTCATAATAAATATGCAAAATAGTCATTGTGATAATAAATAAGTAAATTGATTGAAGTGCCAGTGCTGCACACTGCTTTGGGACATCCCAATGGTCTGAAGACTTGAAGCTGTGTCTGTGAACGAAAGAAAACTGGATTTTTGTTTTGCCGTAAAATCCTTTTATCTGAGGTTCACTGACCGACAAAGCACACCCGCCCCTCTGTTGGGGTTCAGTTATTTGTTTTTCTGACACTGCTTGTTACAAACTGGAGTCCTACAGCAGGAAGTGATGGTATACCCTCTGGGATTGTTCCAGGGGCGTAACCAAAAAGCTTTCTGCCTAGTCCTACTCCTAGAGAGCGAGAGCATAAGCCCAATGGCCTGAGGACTTGAATCGGTGAATGAAAGGGAAAAGGATTTTACGGTGAGACAAAAATCCCGTTTTTTTTTTTTTTTTGTTTTGAAAATTTGCAGTCTTTTGTTCATATCGCAAAAAATAGAAAATGCAGATCAATTACCACCAAAAGAAAGCTCTATTTTTGGGGAAAAAAAGATTTTCCCAAAACAATTTTATTGGTTACAGTGTTGCATGAGCACACAATTGTCAGTTTAAGTAACTCCGTGCCATATCGCAAAAAATGACCTAATCCTGAAGGGAGTAAAACCTTCTGGAGGTCAAGTGGATTAACATGCTTGGGATAAGTGTTGGACTAAACAAACAAAAAATACGATTTTAATGACCACTTTGTAATGTAGAAGTTTTTTTTTTTTCCAAACAGGAATTTGCAGTCTGAATATGACAGATTGAAGGAGCAGCATGATCACAAGGGCTTGTCCCCACTGCCCTCCCCTCCAGAAATGATGCCAGCCTCCCCGCAAAGCCCACGTGATGCAGAACTGATTGCAGAAGCCAAACTACTGCGCCAGCACAAAGGACGGCTAGAAGCTAGAATGCAAATACTAGAAGATCACAACAAGCAACTGGAGTCTCAACTGCATCGGCTCAGACAATTGCTGGAACAGGTATGGTTCAAATAACCTGTATGAAAATCTTGATTTAGGTCATCCCTAAAACCCAATAGTTTTAAAGGGTGACCAGGAGGTGTGCAGAGGCATTAACTGCTACATTGAGATTCCTAGGTTCAAATAGCAGTCCACCTTTTTGTCTTCCTGTAAGTTTTAATAAAGTGTGGTTTATTTCCTGTGCACTGTTCTAGTATGCCCTTTATGGCTTATGTGTGTGTTCACCCCAGGGTAATATGGAGCTAACAGAACACTGGCAATGAGAGATTCAGTATTTTCAGTGGGTAATCAAGCAGTACAGATCACATTGGATATAAATATTTATTAAACCAGTTGGTGGATCTGGATTGGAGGGGAAAAAAAGAGCATTCTTAACATTTTATACACTGCTCAGAAAAAATAAAGGAACACTTTTTAATCAGAGTATAGCATTAAGTAAATTAAACTCCTAGGGGAAAGTGATCTGGTCAGTTAAGTAGCAGAGGGGGTTGTTAATCAGTTTCAGCTGCTTTAGTGTTGATAAAATTAACAGATGCAATAGATTGGCAGCAATGATACAACCTCTTAACAGGAATGGTTTTACAGGTGGAGGCCACTGATATTTTGTTATCCCTACTCATCTTTTCTGACTGTTTTTCACTAGTTTTGCATTTGGCTGGGGTCAGTGTCACTACTGGTAGCATTAAGGTTGATACCTGGACCCTTTAGAGGTTGCACAGGCAGTCCAACTCCTCCAACATGGCACATCAATACGTGCCATTACCAGAAGGTTTGCTGTGTCTCCCAGCACAGTCTCGAGAGCATGGAAGAGATTCCAGGAGACAGGCAGTTACTCTGAGAGCTGGACAGGGCCATAGAAGGTCCTTAACCCATCAGCAGGACCGGTATCTGCTCCTTTGTGCAAGGAGGAACAGGATAAGCACTGCCAGAGTGCTACAAAATTACCTCGAGCAGGCCACTGGTGTGATTGTCTCTTTCCAAATAATCAGAAACCGACTTCATGAGGGTGGCCTGAGGGCCCAATGTCCTTTAGTGTGCCCTATGCTCACTTCCCGACACCACAGAGCTCGGTTGGCATTTGCCATTCAACACCAAAACTGGCAGGTCCGCCACTGGCGCCCTTTGATTTTCACGGATGAGAGCAGGTTCACATGTGACAGACGTGAAAGGGTGTGGAGAACGTTATGCTGCCTGTAACATCGTTCAGCGTGACCGGTTTAGCGGTGGGTCAGTAATGGTCTGGGGAGGCATATCTATGGAGGGACGCACAGACTTTCATAGGCTAGACAATGGCACCCTGACTGCCATTAGGTAATTGGGTATCGGGATGAAATCCTTGGACCTTTTGTCAGATCCTACGCTTTTGCAGTGGGTCCGGGGTTCCTCCTGGTGCAGGACGATGCCCAGCCTCATGTGGCGAAAGTATGCCGCCAGTTCCTGGAGGATGAAGGAATTGAAACCATTGATTGGCCCCCACGCTCGCCTGACCTAAATCCAATAGAACACCTCTGGGACATTATCGTTTGGTCCATAGGACGTCGCCAAGTTGCACCTCAGTCTTCAGTAAATGGACTAGCCTGCTGCATCATTTTTTCACTTTGATTTTTGGGGTGTCTTTGTACGCCCTCTGTCGGTTGATCATTTTCATTTCCATCAAACAATGTGGCATCCTTTTGTATCGAACACACCAGTCCATATCAGTATAGACATCCAGCATGATATTTTTCCCCATTGAGATCTGATGTGTTTTCAAAGTGTTCCTTTAATTAGCAGTTTATAACAATGTGCATTTTGTTCTGCTGGTTACTTGGCTTTATAAAATGTTATAACTTTGTTTTTTTTATCTGAATGCCCATTTTTAGAGAAACAGTAAACTTGCAATTCATCCGATTAAAATTCAGTTAATCTTTGAGCTAATAACATACCCTGACTTCTATGTACAACATTGTAATATATGTTTTGAAATATTAATTGGCAGATAGAAGCATGTGATAGTCTGTGGGCTTGTCGGTAGCTCTAGCTCTGTAACATTATTTATTGTAGTTAAAGAAACTTCAAGTACTATACTAACACCGAGTTACAGTTCTCATTATGACAGAACTGCTACAGCACCCTGTCAACCCTTACTGAAAAACAGGCATCTGAAACATGAGGCAAGTAAGCATTCACTCAAATTGCCTCAAATAATAGTTGATACTTGCAAAGAATTTTTAGGATGTTTCAGCAGCTTTGTGTGGAGGATTATTATAATGCAATTGCCTTTATAATATCCTCTGTCTGCCTGTTATCTTTAGTGTTTTTATTTACATGTCCTAGGATTGTTCGCTTGCATTATGTGGGCACTAGTTGAACTTGTGGAAATCGTTGACTTTTGCATCATATTCAGACAGTCAACCATTAGATCTTAAATTAATATAGTACCTACAGATAAAGGTGTTCGCTTTGAACAAATGGAACATAAAACTGCCTTGATGTAATAATTCTCATTATCTAAATTAGCAGATGCTAATCGTATGGGAAAAGTCAGTACTCCCCTATAATTACCACCACTGTTCAAATGAGATGCCATTGATCGGAACCGCCATAGAGAGTATGCAGGTAGAAACATCTGAGGTCTGGTGTTCTCTAACATACACAGTGTCATCATGTTCGGATCAACAGAGCTTTGTAAGGCCCTCAGAAAAAAGATTGTGGATGCCTTTGAGACTGGCAAGGGATTTAAAAAGATTGCATAATTTGATTTGAAATCGTTCCGCTGTAAGGAAGATAATCTAGAAGTGGCAGAGATTTCAAACAACTGTTTGTCCAGGACTGGCTCGCCAAGCAAATTTAACCTAGGAGTCCACCATTTGATGCTAAAAGAAGTCTCTAAGAAAACCAGATTTTAATCACAGGGTTTTCCGACAACTTTTGCCACATTTCTTGTCAAAGTGCATACCTCTACAATCAGAAATAAATTGCACTAATTCCGCTTACATGAGTGGTGTGTTAAAGCGGAGCCTAGACTTCCCTTTCCTTCAAAGGTCCTTGTCCCTCTAGGTGCTAGTCTTTGGCCGCCTTCATTGGCCTGCACCGGATCATATCACTCCTGTGCATGCACAGAAATGAGTCATCCTGCACAGTAACCATCCTGGCAATGTAAGCCAAACTGCTCATATGCATATCAGTTTAAATGCAGGGGAATGCTGCAAGCAGGCAGATATGTGTGTGTTATTGCACAAGAGACATTGCATGATTCGTTCAATAAAGAGCCTGTCTGCTCACTGTTTGTAACAGCAGAATTTTCGTTCTACTTTAAGAAAACACCTTTGCTATCATAAAAGGACATTAGAGCAAGCTTACAGTTTGCCATCAAACACACATGAAAAGACCATGCCTTCTGAAGCTATATGCTGAAGACTGATCAGTCAAAGACAGAGCATGTAAAGCATTGTGGTCGGAATCTTGTGTTTTGGGGTTGCTTTGCTACTTTAGGGACTGGGTAGCTCTCAGTCAGTGTCAACTATACATTCTGTATCTTATCAAAGTGTGCACAATGAGAACTTTGAAGCCATCTGTCCAACGTTGAAAAGGAACCAGAAATAGTTCAACACAATAATGATCTGACATATACTAGCAAATCAACCAAGGAATGGCACAAATAGAATAAGTTGAGGTTTATGGACTGCCCTAGTCAAAGCTCTGAATTGATTTCCATTTACATTTTGCAGGGGGATTTTGAAATGGAAACCCACAGTCATCTTGCAACTGAAATTTTGCATGGAGAAGTGTTCAGGAATTTCTCAGTTAATTTTGGAGACTGGGGGCAGTTATGCAAAATAAGTAATTTCTGCTACACGGGGAGGGTAATACCAGCTTTTGGTGCCAAAGGTGTACTTACTATTTCCATAGTACACCATTACATCTATTGATAATTTTGTTAAATGATTAAAAAAGCTAATTTTCCTGTGTTCATTATATCACCTTTATCTGTAGGTACTGTTTAAATAAAGATCTGATGTTTATGTGTTCTATATTGAAAGAAAATTTCTATGGGGTGTATTTAATTTTCAAATAACTGTATATGTAAACTGTGTTACCTGGCAAAGGATGTGTGCTTGATTTTAAATTATTTGTGTTCATTTTAGATCATTTAAAAATAAATACATTACAAAAAACTAAATCAAGAAATGATATTTAAAACTCCTAAACACCACAATAATAAAAAAAAAAAAAAACACTATACTAGACATATAGATAAGTGTATATCCTAGCCCCCTGTTCATGTGTCATAGCAACCGTATTTATATTTCGTAGAAAGGAGGAAAGGAACGCAGGAGAGGTGTGGTCTCCCTGAATCTGACTGTATATGATCCAACTAATATGCACAAAAAAAAAAAAGAAAAAAACTGGTGACTGCCAGACGTTTAAACCTAGACCTCACCTCTCGTCTCCTCACCCCCCCCACCCCCTCCTATTCTTCCCCCCCTCCTATTCTTCCCCCCCCCCCCACCCCACACCCTCCTATTCTCCCCCCCCCACCCCACACCCTCCTATTCTCCCCCACACCCTCCTATTCTCCCCCCCCCTCCTATTCTTCCCCCCCCCACCCCCTCCTATTCTCCCCCCCCACCCCCTCCTATTCTCCCCCCCACCCCCTCCTATTCTTCCCCCCCACCCCCTCCTATTCTTCCCCCCCCCCCACCCCACCCCCTCCTATTCTCCCCCCCACCCCACACCCTCCTATTCTTCTCCCCCCACCCCACACCCTCCTATTTTTCCCCCCACACCCTCCTATTCCCCCCCCCACCCACACCCTCCTATTCCCCACCCACACCCTCCTATTATTCCCACACCCTCCTATTCCCCACCCACACCCTCCTATTATTCCCCCCCACCCACACTCTCCTATTATTCCCCCCCACCCACACTCTCCTATTCTTCCCCCCACCCACACCCTCCTATTCTTCCTCCCACCCACACTCTCCTATTCTTCCCCCCACCCACGCCCTCCTATTCCCCCCGCTACCCACACCCTCCTATTCCCCCCCCACACCCTCCTGTTCTTCCCCTCCACCCCACACCCTCCTATTCTTCCCCCCCACCCTCCTATTCTTCCCCCCCACACCCACACCCTCCTATTCTTCCCCCACACCCACACCCTCCTATTATTCCCACCCACACCCTCCTATTATTCCCCCCCCACCCACACCCTCCTATTATCCCCCCCACCCACACCCTCCTATTATTCCCCCCCACCCACACTCTCCTATTCTTCCCCCCACCCACACTCTCCTATTCTTCCCCCCACCCACACCCTCCTATTCTTCCCCCCACCCACACCCTCCTATTCTTCCCCCCACCCACACTCTCCTATCCCCCCCCCTACCCACACCCTCCTATTCTTCCCCCCCACCCCACACCCTCCTATTTTTCCCCCCACACCCTCCTATTCTTCCCCTCCACCCCACACTCTCCTATTCTTCCCCACCCCACACCCTCCTATTCCCCCCCACTCACACCCTCCTATTCCCACCCCACCCACACCCTCCTATTATTCCCCCCCACCCACACTCTCCTATTCTTCCCCCCACCCACACTCTCCTATTCCCCCCCCTACCCACACCCTCCTATTCCCCCCCACACCCTCCTATTCTTCCCCCCCCACCCCACACCCTCCTATTTTTCCCCCCACACCCTCCTATTCTTCCCCTCCACCCCACACCCTCCTATTCTCCCCCCCCCCCTCCTATTCTTCCCCCCCACCCCACACCCTCCTATTCTTCCCCCCCACCCCACACCCTCCTATTCTTCCCCCCCACCCCACACCCTCCTATTCCCCCCCACTCACACCCTCCTATTCCCCCCCCACCCACACCATCCTATTATTCCCCCCCACCCACACTCTCCTATTCTTCCCCCCCACCCACACCCTCCTATTCTTCCCCCAACCCACACTCTCCTATTCTTCCCCCCCCTACCCACACCCTCCTATTCCCCCCCCATACCCTCCTATTCTTCCCCCCCACCCCACACCCTCCTATTTTTCCCCTCCACCCCACACCCTCCTATTTTTCCCCTCCACCCCACACCCTCCTATTTCCCCCCCCCACCCTCCTATTCTCCCCCCCACCCCACACCCTCCTATTCTCCCCCCCACCCCACACCCTCCTATTCCCCCCCACTCACACCCTCCTATTCCCCCCCCACCCACACCCTCCTATTATTCCCCCCCACCCACACTCTCCTATTCTTCCCCCCACCCACACCCTCCTATTCTTCCCCCCACCCACACTCTCCTATTCTTCCCCCCACCCACACCCTCCTATTCCCCCCCCCCCCTACCCACACCCTCCTATTCCCCCCCCAACCCTCCTATTCTTCCCCCCCCCAACCCTCCTATTTCCCCCCCCCTCCTATTTCCCCCCCCACACCCTCCTATTTCCCCCCCCCACACCCTCCTATTCTTCCCCCCCCCCACCCCACACCCTCCTATTTTTTCCCCCCACACCCTCCTATTCTTCCCCCCCCACCCCACACCCTCCTATTTTCCCCCCACACCCTCCTGTTCTTCTCCACCCCACACCCTCCTATTCTTCCCCCCCACCCTCCTATTCTTCCCCTCCACCCCCCACCCTCCTATTCTTCCCCCCACCCTCCTATTCTTCCCCTCACCCCACACCCTCCTATTCCCCCCCACCCACACCCTCCTATTCCCCCCCCCCACCCACACCCTCCTATTCCCCCCCACCCACACCCTCCTATTCCCCCCCCACCCACACCCTCCTATTCCCCCCCCACCCACACCCTCCTATTCCCCCCCCCACCCACACCCTCCTATTCTCCCCCCCCCACCCACACCCTCCTATTCTCCCCCCCCCCACCCACACCCTCCTATTATTCCCCCCCCCACCCACACCCTCCTATTATTCCCCCCCCACCCACACCCTCCTATTCTTCCCCCCCCCACACCCCACACCCTCCTATTTTCCCCCCACACCCTCCTGTTCTTCCCCTCCACCCCACACCCTCCTATTCTTCCCCCCCACCCTCCTATTCTTCCCCCCCACACCCTCCTATTCCCCCCCACCCACACCCTCCTATTCCCCCCCACCCACACCCTCCTATTCCCCCCCACCCACACCCTCCTATTCCCCCCCACCCACACCCTCCTATTCCCCCCCCACCCACACCCTCCTATTCCCCCCCACCCACACCCTCCTATTCCCCCCCCCCACCCACACCCTCCTATTCCCCCCCACCCACACCCTCCTATCCCCCACCCACACCCTCCTATTCCCCCCCACCCACACCCTCCTATTCCCCCCCCACCCACACCCTCCTATTCTTCCCCCCCACCCACACCCTCCTATTCTTCCCCCCCACCCACACCCTCCTATTCTTCCCCCCCCACCCACACCCTCCTATTCTCCCCCCCACCCACACCCTCCTATTATTCCCCCCCACACCCTCACCCTCCTATTATCCCCCCCCCCCACCCACACCCTCCTATTATTCCCCCCCACTACATTCTCCTATTCTTCCCCCCACCCACACCCTCCTATTCTTCCCCCCACCCACACTCTCCTATTCCCCCCCCCCTACCCACACCCTCCTATTCCCCACCCCACACCCTCCTATTTTTCCCCCCACACCCTCCTATTCTTCCCCCCCCACCCTCCTATTCTTCCCCCCCACCCCACACCCTCCTATTCTTCCCCCCACCCCACACCCTCCTATTCCCCCCCCACTCACACCCTTCTATTCCCCCCCCACTCACACCCTTCTATTCCCCCCCCACTCACACCCTCCTATTCCCCCCCCCACTCACACCCTCCTATTCCCCCCCCCCACTCACACCCTCCTATTCCCCCCCCCACCCACACCCTCCTATTCCCCCCCACCCACACCCTCCTATTCCCCCCACCCACACCCTCCTATTCCCCACCCTCACCCTCCTATTATTCCCACACCCTCACCCTCCTATTATTCCCCCCCACCCACACCCTCCTATTATTCCCCCCCACCCACACCCTCCTATTATTCCCCCCCACCCACACTCTCCTATTATTCCCCCCCACCCACACTCTCCTATTCTTCCCCCCACCCACACCCTCCTATTCTTCCCCTCACCCACACCCTCCTATTCTTCCCCCCACCCACACCCTCCTATTCTTCCCCCCACCCACACCCTTCTATTCCCCCCCCCCACCCACTCCCTCCTAATCTTCCTCCCCCCCTCCCCTCTTCCCCTTTTTCTTCTCCCCCCCTACATTTTCTCCCGTCCACCCCTTCATGTGCATAGCGTAAAACAAAATTAAAAAGAAAATCAATCCAATAGTGCTATTTGGGAAGAAGAAAAGGAAAATAACTTTCATCCTTCTCCTGGTTCCCTCCCATATATATCTCCTTTCCCACCCCTTCTCTTATAGTGACACCCATCCATCCCTGATACCCACCCTCCCCTGTCACTCATTTTGAACCTCCATTCCATATTACTGTGAACATGTATCTTCTGTGTCCTTTAAAATGTGTTCTCCCACCCATTTACCCCACACCATAAAGGAGAGAATAGCAGAGTGGGGGGGGGGGGGGGCAGCTCAGCATAAATAGGCATGGATAAGCAAGCCTACTAAGTCACCCAAATCCCAAATACATTTTTATCCAGCACAAAATAGGGGAGGGGAGTAATGAAGTCAACCTCTCTCCATTTTATTGCCTGCTATTTTCCATATTATGGGAATTCCTTCACCTCTCTCTCTCTCTCTCCCCTCCAATGCATTTTCATTGCAAAAGATGTATGCCTCAGTTCAGCCAGTTCTGTAATCCAGACACCCTGGCACAGCATATACTCAAGGTAAAGGGCTTATGCCAGCTTGCTGACTAGAGAATGAAAAGAAGCAAAATCATGCCTGTCAGGCCATTCCTGTTGACACTGTTAGTCTTGCAGCACTTTGCAACTGAAATTAGGACCCCGTTAGGTTGACCTAATCTCCCTCCCCACCCCTGCCTGAAAGGTGCTGCACAGGAGATTGCAGGAAGCGAAAATAAAGACAGAATGTAGGTATGTATGCATGTTGTGTGTAAAATGTAGTTCAATAAACATGAGGGAGCTTTATGCAACAGCAACCAATTAGATATCTTCATAAAGAAGTAGGATTACAGTCATGAAAACTGATCTGTGAAACTACTGTAGTTTTCACAATATTGTCATATTAAGCCAGATGTTGGACAGTGGAGACTGTTAGAAACAATGACTAAATGTCACTATTTGGTTTGCATGCACACTGAGGGCTCATTCACTTGGGCACAGAGTCCCATACATCATATTTGTTTCCCTAGAAGTGTATAGCTTTGTGGAGGAAACCTATGTTAATCAGTGGAGATGCGGCAGCTGTACAGACTCACACATCCAAGTTTGACAGGCATGCAGGGATGGGTGTATGGCACACATAGGGCGCATTTGGGGCTGCACACTCGTCCCTACAGACCTGTCCAACTTAGATGTGTGGGCAAGTTCATACAGCCGCTGTGTCTCCATAAATTAACACAGGCTGCCTGCATGTAGCTCTTTGCTGCTCAGTAAACATAAACAGCTCTTGAATTCTGTACAGAATTCTGCTCTGGCTTAAATGAGCCCTAAAGTGATATGTTCTTGACAAATGCTATATTTGATATTACATGTGTATTCAAAAACAACGTTTTTTGATTGCACTGTTTTGATTTTTTTTTTTTAGCCGCAAGCCGAGGCAAAGGTCAATGGTACAACCTTTTCCTCTCCTACTCCCTCACTACAGAGATCAGAGAGTAACCAGCCTATGTTGCTTCGTGTGGTTGGCAGCCAAACATCTGAAACTATGGGTAAGGAATTTAGCTGCAGAGCACAGCACTTGCTAATGAATGCAAAAACAGTTCTGGTTTGTTAATGATCAACTAGTATTGTTAGTTTACTTCATATTTATGTCCAAAAATGCCCCACTTCTGCTAACAAAAAAGGCTATTCAATTACACTAGAAGTTTCAAAGTAGTTAGCTTATCAAATCCTGCTCAGGGTTGTGTCTTAAATATTAGAAAGTTAAATCAGTTATTGCACAAATTTGTTTTTCACCTACATTAAAGGTCACCACATAGACTTTTGTTTTATAACCTCAGCATTGTAATACAAAAAAAACTTTTGACAATCCAGTGTAAGTTTACTTTAAAAAATAAACTTTCATGATGTGGGTTCTGCCTTTCTGCTGGCCTTCTCTTTCCAAAACTTCCAAAATTCCCTGCATGCTATGCAGCTTCTCCATTACTGTTTTTTTTTAATTTCCAAGGACTACATATCCCATGGTACCTTGTTGCCTACAAGTTGATTCCTGTACTGACTCCGCCTCCTGAAATTTCTCCTCTCGGCGCCTTTGTAGTTCAGAAGTCTTTGAATTCTTTGGCACAGCAGTGCCTGCTCACAGGGCATTATAAATGTGTGCCACAGAATTCAAGGAAGTACATTTGTGATGATCTTCACAATATATGCTTACAAAAGTAGGCTAGAAATAACTGAACTACAATGTGGATATAAATATGAGTTTACATTTTGAAAATACAGTGCATCTGGAAAGTATTCACAGCGTATCACTTTATCCACATCTTATGTTACTGCCTTTTTCCAAAATGGAATAAATTCTTTATTTTCCTCAAAATTCTACAAACAATACCCCAAAATGACAACGTGAAAGAAGTTTGACATTTTTGAAAATTTATTAAAAATAAAAAGGGAAAAGAATCTCATGTACATAAGTATTCACAGCCTTTGCTCAATACTTTGTTGAAGCACCTTTGTCACCAATTACGGCCTCAAGTCTTTTTGAGTATGATGCTACAAGCTTAGCACAACTATTTTTGGGGCACTTTCTCCTGTTCTTCTTTGCAGGACCTCTAAAGCGCCATCAGGTTGGATGGGGAGCGTCCGTGCACAGCCATTTTCAAATCTTTCCAAAGATGTACAATCTGGTTCAAGTCTGGGCTCTGGCTGGGCCACTCAAGGACATTGAGTTGTTCTGTAGCCACTGTTAACTTGGCTGTGTGCTTAGGGTCGTTGTACTGTTAGAAGATGAACCTTCACCCCAGTCTGAGGTCCAGAGCGCTCTAGATCAGGTTTTCATCAAGGATGTCTCTGTACATTGCTGCATTAATCTTTCTCTCAATCCTGACTAGCCTCCCAGTTCCTGCTGCTGAAAAACATCCCAACAGCATAATGCTTTCACCACCATGCTTCACTGAAGGGATGGTATTGTCCAGGTGATGAGCGGTGCCTGGTTTCCTCCAGACATGACGTTTGCCATTTAGGCCAAAGTGTTCAATCTTGGTTTCATCCGAGAAGAGAATTTTGTTTCACAAGGTCTGAGAGTCCTTCAGGTGCCTTTTGGCAAACTCCAGGTGGGCAGGCATGTGCCTTTTTACTGAGTGGCTTCCATCTGGCCACTCTACAATACAGGCCTGTTTGGTAGAGTGCTGCAGAGATGGTTGTTCTTCTGGAAGGTTCTCCTCTCTCCCAGAGAAACGCTAGAGCTCTGTTAGAGTGACCATCGGGTTCTGGGTCATCTCCCTGACTAAGGCCCTTCTCTCCCAATCGCTCAGTTTGGCAGCGCGGTGGTTCCAAACTTCTTCCCTTCACAGATGATGGAGACCACTGTGCTTATTGGGACCTTTAATGCTACTTGAAATTTTTCTGTACCCTTCCCCAGATCTGTGCCTTGAAACAATCCTGTCTTGGAGGTTTACTGACAATTCCTTGGACTTCATTGCTTGGTTTGTGCTCTGACATGCACTGTTAACTGTGGGACCTTATTTAGACAGGTGTGTGCCTTTCCAAATCCTGTCTAATCAACTGAATTTACCACAGGTGGACTCCAATCAAATTGTAGAAACATCTCAAAGATGATCAGTCGAAACAGGACGCACCTAAGCTCAATTGAGTGTCATGGCAAAGGCTTTGAATACTTATGTGCATGTGGTTTTTTCCATTTTTTATTTTTATTAAATTTGCAAAGATTTCAAACAAACTTCTTTCAAAGTTGTTCTTATGGGGTATTGTGTGTACAATTTTGAGGAAAATTATTTAATCAATTTTGGAATAAGGCTGTAATATAACAAAATGTGGAAAAAGTGAAGCACTGTGAATACTTTATGGATGCACTGTAGATACTTTAAAGGATACATGTGTATCTAGCATTCAACATATGTAGTCTTTGTAATTGCACGTCTAGTTTCTAGCATCTGTCCAGTCTGCGCTCATCAAGAAGCTGTGGCAGTGTGGATTTGGAGCAAACTATTTTACACTTGGGAGCTCTGAGCTAAAATCTAAAGCAAATTAGACATTTTTTTTTTTAATATTTCTCTGAATACCTTTCAGAGGAGAAGTGTTGGCTTACAATGTTCACTTAAAAAAAAAATTAGGGCAATGCATCAGCCCAAGTAGAAGGCTTGGGCATCCCATACCATGGCAGCCAATGACAGTGCTGTAACCTTGCCATTTATAGCTATAGCTTTTGCACCAAGACATTTGTGTGATGTTCTGAGCTTTGGCGAGATGATCGTGAGCATCCTTCATCATTGCTTTGCTTTTTGCAAATTCCTGTTTAAGCTGTAAATCATCAGCCTAATGACTGCAGTACACGGTTCATGTGATTTAATTTTTAATATAAGGTCCCATTTAAAAAGGTTATACTTGGATAGTGTTTTAAAGTAGCAAGCTGCAACACGAACAAAGGCACCACATATAATTGTACAGCAGAAATACAAACCTTTGAGAATGAATTTATTTTTGGGAAATAAAGGTGGGTGCAGGAAACATTTATATACTTGCCATTATTTTGATAAAACAGATTTTTTTAACTCTTACATTAAAGCTGTTCAACCTCCAGATAAAAAGGATATAATTTAATGTACCAATATACCAACTATATTTTGCTATGCTGCCAAACGCTGCTCCTTGTTTCATTAGAGGATATGCAGGAATGGTCTCAGATTCAAAAGGGTGGGGGAAGGTCTGACTAGTATTGTATTGGGTATGGTGTCTCACTAGTAAGAGCCATGTCTGATGTTCTACATTACATTTTCTCCTTTTTTTTTTTGACTAGTAATTGTACTAAAACTATTCAGGAAAAATCTATGCCAAATCCAGCAAATACTTCTTAAGCAGTATTAATGTGATATAATGTCCTGCAATTTTAAACCCTTCCATGGAGAAGGAACCTGTAAAGTGTCAAAGTAGTTTTAAAGGTAACTTGTCACAAGAGAATAATTGCCATTAGGGTACGTTGGCAGCAGATACAACACAGCTGGTGTACGGTGACATGACTGCAGTGATCGGCGCATCACAGGTTACTTTTTTTTTTTTTTAAACAAACTTTTTTGAAATGCCGTACTGTGACATTTCATTAAAGTAGTTGTAAAGTCAGGAAGGTTTTTTTATCTTAATGCATTCTATGCATTAAGATAACAAGCCTTCTGTGTGTAGCAGCCTTCCCAGCACCCCTAATACTTACCTTACCCCCTCTCTGTCCAGCGATGTCCACGAGTCCCTCAGCTGTCCTGTGACTCTCCCTCCTGATTGGCTAAGAGATAGCCATGGCACCATTGGCTCCCGAGGCTGTTAATCAAAGGCAGTGAGCCAATCAGGAGAGAGAGAGAGAGAGAGGGGCCGAATGGCAGCTCCGTGTCTGAATGGACTCACGGAGCTGCAGCTCGGCTCAGGTGCTCCTATAGCAAGCTGCTTGCAGGAAGGGCTAGAAGCAGGAACAAAGGGCCCAAGAATGAGAAGAGGAGGATCCAGGCTGTTCTGTGCAAAACCAACTGCACAGAGCAGGTAAGTGAAATATGTTTTTTTTTTTTTTTACAATCACTTGAAGTTCTGTTGGCTACTGTGCAGTGTGAATCGGTGAATTGCCTCTCACTGCACTGGAAAAAAGTAAAGCTTGCAACATGGTCAAGTAGGAGACAAGGCATCCAAAATGATCCCCGTGGACATTTATAGTTACTATCAGAAGCCAGCTCGACAACATAAGAGTATAACTCTGGGACAGGTGCAGCGTATTGTCAGCCTGTAATTGGAAGACATTTGCAATGCAGAATTAACGAGCATTTATTTTTTTCTCAAGTTGCAGATATAAAATAAAGTTTGAAAATTACTTTTATAACTACATTAACATGTTTTAAATATGACGTTTTAGTGATTGTGTTTACATATACCTTAACAATGCTTATTTCCTACAAATACGTGTTTTGAATAAAGATGCTGGACTTCAATCTTGTGTTGTATTGTGAAATACTGTTATTAAAGCTGAAGCCCAAGGAAAGATGGCTGCGTTCATACTGCAAGGGTTAAATGCTCATTTAAGGGTTAGGAGCCTAGACATGGCGCTGGAGTCCACGTTAGGAGCTCTCGGATCCCATTCCTCCATGATGCAGTGGGTTTGAGCTTTCCCCGCTTCTCTGACACCCCCTAACCCAGTGGAGCGCTGTTCCCCCTTCTACCTGAGCAAGGGTTGGAAGACTCCCCCCGCCCTCATCCGAGGTGGCTGGTACTTTGGGAGGCAGGCCAGCTGTATACCCGAAGGCACCAGACAGCGTAGTGTCAGCTGGATGCAGAGCTTAGGCGGTGCCGTAGCCATGTCATTAAGGAGACGGACGAGTGTGGCCTGGAGTGAGTCGAGTGGGGATCCCAGCGGTAACCGGAGGCGCTGCAAGCAGAGCGGAGCCGCTGTGGGAGAACTAGAAGAGAGATCAGCCTGAATGCCCTGAGCTTCGGCAGGTGCTCCGGGGTCAAATTGAGTGAGAAAGTGAAGGGGAGTACCCCCCCAAACCTCCTGGAGCCAACTGATATTGCAACAAGAACCCAAATACCCCCCCCCCCATGGTACATTAACCATACCTCTTGAGACCCCTCTAAGTGGTGAGTGCCTCCAACTTATTTCCTATTTTCTCACACTTGTACTTGGCTGTGGACTTTCACTGCACTGACTGTCGATCACCCTGGGGGCTTAGGAACACCACAGGGGCTTATGAGTTTAGGAGGGTTGAACAGTACAAATTCAAACATAGGAGGCAAAACAGTAAAAGGTGGAGTGACGGCAAAGTGCTAGCCCTCGAACAATCAAAAAATGCATGACGCAAGAAGATGGCCTAGATAAACCGATCCCAGAGAAACAACCTGTGTAAGGCAGACCGAGGTAATAGAAAAAAGTGGACAGAAAAGACCGTCATTTGACATAAATACCACAGGGCAGTTAACTGGAACAGGATCTGGAGAGTGACCGAGAGCAAGACTACACAGTAGAACAAGGGGTGAACAAGGAATTGCCCACAAAGGGGGAAATGGCCGCTATGTTTGCTGCCCTAGAAAAGAAATTACAACACTACATAATGACCTGGGCCACTTACTGTGGCATGTGGAAGATATGGAGAAAAGACAAGAAAATTACATACAAATAATAGAGATAAAAAAAAGAGATGAAGGACTTAAAAATGGAACAGAGAAACCTGGCATATAAAATGGAAAACCAAGAAAACCGTAACCGAAGGAAGAGCCTAAATATTAATGCCCAACCCGAACCAACACATGGTGAGGACTTAACAGAGAAAATTATGATATTTGATCCAATTCTGGACAGAGGAAAAGCCGAGCAGATAAAAATATAAAGAATACACCTGTAACAATCCTACAGGCTCTCCTGAGTCAGAGGACTGCTGGCCGGAGGTAGGAGTGGAGCCCAGTGGCAAAGACCGCAGGCAGGTAGTAGGTGCTGGATACCGGATGGACACCGCGTAGTACTCTGATGAGGACACGGGTTCACCTGAGGTGCGGAAACTAAGTGCTAGCTGGTTTTCACTAGAGCCCCTGGTGGTGGGGATAGACTGCGCTGCAAGCTAACACCAGGACCCGGTCCTCAGGATCACCCAGCCAGGCAGAGTGCAGGTTCGGTCCGAAGGCAGAGGAGCAGACAAGGGATAACCAGAGAGAAGTCAGACGAGCCAAAGGTCGGGGCGGGCAGCAGTAAGCGTGGTCAGACAATCCGGATCGGCAACAGAAGTAGCAGTTCAGTAGGTAGGGACAAAGCAGAAGAGTAGTCGGTAGTCTATTCCTGGTCAGCGTTGGATTTGTTGTAGTAGATAAGGGCAGCAGGTGAGGAGTAGCTTGATCAAGGCTCAGGAGCTCAATAATCAGCAAGCTGGAGTGCAAAGGGCTGGACTTATATAGGGAAGTACCAGGTATAGGGAATCAAGGGTGATGAGCAAGGCTTGGCAAGACTAAGGTTGAAATAGGCTTCAGGGTGGAATGTCCAGAGAGGACGGTAGCCTAGTGAGCAGGGCTACCACCTGGGATGTGGCTGGTCACAGGTTCAAATCCTGACAGTACTCCCCCCCCCCCCCCCCTTCCAAGGTGACCTCCGGGCACCGCAGGGGCAGGCTTACCGGGGTGCCGTTGGTGGAACTCTTTTACCAGTCTGGGGGCGTGGACATTTTATCCTCGGGAGGGTAGCCCTCCCACCCAATTAGGTATTGTAGTCTTCCCCGGTGGATCCTGGAGTCGAGGATCTTTGCGACAGCGTATTCTTCTTCACCCTGTACCCTCACGGGTGGTGGAGGGGGCGAGTGGCGGCCTGCGAAGGTGTTCTCCATGTATGGCTTGAGGAGGGAGCAATGGAAAACAGGGTGCACCCTAATGGAGTCCGGAAGATCGAGCCGGAACGTGACCTCGTTAATTTGCGCAGAGATCCGGAATGGACCCATATATTTTTGGGCCAACTTTTTGGAGGGGACCTTCAATCTGAGGTTCCTGGTGGACAGCCACACCTTGTCTCCCACATGGAAGCCCGGGGTGGGTCTGCGGCGTCTGTCTGCCCCCTGTTTAAAGCGCCTCTGGGCGAGCTGGAGGTTGTTAATAATGTTCTTTTGTGCCTCCTGTAGGGTTGTTAGGTGTTCGGCCACTGCTGGGAGGGTGGAGGCGATGGGTAGGTGGGGAATGAATACTGGGTGCGAGCCTGTGTTAGCAAAGAAGGGGCTGTGCTTGGTTGAGCTGTGCTCCACATTGTTGTAGGCAAACTCGGCCGTGGGGAGGTGGTCAAGCCAGTCATCCTGCAGGTGGGAGCTAAAACAGCGTAGGTACTGCTCTAGGGTCTGATTAGTTCTCTCCGTCTGCCCGTTTGACTGAGGGTGGAAGGCGGAGGACAGGTTCACTTTAACCCCGAGCGCCAGGCAAAAGTTTTTCCAGAACTTAGAGGCAAATTGTACGCCTCGGTCGGAGACCACGTCGTCCGGGATCCCATGAAGCCTGAAGACCTCTCTGAGAATAAGATCGGCCGTCTGTTTGGCAGTGGGTAGGCCTTTGTAGGGGATGAAATGGGCCATCTTAGTGAGGCGGTCGACTACGACCAGGATGGTGTTCATCCCTTTTGAAGGAGGAAGGTCTACCACAAAGTCCATGGAGATCAAGCCCCAGGGGCGGGAGGGAATCGGGAGAGGTTGTAATAGACCCACGGGAGAGGAAGGAGGAGTCTTATTGCGGGCACGGACCGTGCACGAGGAGATGTACCTCTTGATGTCCCCCTTGTATGTTGGCCACCAGAAGGAGCAGGAGAGAAGCTCCTGGGTCTTTCTTGTGCCTAGATGGCCGGCCAGCTTGGAGTCATGGTTGAGTCTGAGTACTTCGAGCCGTGCGATTTCTGGTACATATAACTGTAGGTCCTGATGAAACCAATGACCGTTCTTAAACGTGAGGCTGACATTCCTTGTGGGATGGGCAAGGAAGGGGTCATTTTCGTATCCTTCTTTGATTGTGCCCAGGAGTTCTTCAGAGTAGGTGACCCCTACGACCCTTCTCTCGGGTAGGATGTTGTTTTGGCCCTTGTTACTCTGCGAGGGTTTGGAAAACATTCTGGAGAGGGCGTCAGCCTTACCATTCTTTGATCTGGGGCGATAGGTGATGAGAAAGTTAAAGCGGGAAAAGAATAGGCTCCATCTGGCCTGTCTGGCTGAGAGTCTCTTAGCGCTGCGGATGAACTCGAGGTTCTTGTGGTCAGTTAGTACGATTATGGGGTTGGTGGCTCCCTCCAGCAGGTGTCTCTATTTAGAGACGGCATCCTTGATCGCCGGTAGTTCCTTGTTCCCGATGTCATAATTCTTCTCGGAGGGGGACATCTGGCGGGAGAAATATGCGCACGGGTGTAGTAGCATCTTCTCCCCTGTCCGTTGTGACAGAATAGCCCCCACCACGGAGTCAGATGCATCCACTTCGACTGTAAATGGCAACTCGGGGTTTGGGTGAATTAGGATTGGAGCAGAAGTGAAGAGGAGTTTCAACTTGGTGAAGGCCTCTGGTGTCCAGGAGAAGGGGACTGATTTCTTGGTGAGTTGGGTAATTGGTGCTATGATCTTGGAGAAGTTCCGGATAAACTTCCGATAGAAGTTGGCGAAGCCAATGAATCTTTATCTCCTTCTCGTTTCTCGGAATGGGCCAGTTCATCACGGCTTGGACCTTCCCCGGGTCCATACTTAGGCCCTCTGGGGAGATGATGTATCCGAGGAACTGAGTGGTGGTTCGCTCAAACTCACATTTCTCTAGCTTAAAATAGAGAGAGTTCTGTCTGAGTCTCTGCAGTACCCTGCGGATGTGTTTGCGGTGCTGCTTGAGGTCTTCGGAGAAGATCAAGATGTCGTCCAGGTAAACGACTACAAACAGATCGAGCATGTCCCTGAGGACATCGTTAATGAAGTGCTGGAAGGTGGTGGGAGCATTGCAGAGTCCGAAAGGCAGGACTAGGTACTCGAAGTGACCATAATGTGTCCGAAAGGCGGTCTTCCATTCATCCCCAGGGCGGATTTGGACGAGGTTGTAGGCCCCTCGAAGGTCGTTTGGTGAAAATCTTCGCTGCCCGGAGTCTCTCGGAGTTCTGAAATCAGTGGGAGTGGATACCGGTTCTTTACGGTAATGTCGTTAAGCTTCCTGTAGTCGATGCAGGGAGGAGTCTTTTTTTCTCTACAAAGAAAAAGGGGACTCACGCAGGGGAGGTAGAGGGCCAGATGAACCCCTTCCTTAGATCCTCGTCCAGGTACTCTTTAAAGGCCTTGAGTTCAGGCTCCGAGAGGGGGTAGATACTGCCAAAGGGTATTTCAGCCCGGGCAACAGTTCTATAGGGCAGTCGTAGGATCGGTGTGGTGGCAGCTTGTCTGCGTTTTTCTTGTCGCAGACATCCTGGAACTCGCGGTATTGAGGGGGTAGCAGATCCTTGACGGATAGTTCAGAGATGGTGGTGTCTTCGGGTGGAAGGACGGGTTTGTGGGAGCAATTTAGCGAGCAGAACTCGGACGGGAACCGTATGCAGCGGGTTTCCCAGTCCACCGAGGGGTTGTGGGTGGCCAACCATGGGATGCCCAAGATCACCGGGAACTTCAGGGAGGCGATCAGCGAGAAGTGGATCTTCTCATGGTGATCGGGTTCTATAAGGAGTTGTACTTCGATGGTCTCGTGAGTGGGGATTCGTGGACGGTTTCCAGGTCAACAGGGGCTGCCTTGATTGTCAGTGGAATGTTCTTTTCGCGGGCGAAGGTTAGGTCCATGAAGTTGCCTCCCGCCCCGGAGTCTAACATTGCAGAACAGGGGAGTTGTCGCCCCTCGATGTCGATGGGGATGATTAAGTGGGATCCATGATCCGCCGTGTTGTTATCTTCAAGGGCTGCTGGCGGGGTTGGAGTCTGTGATTGCTCCTTTAGCTCCGTGACAGGAATAGTTCTTCGAATCTTATTGGGACATTTGATGGCAAAATGACCCGGCTCTCCACAGTAGAGGCAGAGGTTTTCGGCCAGCCGTCTCTCCTTCTCAGCTGTGGATAGAGACCTCCGTAGTGCGTCGACCTGCATAGGTTCAGGTGTTGACTGGGGGTCGCGCTGGGCAGTAGAGGAGAAGGAGTAAGTGGGTCTGTGGTTCGAGGACCAGAATCTTTCCCTCTTCCTCTCGGAGAGTCTTTGATCTATCCGGATGCATACTTGAATAAAGTCATCCAGATCGTCCGGGGCTTCAACTCTGGCGAGTTCATCTTTTATTGCTTTGGACAGGCCTCGCCGGAATTGGCTTCTCTGTGCTGCTGGGTTCCAGGTGGTGTCCGTGACCCAACGGCGAAATTCGGCGGTATATTCGGCGACGGAGCGTCTCCCTTGTCGCAGACTATGTAGTCGCGCCTCGGCCGTCGCACAGCGGTTGGGGTCATCGAAGACTAGGCTCATGGCGGTGATGAAGTTGGTTAGGTTGTTCAGGAGCTGATTGTTAGACTCCACATATGGCGACGCCCATGCTAATGCTTCATCCTTCAAGAGATATAGTTACATAGTTACATAGTTAGTGAGGTTGAAAAAAGACATAAGTCCATCCAGTTCAACCTATGATGTGTGCGTGTGTTTGCTTTTAACCGTACATTGTATACCCCTGTATGTTTTGGTCTTTAAGGTGTCCATCCAATAGTTTTTTGAAACTATCAATGCTCCCCGCTGATACGACTGCTTGTGGAAGAGAATTCCACATCCTTACCGCTCTTACAGTGAAGAACCCCTTACGCACTTTAAGGTTAAACCGCCTTTCCTCAAGTTTTAGTGAGTGGCCACGTGTCTTATTGTATCTCCTTTCTCTGAATAGTTTGTTCCTTATGCTAGGGTCGCCAGTACAGTATTTGTACATTGATATCATATCCCCCCTCAATCGTCTCTTCTCCAGAGAGAATAGGTTCAGTGCTTGTAGTCTTTCCTCATAGCTGATTTCCTCCATTCCCCTAATTATTTTTGTTGCCCTTCTCTGGACTTTCTCCAGTTCCAGCACATCCTTCCTGAGGACCGGTGCCCAGAACTGGACAGCATACTCCAGATGTGGCCGGACCAGAGTCTTGTAGAGTGGAAGAATAATCTCTTTATTTCTGGAGTGAATCCCCTTTTTTATACAACCCAGTATTCTGTTGGCTTTGCTTGCGGTGGCTTGGCATTGCATGCCACTGCCAAGCCTGTTGTCTACCAGTACCCCCAGGTCCCTTTCCATCCTAGAGATTGATCATGAATAGCACCTTCTTTTTATCGGTGGTGAAGGGGGCCGGGTTCATCTGAAAATAGATGCGGCATTGGTTCAGAAATCCCCGATACTGGCGTCTGTCACCGCCAAATTTTGATGGGAGTGGCATGTGGGTGTCTGCGGCCGCGCCGCGGACGTCTAGGAGTTGCCTCTGTAGTTCAATAATCTCCTTCTGTTGGTTTTTGACTACTTCTTGGAGCTGGGCAAATTTCTCCTGATGCGTAGTACCAAATTCTTGAAGTTCAGTGACCTGTCTACACAGAGTGGTCATTGCGGACTCCATAGTTGGGCTGATTATTCTGTAACAATCCTACAGGCTCACCTGAGTCAGAGGACTGAACTATAAAGCTGAATAAAGATAGGGTATAAAGGAGTAGTCGGTGGGAGCTTGGCCAGGTGGAGATGGGGAGCGGGTGGGCAGGGGGTTAGAAAAGGAGAGTGCAAGGGACTTAAGGTTTGGAAACCTAGTTGGGCTCCGAACTTCTTCTCCTAAACAAGGGAGAATGAGTTCTACGAGCGCATTGGATAGAGCACCACCCAGAGGTATAGGAGTAGATGGGCAAGGAGTGCTCAACAGAGATATCGATTACTCCAGGACCTATAGTTGGTCAGTCTTACACCATGCTAAGTATAGCAGCAGGACAATGGGGGGGAGGAGAGAGGGAGGTAATGGGGGTAAAGGGAGGAGGGGTAGCAGGTTTAGGAGGGGGAAGTTAAGAAGAAAACTGTGTGCAAAATCGGTAAAATTACTGCTCAATTTTGTCTCCCCTTCTAACCCGTGTTCCAAGCCTACTTTTATAATTTTAAGGTAAAGGCCCTGTCTCTGCACTCGATGTAGATCGAAAGTGGAGGAAAAATGAGGTAGAATACAGGAGGAGGGAGGAGGCACAAGGTTTCAGAAGAACTCTAAGACGTTAATCTGCTAGTATAATATTTCTACAGGAGACACATATAGCACAAGATACAAATGTGAAATTATACTCAAAATATTACCCAGCAGGGTTTTTACTCACCAGCTAAAAGCGCAAAGGGAGTAGCAATTGGCATGGCAAGGGATGTTGGGTTTTCTTTAGAAGAAAGGTTGGTTGACCCGGAGGGATGGTATATATTCTTGAAGGGACAACTGCAGGGAATGGAATGCACATTGGCAAACGTGTACTGCCCAAACAAAAACCTGAGGGGTCATTTGAAAAGAATATTAGAAAAATTGATGCAGTTTAAAAAAGGTAAACTGATCTTGGCAGGAGACTTTAACTTTTCGTTATGGACCCACACTTGGAATGTCCCTCTCGTGCTCAGGCAACTCAGGGCAGTGAAAAAAATTGTTTCACTGTCAGATGGTAGATGTAGAGAACACCACACCCCAGGGAAAGGGACTACTCATTCCACTCCCCTGTGCACGGGATGTACTCAAGACTAGACTACATCATGATTGAACATAGAATGTTGGAATCAGTCGTCAGCACCGCAATAGGAATCATGACACTTTCAGATCACGCTCCAGTAATCATGAAAGTAAGACTGATAGGACCTCAGAAGACCACAAATATTTGGAGGCTTAATGAAGAACTAATACAAGATGTAGCACTAAGAGATATGATAGGAAAATAATTGGATCAATACTTTTAAGCGCAATGAAACCCCAGACATATTAGAAGCGACAGTGTGGGAAGCTCATAAGGCATACATCAGGGGCATATTGATCTCAATAGGCTCTAAGAATAAAAGGCTAGTAATATAAATAGAATAATGGAAATATATGAGCTAGAACAAAGGCACAAAAAAAGTGTAGAAGTGGAGACACAACAAGCCCTAGTAATAAAAAGGGACAAATTAAAAGAGCTAATGGAATTAGAGACAAGACGGCCTTTAACAGTCGCTAGTGATCGATATAAATGGGAAAAAAAAGCTAAGGAAATATTTAGCAAGAACACTAAAGAATAAAAAACCGATGAACTATATTGAAAAAAGTAAAAAAAAAAATTGAGAAATGGTATTTTTAACAACAGAAATAGCTAATGCATTCCACAGCTACTATGGTGCTTTATATAAAGTGAGGCAAAAGGGGTCACACGAAGATGAACAAAAGAGAAAACAAAAGATACAAGCATATATAAAGGAGGCAAAACTACCTAGAATAACAATAGAAAAAACTGCAAGCCCTCGAGGTACCAATCTCACAGGAGGAGATAAGGGTTGAATTAAAAAAACTCAATAGAGAAAAGCCCAGGACCCAATGGGTTTACCGCTCGTTACTATAGGACGTTTAAAGAAATATTAGTGCCAAAATGATGTACATACATGAACGGGCTTGGAGAAGGAAAGGAAATGAGAGCAGAATCATTACAAGCGTTTATAAGGGTAATACCAAAAGAAGGGAAGTACACAACCTTATGTTCTAGCTACAGGCCAATAACGTTATTAAACTCTGACATAAAACTTTACACAAGATTCCTGGCAACTAGATTAAAACAGCTGATGCCTGAATGGATCCATGAAGATCAAATGGGTTTCATACCAGGCACAGAAGGGAAAGAGAACGGGTTAAGAACGTTAGTCTTAGAAAAATCTAGAAGGCTTAAGGCACCTGACCTGCTACTGTCAATCGATGCTGAAAAAGCATTTGACAGGATAGACTGGGGGTTTATGTTAGATTGGAAGATCTAGGTATGGCCCTAGGATGAATTATTGGATTAGAGCACTATATAAGAACACAACAGCCTCGGTAAAAGTAAACGAAAATCTTTGCTTCCTTTTGGAATGTTCAATAGGTCAAGACGGGGGGGGGGGGGGGGTCCACTTTTTTCCCTGTTTGCCCTGTCGTTGAAACCATTATAGGCTACCATTCGAGACAACGTAGACATAGGGGGAGTATAGGTGGCACCTGAAGTAGCAGCATATGCTGACGTTGTCCCGTTTTATATTTCTAGCCCTAGAATAACTCTCCCAAATGTAAAGATTTTAAAAAAATATGGGGAGCTATCAAATCTTAAGATCAACCCAATAAAATAAATTCTGAATAGCGGGTTAAGTAGGAGTGAAGAAATAGCCCTGCAGTTGGAATTCCCATTTACATGGGCAAAAGCAGAATTAAAATACCTAAGGATAAACCTCACTTCATCGTTAAAGAGTTTATATCACGCCAAATGCTAAATCAGATAAAAGTAGACATTAAACTTTCAATGCGAACCCTATCATGGCTGGGGCGAATAAATATGGTCAAGATGGTAATACTACCCAAAATCCTATATAAATTCCAAATGTTACCAATAGATATTCCACAGACCTACTTTAAAACAGTTAAAACAATGATTTTAAAATGTATCTGACAGGGAAAGAAGTCAAGAATACAGTACACAACACTTAGTACCAAAATATAGGGACACACATGACTTTACACACAAATGACTAGAGTAGTATATAAAATATGGGACACGATACGCAGGCATGCTAAATAGGAATAACATTTTTTCACTGCTATCACTAAGATGGCACAAGATATTTTGCAACTTCGAATGAGACTGTTTGGCAAATGGATCAAAAATACAGTTAAAAGATAAAACACAGGGAAGGAAGATAAGATCATATCACAAGCTTAAAACTAGTGGTGGAAACATGTCCCTGAATGAATGGGGGTACTCTCAGTTAAAGCATTTTGTGGGATCTCTACCACAACGACTGGTCTGAGGTAGTAAGCGGGGTGCCCCATGGCTCAGTCCTGGGACCAACCTTGTTCAATTTATTCATAAACAGCATTGAGGACGGGATCAGTAGTTCGTTATCAGTTTTTGCAGATGACACAAAATTGGCCAGGGCAATAACTGCACAGCATGAAGCAGATATCCTACAGAATGACCTGGACAAAATAACGGAGTGGGCAACGACATGGCAAATGAGGTTTAATGTGGAGAAGTGTAAGGTTTTGCACTTGGGGACTAAAAACATAAAAACACAATACACGTTAGGAGGGGAACCCTTGGGGGAATCAAAAATGGAGAAGGATCTGGGAGTCTTGGTTGATGATAGATTAGGCAACAGCATGCAATGTCAAGCGGCAGCTGCCAAAGCCAGCAGAATATTAGCATGCATAAAGAAAGGGATGTATTCCAGAGATAAGACTATAATCCTTCCACTTTATAAAACTCTGGTCCGACCGCATCTGGAGTATTCTGTCCAGTTCTGGTCGCCAGTCCTCAGGAGGGATGTGTTGGAGCTGGAGAGAGTCCAGAGAAGGGCAACTAAACTGATTAGGGGATTGGAGGACCTTAACTATGAAGAGCGGCTGCAATCGCTCGATTTATTCTCCCTGGAGAAGAGACGCCTGAGGGGGGACATGATAGCAATTTATAAATATATCAATGCGATTAGAGGAGAAGCGTTTTAACCTCAGGTAACGAGGGGGGTTCTTTACTGTTAGGGCTACAAGATTGTGGAATTCTCTACCACAAGATGTATAAATGTGTCAATGCAGATCAGTGTGTAGTCCTAGTCCAAAATTGCAACACATTCAGCAGAGCTTAATCATGCTATTACTAGAATGAAGATATTTCATGGTATAAGAGTCCCCATAGCATGAATACAATGATAGTGTCCAGTCTTTAAACAGGGAAAAAACACCACTTTTTCAAGATGGAAGAAACTCCATGGCTAACTGACACCTGTGTTCTTTAACTCGGGATCAGCAGCCTTCACCACACCTTTTATGCTCCCTTTAGTAATGGACACTCACCACATCTCACATTGATCACAGCCTGTATGCATTAGCTGCATGAGCCCTTGCCCCCGGATATCGGTCGTCTCCAGTAACTCCAGACTACCTTTAGCCACCGCCTCCAATTCAGGGTCAGGCACCGTATTCCAGCCAATCCAAATGTAAGCAGACAACAGGGAACAGAGGATAGTGTAATATTGCTAAAGCCTTTATTTCCAACATACAACTCCCTGAACCCCCTCAATCAATCTGCTTACATGTAAAACAACTTGTACAGGCATATGTAAGAAAAGCGTGACGCGTTTCGTCACGTGGACTTCAACTGAGGACGCTGGTACGTCGTTAGACTCGGGATTATGTATGCAGCCGGGGACCTCCCCCTTCGCATTCATTGGTTCCCATACGCAAAGCATTAAATCCACAGCTCCGCATAGTATCTCAGGGACAGAGCCGCAATAACACTGGATATATACTTGATGCAGTTTTTCAACACATCCTTCGGCAATTGCAACTATATACAGTGCCTATATAAGGTAGAAAGAACGCCGCATTCAGCCGGCTCACAATCCTGGATATAATTTGAATATAATATCCTTATTACTCCTTACTTCTCTTCCGATTGATTAGCGATCATATCGGTGAACAATCTGATAGTGTATGGTCACTCTTTCAACCTTATACCAATATTTGCACTATTAATATTTCAAATGTGTCAGATATCTCCATAGGCACTCTAGTTGTTCTGCCATCCAGATATAAATATCCTCAATAATTTACATTACAACAAATCATTATTATTCATGATAAAATGCATTAGAAATTAATTAAAATTCAACATATAAAATTCATAAAATATAAAATTATATCAATATAATAAAAAGATAAAAACTGACTGGTTCTATGGGGGTCTGCGTAAAACATAAATAATTATAATAGTAGGTAAAACGTTCCATAAAAGTAATCATAAAACGTTAAAACCAAACTACTATTTAATAATTACTTAAACAGTTGAGATCTAAATCTATATTCAAACCATTTGGCGTTAAAGAATTAGTTCTGTAAATCCACTGTGTTTCTTTTTTAGAGAGTTCCCTCACTCTATTCGCACCCCGCCAATTGGATGGCATTTTTTCAATCCCCCAAAACGTCAAACCTGAGGGGACCCTGGAGTGTTTCTCTCTAAAATGTAATGGAACACTGTGCTCTTTAAAGCCAGTAGTGATTTTATAAATATGTTCTGAGATCCGAATACCCAATTTTCTTTTTGTGCGGCCTATATACCGTAGCCCACAGGGGCATTCCATCCCGTATACTACGTGTGTGGATACACATGAAATAAATTCTTTGATCTCAAATGTTTGACCATTTGCACTTGATGTGAATTCCGTGAGACCTCTGAAGTGTGTGTTCACCTGACGGCACGATTTGCATCTCCTACATACGTGAAAGCCCGTCATATTCCAGAACATCTTTGGTACACTGGGGGGATATATATTTTATTTATTTAAATATATATTGGAATTGAGAAGCGCCGGGCGGGTGCATGCAGTTTATCTTCAGACACCTTCTTTTAATATCTCTACCACAAGAGGTGGTTTCTGCGGGTAGTATGGTGGCTTTCAAAAGACTCTTAGACTTGCATCTCAAGGATCAGGACATTAAGGGCTATGTGAGAGGATTACAGCCACACACACCCACACAGGTTGAACTCTATGGACTATTGTCTTTATTCAACCTCACCTACTATGTAACTATGTAACAACGGATTAGATCCAAGAAGGAACTAAACCTAGTGGAGAAACAATGTAACCCACAAACAAAAGTTAAACACAGCATATCTCAGCTATACAAAATGCTAACAGAAATATTGGATCTGAGGAGACCTCTATTCATAGAGACATGGGAAAAGGAGTTAGGAACACGATTAAAAGAACGAGAAGTAAATCTGTTGTTGAAATCTGCCTATGATTATGGATCAATGTAAATACCATTGAAGTGAACTATAAATGTCTATCGAGATGATGGTATATAACGCCCCTAAAAGTGCAAGGATGTCAACCAGAAAGGTCCTCTCTGTGTTGGCGGGGCTGTGGCATGTTGGGCACGAAGGCTTACATCTGGTGGGACTGCCCTAAGATTAGCGATTATTGGCAGAAGGTGCAACGATACATCGGGGAAATCATAGGAGTAGATATTACCAATGACTCGTGGGTTTGTCTATTTCATAAAATTGGTAAATCAAAAAAAAATCACAAAAGCACAATTGTCCCTAACTTATTAAAGGCAGCAAAGGGAGAAATTCCAAGAAGATGGCTAGAACTTGAAAGCCCTACAATTAGAGATTAGTGTAGAAGAGCTGAGTATATCTACAGTGTGGAGTACCTGGGAAGCGGAGAAGAAGATCAGGCGGGGAGTTTCTAAAATAAATGGGATAAGTGGGCAGAGTTTAATTTGGACGGACTAGGGTATGAAGGGGAAACATGGGTACATTAAGAAGAATGGGGGGTGGTATAATAGACTATTACTGATTGGAAGGGGAGGGGGGGTTGGGGGGTTTGGATAATAGTTGTAATAAGACTGCTGAAGTGTATTTATATTTTTGTATTTGAAACACAGAAAAATTTAAAATTTTTATTAAACAATATGCTCATTTTAAGTCTAGGAGGCCAAAAATAGCAGTTTTACCTGCAAGATCCTTATTTCCTGCAAGCTCCAAGACTGGTCCCCGCAGCCTCTTCTCCCCTTTGCCCCTACTGTTGCATTGAACATGAGGACAAAGAGTGATAATCCACTGCCAGAGTGTAAGGGAGAGTGTGGGGGGTTTCCCAGGAGATGGGCTTTAAAACTGATATTTTGGTGTTTCAGCTGCTTTCTTGGGCAGAATATAAATATGAATTAGGCATTCCTACTGGGGCTAATGTGTTAAAAACCTAGCAGCATAACTCTCTTTCCGATTGCAAAGAATGTTACCTAAGCAAAGGTTTATGGCCTGACTGCAGAGGTTCAGTCTGAAATTCCCTCTGGCAGCATTCTATAATCAATAGCCCAAATCATTATTTCTATGGCAACATGAGATGTATTTAGATATTGAAAAATAAGCATGCAAAGTCATCTCCGATAATATCCCAGGCATTTCACAAGCGATTGATTTCTAATCTAAGTGAAGATAAAAGATGAGCTCTTGTCTAAATATTTGATCTCTTAATTTCTGTATGTGCTTAGTTGCACATGCATTCATTTATGATATGCAACAGTGTAAGGTTATTCATTTATATCAAAACAGGTTTGTCTCTTTAAAATTCAGTGATAAATGAATCACTTAATCTGTAAGTCACTAGATATTCTGGGCTGCTTCAAGACAGAAACAAATAATGCTCCTAAAGTTCAGTATCGGTTGGTTATTCAGTATTTAATAAGACCGCTTTCTATCTGCACATCGCAAAGAGATGCTGCGATTGGGAAAATGTAGGCATATTTAGTATCTACACTTAGTGACCACTATATTAGGTACTCTTGCCTGTGGATACAGAAATTCCAAGCAACAAATCATGTTACAGCACCTCAAATATTCATATATTTTAGGAGGTTCAGTTGCTGATTATGACGGAACCTGTACTTCCGTCAGTATACCGCTTCCTTCAGTGTTGAGCATAGATATCAGATATTAGCCTCAATATTCAAGACAAGCCGAAAATAGCTTGCATAAGATCTGGAACTCTTTATTGAACAAACTCACACAGAATATATACCCCACCAGGAGTACATCCCCCCTCCTGATCATATTACCCTAACAATACAAACTGTAACCAGAAACAAAATTAACCTGAGCTAATTAACTAGCCATCTAGACAGAAACAATAGGTGAATGGGAATCCACACCTAGACAATGTTATAATTAACATGCTAAATAACTCAGCACTTAAACCAGCCTGGGGGACCAGACTGTCGGCAACAAGGCTAAAACAAAGTACATTACGCATTATCTCAAGCATAAACACAGAACACCTTAATAAACAGATAATAGCAGAAGACCCCAGTAGCAGACTGTCCGGCTCCGACCTATAATAATCTGAGACAAACTCCTACAAGCAGCCTGAAAAGGTCTTCATTATTTCAACACAAACCACACATATTGAATCCAGGATAACTGGGGTAACACAAAATGGCCGTGTGGCTGTACTGCGAGTCTGGCTAGTGCAGACCCAAATGGGGTTCTTGGTCACCCTGTGCCCCTAATAGACACAGAGTAACTTACACATAGTATGGGCTGGGGAAGTTGGACAAGGAGTTTTCCGATATCTCTAAGGTAATCTGGGTTACACAAGTCCCCCCCCCCCCCGCCAAAAGTGACTCCCATCACATATCTCCCCTTTCACCAGGAGACTGACACAGGAGTTGACCCAAAACAGGTTGACTTTGAAAGTTAGTCTGTAGTTCCAGCCCCCCAATGTCTGTACCGACACAGTACCCCAAACAAATTGTCCATAACAGATCGTTACTCAACCAGCCAACCTCTGCCTCTCTCATAGAACATAACCACTGCTGGGGAGAAGTGTGGACTGACCCTTCTCCCTGGAGTCCTTTCAGCTGCTGGAGAGAAGACATGGTGGCTGGGCTCACGGCATCATGCTGTTGGGGATCTGGGCCGACTGCCCAGCATCCCTGGGGTATCCAGGTGGATACTGTAGTCTCATCCACTTTTTCTATATGAAAACATCCTCCTGTCCCAATGCCAGTCCTTTTCCTGGGGTTGTGTTAGTAGAAACCAAAGTCCCACCCACTACCACAGGAAATCAATCTTCTGTTAGTTTGGGGCAGAGGCCAGCTGCACTCTGCCCTGGTGCAAGCTCATCTGCTGGTTTGCGGTCAGTGGATACAGCAGTCCCATCCACCGATTTCAGCTCAAGCTGCAGTTGTGAGGTGCCGATTGCATTCTCTCCCTGGAGCTCCTGCGGAGTTTATTGTTGTGGACAGAGGCCGGTAGCGTTCTGCTTAGTTGCCAGCTGTTTCACTGGGAAGTAAAGTGAAACGTCGGTGGCTTTGCACAAATCCTTCAGGGCAACCGATTGTTTTATGCAGGGGTCAACAGCACCATGCTCTGAAGCCAGCTCTTATGCTAGAGAGTCACACGGGTTGTTCCTCCTCAGCAGAAATGTCTATTAAATCTCCAGTCTCTGGAACTGGTATCTGGGGATAGAGGTTCACCATCTCCTGTCTGTGGAATGAAGATGATGTTACTGGTGCTAGGTAGAGGATAGCAGAGCTCTGCCCTGTTAGCACTTCAATAGGTTGTGTAAACAAAACAAAAAAAAACCCTGTCAGACAAAGGCATAATGAGCTAGTATGCAGCGCATACTAGCTCATTATGAAATATCTTAGAATGAAGCCCCCGCGGTGAAACGGCCGACATGTTCGGCCATCCTGGTTCACGTCCTCCGGCTATCTGTTTGGCCGAAGGGCAATGACATCACTCCCGCACATATGCGCCCGGGAGCCGCCGTTCACGGCACAGGGCTCTGAAGCTACGGTACGGGTGGCCGTTCCTTCAGAACGCATGCGCTGATGATGTCATCGGCTGCATTAAAAGTAAAGATCTCCTAAACAATGCAAGTTTAGGAGATATTTACAGTACCTATAGGTAAGCCTTATTAAAGTGGAGTTCCACCCTAAATTTATACTTGCCTCCATCTTCTCCCTCCGGGTCACCTGAAAAACAAATGGATAATCGCAATTTTTTTTTTTTTTTTTTTTTACTTACCTTGTAGAGAAAATATACTTACCTTACTTTTTACTTCCTCCCCTCGGCGGCCACGGCAATTCGTCACTTCCTGGCTTTTGCAATGATTCCTGGGAGCTGAACGTCATCGCTCCAAGGAATCAATGCGCCTGCACCGGCCCCGACGTCAGTTCCGGTGCGCGCGCGTCATTCCCTTCTAAACAGCTTCTGGGCATGCCCAGAAGCTGTGGAGGGATGACGCGCGCTCATCGGAAGTGACGGCGGGGCCGGTGCAGTGCATCGTGGGACCGAAGAAGAAGGAGGAGGACGCAGAAGAGGATTGCGCTGGCTTCAAGCTGCCCACACCTGAGATGGCAGCGCTGGAGAATACTTTTTCAAGGTAAGTATTTCTCCTAAAAGGTAAGTGCAACCCGGGACAGATCAGAGGCTAGCCATTGTGGAATGTACTATAGCCCTGACTGTCCTGGGGGTATTTTTATTAAAAAAAAAGTATCCCCTGGGTGGAACTCTGCTTTAAAGAGGGTTTACAACCTCTTTCAACTTTGGGAACGGCAATCTCCCAGAGTTTCCAGTTCCACTGCCAATTCTGGGGCATGCTGCACTGATCATACATTAGGATGGGGTATATTTGTGACCTAAATAACTGATTGTAGAATAGCTGCTAGTAGTAGATGGTAGAGGCTGCAGTATCTCATAAATCTGAAGAACTGGGATTTTAATGCATGAAGTTTCTATTGTGTAAAGAATTGTGCAAAAAAAAAAATAGAACGCTTCAGGAAAACGTTACTATGTGTACAAAATTGAGAGCAGTCCATGGAGAATGGACAAGACTGGAAGTCCCCCAACTACTTAAATAGCCACTCATTACATCAGTGGTGTGCAGAAGAGCACCACTGAATGCGCAACTTATCAAAACTTGAATAGCAAGTGCTACACCAATAGAAAACAATGCTAGGTTCCAATATGCTCAGCTCTTAAGCTACACTGTAATCCTCAGGACTGGACAGTTGAGAATTTAAACATCCCATTGGCTTGTCTTTTAATTTCTGCTGCAACATACAGATGTTAAGGTCAGAATTTGGTGTACACATCATGTATCCACGTATGCATTCTGTCATGCACCTATGGTTCGATCTAGTGGTGATGATGCTATTGAATCCCTTGGATCAAAATTCCTAATTTTTCTTTTGTTCATTAACGGACAGAGCTCCTTATCTTCTTGACAGTTGGGTTATACTGCCCCCTACAGGAGTAAGACAATAGGCAGGAAAAAGCTGGACTATGCCTATGGGGCAGTCCCAGGGGGTATACCCCCACTTTCAGTTATTGGCATTCAGTTTTGTTTCTGCCTAGACAGGAGTAAGGACCTAGTTCCTTGCTGGGATCTCGGGTTCTGGCAATTTTTTTGTTTTATATGGAATTTTTTTCCTATCTTTGTTGTTTTGTTCCTGTGCGAATCTACGATAAACTGCCAGAATGGGTGACAGACTGGATAATCTAGATCGAGGGTCCCCCCAGGCTGGCCAGCGCACGCAGGCCTCAGCTCCGTGCTAGGTCAGCCGCAACATAGCCCCACAGGACAGGGGCTGGCCTGCGAGTTAAATGCCTCACAAAGGTGCAAACAACCTGGCCTCAGCCTGAGTCGCAATGTTCCTCTGGATGACAGCCCCCCCTATTCCAATAGAATGTTGGTCTGTCAGGAGCGGTGCCCATCCTGTTCCTGGTATGGTAAGTAGCTGTCCCCCCCTCTACCCTGGAGGCTTTTGGGGTGGATGTGGGCCCCTCCCTGGAATGGTCGGACTCCCGGGTTCCCCTCCTTCCCATGCAGGGCCCTCCCTTCTCGGTGGTCATCTGCGGACTTGTTACCCCCCATCTGCCCACACCCTCCCTTTCCTTCCCTTCCATGGGGTGGCTATACTTTTTAGGTCAGTCTGGGATTTCAAGCTGGCAATGGGGGGTGGGAGCGCACCTCTGGCGACCAGACGATCGACCTTTGGGAGGGGGCTGTACCTGGTGTGGCCTCCTTCCAGGGCCCCCCCTTCCTTCTGGGATTGTGTTCGGTGCTCCTAGGGTCCCCCCTGGAAGCCACATGGCACTGCATGGGTTCGCCATTTTCCTGGGGCCTTTTGTGTTGTGGATTGTGCTTGCCCCAGATCGCTTAAGGGGTCTCTTTTGGGGCTACAAGACTTGTTACTTAAAGGGTTGATTGTCCCGGTTCCGACTTCGGAAAGTTTTCAGGGGTTTTACTCAAACCGGTTTACAGTTCCCTGGAAGGAAGACGAGGTACGTCCAATTCTGGACCACGCATGGTAGTGGCATCCCTACATCAGGCGGATTTTCTCGCTTCTATCGACATCAAGGACGCCTACCTTCACATTCCAATATGTTGCCGGTCACCAGCACTTTCTCCACTTTGCTGTGGGTGAGGAGCAATGTCAGTTTGTAGCGTTACTCTTTGGTCTCTCCTCTGCTCCTCGGGTCTTTGCGAAAGTGTTGGTCCCGGTACTAGCATTGTTACATCAGCAGAAAATCGTGGTACTGGGGTACCTGGACAAACTTCTGCGAGCGGAGTCTCCAACTCCTCTGTTGGACAACTTGGAGATTACTCTGCAAACTCTGAGGGCATTTGGTTGGATTCTGAACCTTCAGAAGTCTGCTCTGGTTCTGTCCAAGAGACTGGACTATCTGGATCTGACTCTGGACTCGGCCTCAGCCAGAGCGTTTCTTCCTCTGGAAAAACTACAGAAATTGCAAAAGGCATTTCAGCTTCTGTTGTCCAGCAGACGGTCATCCCTGCTGGCTTGCATGCGGATGCTGGGCCTTATGGTGTCTACCTTTTTGAGGCAGTTCTGTTTGCACAGTTCCACATGAGATCTCTGCAAAGAGAGATCCTGGTGAAATGGGACAAGATTCCTCTCTGGATAATCTGATCCTGTTCAGCCGCGGTACGAGAGGGTCCCTGATCTGGTGGCTTCATTCTCCGGCACTTCGACAGGGAAAATCCTTTCTCCCCCTCTACTGGACAGTTGTCACCAGGGATGCCAGTTTGACCGAGTGGGGAGATTTTCTCGGCACAGATTGTGCTCAGGGAGTCTGGACTTTTCCAGAGTTCAGACTGCCGATCAATGTACTGGAACGCCGAGTGATCAGACTTTGTCTTGATCATTGAACAATTTGCCTTCAGGGGTGTCCTGTACACATTCAATCGGACAATGCCGTGGCCTATCTCAGTCACCAAAGGGGGCAAAAGAAGTGCCCTGGCGGCTCGGGGGGTAGCCGGTATTATAAGGTGGGCAGAATGATTCCTCCCAGCCCTCTCTGCTCTACACATTCCAGGGGTGGAAAATTGGCAAGCGGATTATCTCAGTCGACAGGCATTGGACCAGGGGGAATGGTCGCTACATCTCATGGAGGTGTCTCATGAGTTGTGTCTCCGGTAGGGTACTCCCTAAGGTGGACCTGTTGGCCTCTCATCCCAGTGGTACAGAGGTTTGTGGCACAGTCTCGGGATACTCTAGCTGATGCCATAGACGCCTTAGTGGCTCCTTGGAGCCAGTATCATCTGATTTACGCCCCCCCCCCCTTTCAAACCTCTTCCAAGACTCCTGCGCAGGATCGAGGCAGAGGGGATTCCAGTCATTCTAGTGGCTCCAGACTCGCCTCGCCGGTCTTGGTACGTGGACCTGGTACGGCTGGTCACCAATGCTTCTTGGGGACTTCCTCTTAGGGAAGATCTGCTGTCCCAAGGGCCAATCTTCCATCCTGCTTTACAGTCGCTGGCTTTTAATGGCATTGCTGTTGCCATGTGCTGAAGAATAGGTTTGTCTGCATTGATGATTCCTTTGCTGTTAAAGACTAAAAAATCTACCTCTAGGAAGATCTACCATCGTACGCGGAAGAAGTACATTGCGCGGTGTAAGTCTCTTGGGGTTCACCCTCGCTCCTTTTCGGTGGTTCGGATATTGGCTTTGCTCCAACAGGGCTTGGGCAGCACCTGGCCTTGAGTACCATCAAGGGCCAGGTTTCAACGTCCATTGGCCACACATTCCTTGGTGCGCACCTTTATCCCGGGAGTTTGACACGTGGCTCCTCCAGTGTGGTCTCCATTGCCGGCGTGGAACCTCAATTTGGTGCTGTCTGTTCTTCAGAAGCCTCCCTTTGAAAGTCTTCGGGAGGTTCCCCTGCTTACGTTGTCCCAGAAGGTGACCCTTTTTGGTGGCTATTACTTCTGCGTGCAGGGTGTCAGAGCTGGCGGCGTTGTCTTGTCGTTCACCTTACCTGGTGGTTCACAGAGATAAGGGGGTTCTTCGTCCCTGTCTGTCATTCCTTCCAAAGGTTGATTTCCAATTGAATGTTGACATTGTGTTGCCTGCCCAATGTCCCAGGCCGAAACATCCTAAGGAAATTGCCTTGCATTCCTTGAATGTGTTTCGGGCAATCAGGGTGTACCTGGCAGCTACAGAATCTTTTCGGGAGTCAGACTCACTGTTTTTACTCACGAATGGACTTTGAAAAGGGTTGGCTGCTTCTGCTGCGACCATTTGAAGATGGATCAGACAGACGGTGATTCAGGCCTATTCATTTCAGGGTTCCTTCTTTCCCTGTTAACGCGCATTCTACTCAGGCGATTAGTGCCTCCTGGGCCTTCCGTCATCAGGCATCAGTGCTGCAGGTTTGCAAGGCGGCCATCTGGTCAAATGTGCAAACTTTCATAAAGTTTTATAAGGTGGATATGTTGGCATCTGTGGATGCTTCTTTTGGCTGCAAGGTTTTGCACGCTGCTGTTTAGAGGACCTTGTTTTCTTTGAGGGTGTATTGTTTTTTTTCAGGTGAGCGCCAGCTGTTTATGGTTGAGCTCCTTGTTACCTGGTTGCCTGCGGTTTAGCCTTGGAAATAGTTTCTTGTTGTTCCCACGCCTCATGTTTGACACTGCTTTGGGACATCCCAAATGTCAAGAAGATAAGAAACTGTGCCCGTCAATGAACGAAAGAGAAAATTAGATTTTTGACCTACCATAAAATCCATTTCTCTGATGTTCCATTGTCGGACATAGCACCCACTCCTCTGTGTAGTTGGTTTTCTTTTGACACTGCTTATAACAAAACGGAGAGCCTATAGCTGAGAGTGGGAGTTTACCCCCTGGGACTGCCCCATAGGCGTAGTTAAGCTTTTTCCTGCCTCGTGTCCTACTCCTCTAGGGGGCAGTAAAACCCAACTGTCAAGAAGATAAAAGATGAGCTGTGTCCGTCAATGAACATCAGAGAAATGGATTTTACACTCAATCACATTTTTCATAAAAATTCAGCCTCTCTTGAAAGCAAAAGATTTTATGTTGGACTAGATGGTTTTTACCTAGTATAGTTACTACTGGTTATATACAGTGCCTTTAAAAAAGTATTTATACCCCTTGACATTGCCACATTTTGTCATGTTACAACCAAAAACATAAATGTATTTTATGTGATAGACCAACACAAAGTGGCACATAATTGAAGTGGAAGATAAATGGTTTTCAAATTTTTTTTTACAAATATCTGAAAAGTATGGCATGCACTTGTATTCAGCCCCCTGAGTAAATACTTTGTAGAACCATATTTGGCTGCGTTTTTGGAGAACCATATTTGGCTGCGTTTTTGGGTATGTCTTTACCAGCTTTGCACACATTTGGGTATGTCTTTACCAGCTTTGCACATCTAGAGAGTGACATTTTTGACTGGGCCATTCTAACACATGAATATTGTTTGATCTAAACCATTCCATTATAGCTCTGGCTGTATGTTTAGGGGTGTTGTCCTGCTGGAAGGTGAACCTCCGCCCCAGTCTCAAGTCTTTTGCAGACTCAAACAGGTTTTTCTCTAAGATTGCCCTATATTTGACTCTATCCATCTTCCTAACCACTCTGACCAGCTTCCCTGTCCCTTCTGAAGAAAAGCATCCCCACAACATGATGCCACCACCATGTTTCACGGTGGGTATTGTGTGTTTATGGTGATGTGCAGTGTTCGTTTTCCAGCAACACATAGCATTTTGCTTTTATGCCATAAGGTTACATTTTGGTCTCATCTGGCCAGAGCTCCTTTTTCCCCATGTTTGCTGTGTACCCCACATGGCTTTTCGCAAGCTGAAAATAGGATTACTTATGGCTTTCTTTCAACAATGCCTTTCCTCTTGCCCCTCTTCCATATAGGCCAGATTTGTGGAGTGCTGTCCTGTGGACAGATTCTCTCACCTGTTACCAAAAATATATGAGAGTTAATTTATCTCAGACAATATTTGGGTTAATAATGAGAGTTCTATGACTGAATGAAAACTTTAACACAACAATCATTTATTTGTATAAGGTTTGCAAAGCCTACGTAATTTACAACAATCCAACTATTGTACATACTACAAAATGTAAAATATTCCTGGTTTAATTGAACAAATACTATGCATAGAGTATAGACTCATATCCACCCACACTATGACCCTTCAAAGAGAATATACAATGTACCTTTATTCCTTCATTATTACCCGTGGTGTGTCCTCTTGCTTTCCCATGCCAAACAGGAAGTCTCCTCTTTCCTCATATAGACCCATCTCCCATAGCCTTGTATAGGGCAATTCTCATTGGTTCAGCTATCATGCCCCATCACTTCCTCTGGGCGTATCTCGTTCAGGATAGGACCATTTCCCCCACCCATAGTTACGCCTCTTTCTAACCACTCCTCTCTGTGTGTGGGGGGGGGGTGCGTTTACTCCTCACTGTGGAGGAGCTCTGAAATGGCTACTTAAGATATGTAAGATGTGTCCTGGAAGCCTGTGGCCCCAGAAAGTCTAGCTTTCAAAGATGTAATCACCGGTTAATACTATCCGTAGTTGTTTATATGTAAACAGCAGTTGCCTGCATTTTAAATGGACTGGTTAAACCGGTTCCTATAACTGACTGCTAAAGGAAGTCACCCAGCTTCATATAATTGACAATCCTATCTCAACTAAATGTAAAATCCAAAACTCAATATCTCATACATGTATATATTTACATAAATATTTACAATCTCTACAATGGAGATTTATACATAATCTCATCATCATCACAACACGGAAAGGGAAATTACGCCTAAACTCCATATGGCAACACACCTGAGCTTTGGTTCCCTGCAGCTCCTCCAGAGTTACCATGGACCTCTTGGCTCCTTCTCTGATTAATGATCTCCTTGCCCGGCCTGTTAGTTTGGGTACGGCCATGTCTTGGTAGGTTTACAGTTGTGCCATACTCTTTTTCCATTTTTAGATGATGCATTGACCAGTGCTCTGTGAGATGTTCAAAGCATGGGATTTTTTTTTGTAACCAAACCCTGCTTTAAACACCGCTTTATCCCTGACGTGTCTGGTTTGTTCCTTGGCCTTTATGATGCAGTTTGTTCACTAAGGTTCTCTAACAAACCTCTGAGAACAGCTGTATTTATACTGAGATTAATTTACACACAGTTGGACTCTATTTACAGCTTAGGTGACTTCTAAAGGCAATTGGTTCCACTAGAATTTGGTTAGGGGTATAGGAGTAAAGGAGGCTTAATACAAGTGCATCCCACATTTTTCACATATTTGTAAAAAAAAAAATGTTGAAAACCATTTATCATTTTCCTTCCACTTCACAATTATGTGCCACTTTGCGTTAAACCCAAATAAAATACCTTTACGTTTTCGGTTGCAACATGACAAAATGTGGAAAATGTCAAGGGGTATGAAATACTTTCAAGGCACTGTATTTGTTGACAATGCAGCAATAAGCTGGAGCCATTCCTCTCTGCTTATGAATGGTCATGTGTGGTAAACGAAGAATCTTTGCACACGTGACTCTGCCACAAATAGGATCTGTAGGTTCATTGCCCAAAGAAACAGCACAGGGCAAAGGTGATGCTCTTGAAAGGTTTTGTTTTTATGTTCACAACTTTCCACTACACAGAAACATAAAGTAGCAGAAAAAAGACCAAGTAGTTCATTTAGCATGCCCCATTATTTGCCTAGATCTACAGTATGTTTGTCCCAAGGATGTTTGAATCCACTTACTGTTGAGTGAGTCTTTACTCCTGTTTCATTCCTCAGCACTTTCAGTGAAATAATACTTTCTATGACTAGTTTTACATTTTCCCCTTGCTAGTTTGAGATCAGATCCTAGTTGTCTTGATCTTGCTATTGAAAATACTGCTCGCCTGAACTTTAGTCACACCCTTAAGCACTTCAATACCGGGCACTTTCACCTCCCCTCCTGCCCAGGCCATTTTTCAGCCTTCAGCACTGTCGCACTTTGACTGACATGCAACATTGTACCCAAACTAAATTTGTATCATTTTGTTCACACAAATTGAGCTGTTTTTTTGTGGTATTTAGGGCTAGTACATTTTTGTCCAAAGAATTTTTGTACGATTTTGGTATTGTGTGTACACAACTTTCAACAGCCGATTCTGAATTTTCCTACAAAATTTCTTGAAGGGACAAACTCCAAAATTTTTCTTATAAAGAAAAAAACTGAACACTGTTTTCGTACGTTTTTGTACAAGAAAAATCAGAAAAGAAAATCAGAAAAAGACTACGCCAGATCAGAAGCAATAAACCAAAAAAAGGCCTTTGTCGTATGAGAATTTTCGTACAAATTTTCGTTAATCGGTTCCGATTTGCTGTGAAACAATGGGGAAAATTGGACAATCATTCGCCCAATTTTCTTATAGTGTGTACCCCACTCACATCACCACTGGGTTTTTTATTTTTTTCTAAATAAATGAAAAAGGACTGAAACGTATGAAGAAAAAAAACTTTTTTCTTTGTTTCTGTTGTAAAATTTTGCAAATAATCTTCATAAATTTAGCCCAAAATGTATTCTGCTACATTTCTGCGGTATAAATAACCCAAATCGATGTATATTATTTAGTATATAGGAAAGTTATAGTGTCTACAATATATGGTATATGTTTTTCTCCTTTTTATTTTATGCTTTTTTTTTTTTTTTTTAATACACTGACCAGAGCAATTTAATGTTACCATGGTAACATTGTACTATTCTGGGAAAGTGATCGGGATTTTTTTTTTTTTTTACACAATGCTTGCTAATAATGTATTACATTGCTATAAGCAAGCATTTTACTCAATGAAACTGATTCAGTCAGTCTGTTTTGTTGTGATTAGCTGTGGTTGGTCAAAGCTAATTACATGGTACAAATGGGCTTTGATTGGCCCTGTCTGTACCATGTGATCGAATTGACCAATCACAGCTAGCCACACATTTGTACACGTTTGATGGCTTGAAATGAAGCCATCCATGGTGTACAACTGTTATGTGACCTGCTGTGATATGTCACAGTTGGCACATGGTACTGGCAGCAAAACACTTACTCGGATCGGCTGTGGATGCAGGTGGTAACCGATCGTGCCAATGCGCAGCCCCATGAATGGCGCATCCTGACCAGATGTAATAAGATGCCCAGTCAGGAACGGAAAGTCACCACCCTGCCGTCATTTTGCTGTAGGCCGTGCGGCTAGTGGTTAATGTTTTTAAAGATTTGCAACATGTCTCCCCTTTACCTTCTTTTCTCAAGACTTTACATAAGTTCCTGGAGTGTCTCCTGATTTTCCTGGTTTTATCCCCCATTTTTGTTTCCCATCTATGGACTTGTTCTACACCATTCCGGCTGATTGGTTTGTTTCCAGAGGATAATCTCAACTTGTCCAATGAGAGCTGTACTCCCCCCCCCCCCCCCCCCCCCCAAGCTTGGACCTGCCTGACATGGACATGTTCATGGGCAAGTGAAGGCACACCCAGAAACAGATATTCAAATGAGTTCATTTTTTTCACAAGGGTTTGTAGATACCACAAAATAACATTCTTTTAAAAATATTTAGATTTTTTTTTTTTCTTATAGTGATGTTGCAATTTTAGATACAAATGGTGCTTCATGGAATTCTTTTATCCTTCTCAGCCTTCTATTTGAGATCCATCTTTTTACAGCAATATAGTATTGAGTTGTATGTTTTATGTTTTTTATGCCTCTGTCGTATTTGTTTCTGCAGAGTACTGAACATATTCGCACTTGAGCTATAGAATCAGTAACTGCTCGGTGTCTGATTATTGAAAACCGATAGTGTAATTATAAAGGCTCAGTAATCAATAGGTCTTTGATAATTATGTTTCTCTTAAATAACAAAACATTTTGGAGAATATAAACACTGGATCAATAAATTTTTAGCTAAATGACCATTATTTACAGCAGTTGATTTGTCCACTTACAAATTAGTACATCTATGCGTCAGTAGTCATCCTACTGTCCATACATGTTGTATCGACTGTAATTAGCTGTACTAGGTTTCTTCCATTCTCTTTGGCGTATGTTCATGTAGGGCTGCTTTACACATAGCATAGGGGTGATCGGCTTGCCAGTATTTCAAAAAAATATCCCAGAACACTTTACTGCTGAGGCTATGAACTAGGAGTAAGTGCTCTTTCAGCGCTTTTCCTTTATTCTGTCTTGTCCTTGCAATCTGATATAAAGGTTTGTTTAAAAAGGTACCTGTTTGGCTCAGAAACAGGAGTTTCAGACACAGAGACCTCCAGCCTTGAATCAATGGGTTTACAAATGTTTAAAACAAAAAAAAAAAAAAAATTCACTGCTAGAATAAAATAAGATAGAATCTCCAACTGCTTGCAATAAATGTCAATACACCTCTGCCCACATATAAATTTCAACATAAATTGCAGTGCTAAAATACATTTTTATATCAAAGTGTAAAACACAATTCGAATAAAGTGCTGTCATAATTAAGTCCAAAAAGGAACTGTAAATAGCAATAGTTTCCAAAGTGTCAGAATTCACAGAGACATCAATTCATCTTCCATACCAACACCACAGTGACCTGTTGTTAATACCAGAGTATTGTGAATCTCCTTCACCATATGAAAAAATGCACACTTCAAGGATGGGCTGCTAAGTGATGACCAGTAAAGAAGCTCAATTCACCGAACAACTGGGCATCAATCACGGCTTCCACTGGTCTCCACAGGTCGAGCCAACTTCTCCCTTAATCCTCCACTCAGAGCTGTCATCCACTCAATTGTTCATGAAGTAACCCCAGGCAGTCCTATCAGTGAAGCTGCATAGTACTGATTCTCAGAGCTTCCAGTGGTGTCTTGGCCTTGTAGCTGTTCATAGGGACCATTCTTCTCCGAGCCATGGATTTTGTCTTTTGGGCACTCCTTGTCTCCTTTCTGTGATGTCCCACCTTCACTGAATGTGCCCTTTTATTCTGGCCTTCTGATGGTGTATAAAATTTATTAAAGCAGGGCTTTACAATTGCGACCAAAAGTTTGGACATGGCGCCTTGGGTGCCACCCGAATTTTCCACACCCCCCCCCCCTTCTAGTTGACCCAGAAGTTGAGTGTGATGTAATTTCTGGGTCCCTGTCGACCGTTTTCAAATCCATCAAGGTCGGGAAAATATTTAATGCAGTGTGATGTGCATTACATTCAGTGAAGCACAGGGGAGACATGCAGGGTGTTTTAGACCCTGCATGTCTCATTAAAGACAACATGTCACCAAAAAAAAAAAATCATCACATAGGGGACTTTTTGTCATCTATGTGATGGGGGGAAAAAATGTTACTTTAAAAAAAAAAAACACTTTTAATTGTAAAAATATTTGTTACACCCAAGCACATACAATCCCCCCCCCCCAACCAACCAAAAAATTGAGCCCCCCCCCCCCCCATCCCAACGTATATATGCACGTACAAACGTAAATGCACGCGCCAGGCACATTTGCCTGAAAATGTCAATTGCGATACACTTTGCATATCGTCGTGGATGCCACAATGAAAGCAATAATTCTAGCACCAGACCTCCTCCTTAATGCTAAACTGATGACTTATAGGGGGCTTTTAAAGCCTCGCCTATGAAAAATGTAGGGTACTGGCATGTTTAAGGTTTGACATGTTGGATACTAGCTATACACTTGGTGCAACCTTGGCTTTTATATTTTACCAAAAAATGGGGTAAATTATTGCAATTTCATGCCCCCTTAAAGTACCTTTTTAATGTTTTTTTCTTTTTTTTACTGTTTTGCTTCCTAGACCTTTGCGGAAATATCGTGTGACATAAAAACTGGAACTACTACTATGTTTGTTCTCTAGGGTGTCTGCTTTCAGAAAAGATATATAGTGTTTGGGGGTTTAATGTAATCTCCAGCTTAAAATACTTTTTTAAATGTGTGCAAAAAAGGCAAATACGGCTCTGGCATCAAAAGTGCTAAAGGAGAATGTTAAATTTTTAAATTTTTTCAATTTTTTAAACATTTTTTGATAGTTAAAAGAAAACTGGCTGCTAACTTTTTTTTTTTTTTTAGATGACTCCTAGAGTCAAAGCAAATTTTTTAGGCCCTGCGTTAAAGGCTCCATCAGTAAAATCTCTGCACCAGATGCCAGCTACTCCCACCTTCCACAGACGTTATTTGGGATTTCAGCCTTCCAGATGGATTTCTTACATCGATATATTGAGAAGTCAATGTACTGAGGAAGTGCAGAGACAGCATTTTGAATTCTAGATAATTCTGTTCTGACTGGTTCCATTTAGATTCTGCTAGCGCTCTTCTCAACATGGTGTCTCCGCACTATTAATGAATTCCCCTCAATCTATCAAAGGGGAAATCCAACTGGAAGGCTGACATCCCAAATAATGGCTGCAGAAGGTGGGAGGAGCTGGCAACTGAGGTGCAGAGATCCTACTAATAGAGCCTTTAACTGATATCATACACCAGCAGATCACAGAAAGGAGAGGAGTAGTGACCAAACGGCAGAATCAGAGAAGACCGGTCACTATGAGCAGCTACAAGGCCAAGACACCACTGGAAGCTCTGGGGATCAGCTCTATGCAGCTGCACTGATAGGAGTGTGTGGCATTACTTCATAAGCATATAAGTGGATTACAGCTCTGAGTAGAGGATTAGGGGAGAATTTGGCTGGACCTGTGACTGATGCCCAGTAGATGGATGAATCAAGCTCTTTTACTGCTCATCACTTGGCAGCTCATCCTTGGCGTGAGTGTGCATTGAATACTGACACACTTTGGACACTATTGCTATTTACAGTTTCTTTATGGACTTTATTGTTATAGCGTTTTATTCTAATTTTGTTTTACACTTTGATATAAGGCTGAGAATAGAGGGAGCTGAAGGGAAGAGTATAACTCTTTTAAGGGTAAAATGAGCAGTTTATCTTTCAACTTCCCTTCAAATGCCTCTGCTGACTCCAGGAGAGGAGGGCATAATCACGAATCCCTCACTGGAAGTTCCTGTGTCTGAATTAACTATTTTATCAGAAAAACAGGTCCCCGTAAGCAAAGGTACGGAGGGTGCACAGGTCCTCTAAGCTAGTTACTCACAGTAGTGTCTTGGGGACTATAGTTCCATCTCTGCCATATACAATAGACTAGACAAAGTCATCGTGTAATCATGTGAAATAGCCGTAATTAATACACAATTTTTCCCAGTGTTTAAATAACACATAATCTTGTACACAGTGCCTAGTAGCAAACCTTAAAGGGGATGTCAACCTGATTTATGAAATTTGACCTGGGCATATATCATGCATATATCTGTAGTGTTTACTTCTCTTTTTAAAGCTCTGAGTCCCGTAGCTTTGTCCTGTTCTGTTCTTCTGGTATCGGCATGATAACTTCTGACAAGTTCTCCATCAACTGAGATAAAAGCAGGCTGACTTTTGTGTCGGGGTCGGTGCTCAAAATAGATTACCAGACAGCTGGTCTTATCGCAGCACAGCCCTGCATGTGTCTGCTTATGTGGAGAGGGGGTGTGTGCCTTTCCTCCAATCAGCTGCCTCACAGTGTATGGCCAAACCTCCCTCCCACAGGTGGTGATTCAGGAAGAGAAAATTTTAACAGGATGTACACATTCTAAACAGTATCAAAAACTGAAGACAGCACATATACAAATAAAACTTATGTAGGGATTTTTGTTTCATATCTGTGTATCATCTGAGGCTGTTCACTTCACATCCACTTTAAATGACAGGCTACCTTATGGAGTTTATCACTATGTTTCTGCATTTTGCTTCAGCTTTTATAAAGGGTTATGAAAGCCTGAATATTTAATTTGTGATCTTACCTAACAGTGGGTGAGTGTTATGCCATGTTTTTAAAGGGAAAAAATATAGTTTTTTGACCAAATTGGAAAAATGTGTTCTACTTATTCTACACAGTATTTTATTTTGCTTAAGTGTATTTAAAGAGCTAAACTTAGAAAAAAAATAAAAAATAAAAAACAGCCTACTGGGAATTGGATTCTAGGACCGTTCACTATTACCCTCTGACATACATGCTTCCCTTTATAGACTGCACTGACGTTTGCAGCCTCCAGCCTCTGCCATTTTCTTTTTTTTTTTTTTTTCTTTTTAGCCATGTATTAATGTCTATGAGGAGGCTAAATTGATGTGACTGACAAGTGTGAAGAACTAAGTGAATGAGTAAAAATGGGCACTGAGTGAAACACACATTACTGAACAAACATTTGCAGTCCGTTTTTATTTGTTGCCAACATAATACAATTTTTTTTCCAAAAAAGAGAATCGATAGTATAGTAACACAACATAGACTAAAAAAGTATTTACAGTGCCTTGAAAAAGTATTTATACTAGGGATCGACCGATTATCGGGCCTATATGCACTTTCCCCGATATATCGGAATCGGCCCCTGAGGTGACCGATATTGCCGTTATTTCGGGAAAGTGCTTGTACCAGAGGGATGCCTGCAGCTAGAGGCATCACCCCGGTACTGGTGTCCATAGCCGACGGTCGGCTGTCTTGTAATGACAACCAATGCAGCTGAGAAGCCGCTCGGCTGTCATAACAAGGAGCGGGAGGGGACGTACCCCCCCTCCCGCCACCCTCCATCCCACCGGGAGACCCGGGGAGCCAGCCTGCATGGCTGCCTAAGAGAAGACCCGATCAAAGCCACATTCGGCTCGGATCGAGACTCCATGTAAAAACCCAGAAGTGATGTTATGATGGTACTCAGCGCCAAATTTGAAAAAATTACAGCATTCAAAACAGCCAAACTTGGCATTTTGAATGCTTTTAAGTGCAAAGGAGGGGTTTGGGGTCATTTAGACCCCCCCCAGATCTCTCCACAAGAGTACCAGTCAAAAAAACATTTTTAATGTACGAAAATATCGACCGATACTGATTGGCAGTGACCAAAATATCAGTATCGGCAATAAGAAAACGATATTGGTCGATCGCCAATTCATTCCCCTTGAAATGTTCCCCATTTTGTCATGTTACAACCAATAACATAAGTATTTTATTGGGATTTTATGTGATAGACCAACCCAAAGTGGCACATAATTGTGAAGTGAAAGGAAAATGATAAATGGTTTTCAAATTTTTTTATAAATATCTGAAAAGTGTGGCGTGCATTTGTATTTAGCCCCCTGAGTCAATACTTTGTAGAACCACCTTTTGCTGAAATTACAGCTGCAAGTCTTTTTGGGTATGTCTCTACCAGCATGGCACATCTAGAGGGACATTTTTGCCCCTTTTTATTTTTTTTGCAACATAGCTCAAGCTCTGTCAGATTGGGGATGGAGAGCGTCTGTGAACAGCAATTTTCAAGTCTTTGCACAGATTCCCAACTGGATTTATGTTTCAATGATTTTTATTGAATTTTTGTAGAAAAAAAAAAGGTTTAACAGTGCAAAATGAGCCAACATGGCTCAACCATATCCTTTGTAGGCAGTACATCACACAGAATACACGAAGTATAAAGATGCCCATTCAGGTAAGTGCAATATCAAAAATCAGAAATCGAAAAAAAACTAGAGACATGAACAATAGAGGTTGGCCAGGCATCTGTTAGATGAAGTGAAAACATGAAGACATTGCCCCCGCTTTATAACACTAAAGGTCAGAGGGTCCGAGCCCAACACCCCCCCGGCGCCCCTTGCGGGAACACACTGCGTCCTTGAGAGGAGACGGCCCCAGACCCCAATACTGAGCCCACTACTAGAGGGGGCAGTAGCCCTCTATCCGTGCACTATCAGAGATAAAAAGAAGAAAAGAGAAAGGAGTGGAGGGAAAAGGACAAGACTAAGGGAAGATGTAAGAAAAATCAGAAGAAGGTAGCAAAAGTGGGGTGGGGGGAAAGAGGAAAGAAACATCAGCGGCTGGTTAGGAAGGGAAGGGTCGACATCCAGGTCCCGCACACCTCAGTGGGGCAGATCCCCCAAACATCCTGTCCAAGGTGACCAGGGCACCCGACCTCCCCTAAGGGGGGCCGGCCAGATACCTTATCCAGGGGTCCCATGTTTTGTCATCCCAACTGGATTTAGGTCTGGATTTTGACTGGGCCATTCTAACACATGAATGTGTATTGATCTAAACCATTCCATTGTAGCTCTGGCTGTATGTTTAGGGTCGTTGTCCTGCTGGAAGGTGAACCTCCGCCCAAGTCTCAAATCTTTTGCAGACTCTACAGGTTTTCTTCTAAGATTGCCCTGTTTTTTGCTCCATCTATCTTCCCATCCACTCTGACTAGCTTCCCTGTCCCTGCTGAAGAAAAGGATTCCCACAACATGATGCTGCCACCACCATGTTTCACGATGGGGATGGTGTGTTCAGGGTGATGTATCATGTTAGTCTTCCGCCATACATTGCGTTTTGCTTTTAGGCAAAAAAGTTCAATTTTGGGCTCATCTGACCAGAGCACCTTCTTCCACGTGTTTGCTGTGTCCCCCACATGGCTTCTCGCAAACTGCAAATGGGACTCCTTATGGCTTTCTTTCAACAATGGCTTGCTTCATGCCACTATTCCATAAAGGCCAGATTTTTGGAGTTCATGACCAAGTTATCCTGTGGACAGATTCGCCCACCTGAGCTGTGGATCTCTGCAGCTCCTCCAGAGTTACCATGGGCCTCTTGGCTGCTTCTCTGATAAATGCTTTCCTTGCCCGGCCTGTCAGTTTCGGTGGAGTGCCATGTAGTGGTAGGTTTGCAGTTGTGCCATTGTTGCCTAGGTTATATGTAAATGTGCATACACCCCAATCATTGTAGTAGTATGCACCTATAAACATCTAGATCCTGAGAGATCTTACACAAAAGAGGTAGTTCCATCCGCAATACACATTTATTGAAAGGGTTACATAATATATACAAATCACACACTAAACAGTATTTACAACACATTAACAGTATAAATCCCCTGGCTTATATGATATTTACAAATTACCCACAATAGCCATATTTACAATACAATGTATGTATAAGCAGGGAGTCAGTTTACCTTTCCACTTCAGGTTGGGGCATGGTGCCTGCCGTGTGTTCAAACACAAAAGAGAGAGATATAGCTTGGTGACCAAGCTTTCTATCCCCCCTCCTTCATGTTACTGTGACTCACATAACTCTCCCTAATTGGTCACTGTACCTAGAAAATGTATATTGGGCACAGCCTGATTGGATGAGTCAAAGAAGGCTGCTGTTTACTACATGTAGGGATCAGGGTAAACAAAAGGCCAACCTTTGAACTGGAACTAATTACAATAACACCAACACAACACACCGTGCTTGTCATCCATTTCCTTCTAACTGAAATATATTTCTAATTACAATAATATTTATAGCTTTTAATGGAGATTTCGCATAAACCTATTATGTAACAGCCACACTCTTTCCATTTTCAGATGATGGATTGAACAGTGTTATGTGAGAGATTTTTTTATAATCTAACCCTTCTTTAAACTTCTCAACAACTTTATCCCTGACCTGTCTGGTGTGTCCCCTGCCTTCATAATGCCGTTTGTTTACTAAAGGCCCGTACACACGTACCGATCGTCGGCATACAAACGTCGGCGGACGAAAGATCTGCCGATTGTACGCGTGTTAGTATGGTGCCTCCAACAGATGTCTGCGCACAATCATGTTTGCAAGTCTTTCGTGCAAACATGAAAATTTTTGTCTGCGGACACCAGAACGGACGATTGTTCGCCTGTCAGTACAGAATTCGGCCGACAGACCGCAGATTTGCAAGACTGGGCATGCTCAGAAAATTAAAAACACAGGGAAAGTTAACCATTACATGACATCACTTCTGCAGTCAGCTGAAGTCTGCAGACAAAATTCTTGTGCTGTCCTTGTGCTGTCTTTGCACTTTTCAACAGACACCGACATCCCGGGGAGAAAAGACGAACATTTGTATGACGACGATCTGCGTGTGTGTACGGGGCTTTAGGTTCTCCAACGTCTGACGGCTTCACAGAACAGCTGTACTGAGATTAAATTACACATAGAGGTGGACTCTATTTACTAATTAGGTGACTTCTGAAGGCAGTTGGTTCCACTAGATTTTAGTTAGGGGTATCAGAGTAAAGGAGGCTAATTACAAATGCACACCAGACTTTTTAAAAATGTATTTGTAAAAAGATTTAAAAAACATTTATCATTTTCCTTTAACTTCACAATTAAGTGCCACTTTGTGTTGATCGATCACATAAAATCCCAATAAAATACATTTACGTTTTTGGTTGTAACATGACATGTGGAAAATCTCAAGGGGTATGAATACTTTTTCAAGACATTGCAGTTAAACCAACGCATCCTAAATATTTGAATCTGTTCCAAGAAGCCTGTAATATTTTTTCAGAAATCATGCTTCACTCTATTAATGTTGTCATGGATAGAGTGAGCAAGGTTTTCATATTTGCTGCAAGACATCAAATTCACTGAGATAAAAATGTAAAAAATACTTATTTATTAAGCAAACAATGATTTTAGACAAAATCTAAATTACTACATATATATTAGTGCAGATGTGCTGCACATAAGGCAAACGTGTACATGCAGGCATTTTTTATTAATGATTGTTCAAGACACTGTTCGCCCTTTTGGATTTAAATCTGCTTTAACTTTAGTTGTTTAACTTCACAAAGTAGTAATTTTTGCTTTTGTGCACTCCATCCACCATTCTGTAAGTACTGTTCTCTCCTTCCTAGTCAACTGATGTGGAAATGGCTTTTGGCTGATCTCAGATGCTCATGATTATGTGATGGAAGCGTCAATGATAGTCCTAAAAATAAACCCACAAAACATTCACATGATAGTTGGTGTGTAACATTGAGACAAGGTTACTTCTTCTGAAATATTGCCAAGATTTAACTTTGCCAGAAGAATTGCGTCTAGGACACATTACTGATTAATATGCTGTAGGTGACTGGGGCAAGAGAATCACTAAATATGAATCTCAGAAGAGTGAAAGTCACTGAAACAAACATTGATTTGTCCTTGTTAAGCCGCCCTAGAAAAGCCCTGTTTACACTTTGTTCTAAGCGGTGGCTAAAACGTTTAGCAATATTAAAGTACTGATTAAGCAAACTCTTTCAAAGGCACGTCTTGATGCACCCTGTTATAATTCAGTTCATTCTTTTAATCAAGCTAAAAGATCTCTATGGGTTTAATATTTGTAATCTTCATTTAGGTACTCGAAGGTTTAAGTGTCTCTTATTTTTAAATTGAAAAAAGTGTTTATTTCTCTTAGGAGAGGATGATGTTCTCAGTCCTCCTCATGATACAAGCACAGGACTAGAGGAAGTCATGGAGCAGCTTAACAACTCCTTCCCCACTGCAAGAGGTAAGAACAGCCAGCGAAGAAAACATAGTAATCTGATTGCTATCACCTCCAATTCATCTGGATAAGTGAAATTAAGGTGGATAACCCTTCCCACCACCTTTTTTTAAGACATATTGGCATATTGAAAGGAGGTACAAATATTTTTACACAGTGTAGTATTCTTTTCTTTCAATTTTTCGCCACATACACTGACCAGTTGTTATATAATCCTTACTTGAAAATATTTAATATTATTGTTCTATGGGCATCTATGAAACACATTTTTATTGCTGTGTTTTCATGGCATCCTTTAAACAGTGAGTAACCATATGCATTTGAATAGAAAATTCCTTTGCAGAAAATAAAGACCTTGCTTACACTTGTATTAATAAATCACCGGGCAGTTAAGGGCAGAAATCATGTTGTTTTTCTTGGTTGAGGGAGAAGGCCAGTGCGCTGTGAAGAAAGAGTAAGAACTAAGGTAAAACGGTAACCTTTCAATAACTTAAAAAGAAAAAAAAACACAAAAAAAGTTCAAGCGCTAGTCCTAGATGCATGTTCCTGCTAAGTTATAAACCCAGATGTTGTTGTGCTGTAGAAAAAGTACATCAATTGCACCACGGCTGCCCTATCCTTAACACGGGATGGTGTTTAAAAACAGTTGAGACAAAAAAGGATGGCTCTCTTGTGTGCACATATGGTTAATCACTGTATGAGTAATGGACCAAAAATAGTCTCAAGATGAGCTATAAAGGTTTAATAAACATAAGTCAAATGAAATTAAAATAAATAATCTTCCAAACCAGTCCCTGAAGCCTGCGAGTCTCCTTGGGGTGCTGTAGGGATCCCTGGTGGTTAATAGGGGAATCCAATGACAAACCGGTAACCCAAGATGAAAAAATGTACTCCCAGATGATGTGTCTCAGCCTCACGGTGGTGAAGGCTCACTCGGTCCTGTGTGTGGCCGCTACACTGAACTGGAGCCGATGCGGTCTCCATAGCGGAGTCCTCCGTAGGGACCGGAAATGGCGCATAGGTGACGTCACTGGAAGTGACGACGAGGAGATAAACAGAAAGCAGGGCTGGATAGTGGAGATTTCACGAAAGCTTCTAATAGCTTCTGGTTGCAGCAACTACATGTTTCGCTTTACCAAGCTTTGTCAAGTTGCGGCAACTGGCAACCGGAAGCATTAAGAAGCCAAAACGTGGGCGGGATTAGACCAAGCGGCCAATGAAAACCACATTAACAATATGAGGGAGGAGAAAGCAAAAAAGAAAAAAAAAACAACAAAAACGGGATTACCAAAGCAACCCAGAGGTTATAGGAGATCCGATATGCTCCATGAATATATAAATAACGATAATAAATAAATGGCCACCAATGTATCATATTAATATATTACAAAAACAATTGCAATTCCTAATATAAAATCTGAAGTGATTAAAAAGAACACTGCATGGTCAATAGCTATACATAACATGTTTAAATGGCATCGTGCTCCTATGGGTGACTCTTCATATAAATATAAAACCACTCTCTAAAATCCTTCATGTTAAATATAAAACCATATAACAACATGATTATATATATATATACACTTAAATACAATCCATATATAAATGTTAATTTTAAATTTAAAGGTAAAAATTAGCAATAAAAAGAAAAAAGGGGAAGAGAATGCATTAAGACACCACTCCAATATTTCTGGTATATAGATCAAACCACACTGTTGACCTCCAATTCTTTATTCAAACCATTGGGCACTAAACGATTGAATTTGTAAATCCAATATACTTCTCTTTTACACAAAAGGGAGAAGCGTTTGTTATCGGTTAAAGTACCCTTTGGGATGGTTTCAATGGCCATAACCTCAAGTTGTCTAAAGCTCTTATTGTGCATTTTTAGGAAATGGCGAGGAGCGCTGTGTTTATCGCACCCCTTTGGAATAAATCTGCTATGTTCCCCTATGCGTTTACGTAAAGTACGCATAGTGCGCCCCACGTATTTCAATAACTTTGCACTTACCATGATTTGGTTCTTTTTTTTTTTTTTTTTTTTTTTTTTTTTTTTTTGCGTTTTCTCTATAGATTCTCTATCTTTTCTCTATCTTCCATAGAATTATTCTCTGTCTTCAATAGAGTTGCATATTCCTGTTTGCTGACTTTCTATTTTTATTCTTTTATTGGTATTTTTTTTCAGGTTTTTATTGGGATTTATCCTATTTCATAAACTTTTTAGAAGTATCTTCTTGCATGAAAGAGCCAGCTTTTCCCACCTGAGCACCTAATACATCAGTTATAGCCATGTACCACAAATAAGGTATCCCTGGGGTACTGTCATTATTACTGTACAGCTTCTCTAGTTCTGCCCCTAGCTACTGGAGTAGATTTTTTGTGTTTTTTCTTTTAGAGGTATGAAGCCACACCATATTTTCCCCAGTGTTGTGGCTGGTAAAGAAAATTGCACTGTCACTTCCAACAGGGTGAAAATGTTTAAGCCCAGGAGCCAAAAGTGCTCATATTAGGAAGACACTGTGCCATTTCACAAGCAGTATTGACTTTACTCTATTGTTGCTTTGCTATCAAAGGGAAAAGCATTAAAGGACTAGAAAGATTTCTGTGGTAAATGTGTTATCCTTTGCATCCAAGCAGAACATGCTTTTTATGCTCTAATCTTTCATCATATAAATTAAATCTTTTGTTTGTTTGATTGCTGTAGATGGCACAGAATCTTTCCCATCTTCTATTTTATATACATAATTTCTGATAACTGATTTCAGCAGATTTATGTGAACCAATCTGCAGTGCATTGCAGTAAGTGTCTGTAGCCCCCAGTCCCTACAACATTGAAACTGTTATATTGTCTAATCGTAAAATAAAACCATATTCTGGAGAATACTGTTATGTCCAAGAACAGGTTTATCTACTAATTTTAAGGTACATCTAAAGCCAATCATACAAGTACAGAATAATTAAAAGAAAAGAAAGTGGAAAGTAAAAGACTGCAGTCACCTAAACAAGTGGCCTCATTGAAACCTTTTACTTGTTGCTCTTGTTACCCGAAAGATATGAGATTTAATTTACCTCAGACAATATTTGGGTTAAAAATGAGAGTTCTTTGACTATGAATGAAAGCTTTAAAACAGCAATTATTTATTGGTATATAGTTTGAAAGCCTAAATTAATTTACAACAATCTATGGTACATACAACAAAATGGAAAATATTCTTAGTTTAAATGAACAAATAGAGTATGATACTCATATAGGAACACAGACACAAAGAGGACAAGCCATGTATACCGTAAACGTTTTTAGTTACCCTTCACTTGAGTGTTTCCTCCTGTTCTGCCATGCAAAAACAGGAAGTCCCTCTATTTCCACCTTTGCTAATATAGAACCATATTGCATAGCCTTGTATAGGGCTATTCTGATTGGTTCAGCTATCCTGCCCTGTTCCTCCCTCTGGGCGTATCTCGTTCAGGATAGGACAACTTCCCCCACCCCTAGGTTAGCATATTTCAGCCCCTTGCTAACCACTCCTTTCTGTTGGGGGGAGAACCTGTTAATTTACTTTGAAAATGATAATTAAGATGCAGGGTTCATCTCCCGGGCCCATTGTCCAACCCTTCAACCGATAGTCAATCTTCATTGCATATCTTAATGAGAGTTCTTTGATATGGAGACTTAACTAAGGGCGGACATGACATGATCTATTCATCCTATAGCATAGGCCCCAGGATGTCTGGCTCTCCGTAAATTAAATTACAGGGTGATACTATCAGTATGTGTTTAAATGTAAATAGCAGGTGCCCCCTGGTAGCTCAGGCATGCATTTTAAATGGACTTGTTAATCATGTTCCTACTACTGACTGCAGACTGAAGTCACACCACTTCATATAATTGATAATCATATCTCAACTAAATGTACAATCAAAACTCAATATCTCGTACATATATATTTACATTAATATTTACAATTACTGATGGAGATTTATACATAACTCCTCATCATCACAACACGGTAAGGGATATTACACATAAACTCATAAGGCAACACTCTGGTGGTAACTTAAATTAGAATTCCATGCTATAACAAACTAAGTTTAAAATGCCTCCCACCCCCCTTGTAACTCCTGTTCTAGCTACCCTGTAAAAGGTAAGTGCCTATACTTACCTATCGTCAGGGTGCTCTGGTCTATTCACATGGTCTCCCCAGCAGCCAGCTTCAGTGAGAGCAGAGAGTGTCGGCTTTGGATGTAATGCCTGGGTGCTCTGAGAATAGGTAAGTATAATGGCGCTTTTCCACTGCATGGAACCGTAACGGTTCGGCACGCTTTTGTGCTTTTCCACTGCTGGTACCACATGGTATAGTGTCGGAACGGTTCGGTACGGTACGGTATAGGTTTTGCTTTTCCACTGCATGGAACCGAATGGTACGGTACGGCTCTGAAAAAACAGTACCTACTCGATTGTGTTTCTAACAGGTACCAAACTGGTACCATATCCCACAATCCTTTGCATGCAGTCACTACTAGCCACTGATTGGTCAGAGAATCCCACCCACCCCGTTGTTATCCCACCCACTTAACTTTGGTACTACTTTAGTGGAAAAGCAAACCTATACCGTACCGAACCGTTCCAACACCGTACCATGCGGTACCAGCAATGGAAAAGCAAACCGGGCCGAGTAGAGCCGAGCCGGTACTTGCAGTGGAAAAGTGCCATAAGTATCTTCCTTCTGTGGGGTAGTTAGAATAAGAGTTAAAAGGGGGTAGGAGCAGTTTTAAGCTTATTTCGCCTGGACTTTCACTTTAACCACTTGGCCATTTTTTGCGATGCGTCACTGCGTTACTTTACCTGACAATTGCGGGGTCATGCAACGCTGTACCCAAAAAAAAAATTGTGGTGTTTGATCACCTCTGTGTTTTTTAATTTTTTTTGCGCTATAAACAAAAAACAATTTTGAAAAAAAAAAAATATATTTTTTACTTTCTGCTCTAAAAGATATCCAATAATAAAATGTAAAGAAAAATCGAATTTCCTCATAAATTTAGGCCAATATGTATTCTACTACAAATGTTTTTGGTAAAAAAAATCACAAAGTGTATGATTGGTTTACGCGAACGTTATTGTGTCTTCAAACTATTGGATATATTTATGGAATTTTTATTAATTATTAATTTAGTAATGGGGGCGATCAGCGACTTATAGCGGGACTGCGATATCGTTGCAGACAATCGGACACTAACTGACATTTTGCGTAAACCAGTGACACTAATACAGTGATCAGTGCAAAAAATATGCACGTCACTGTACTAATGACACTGCATGGGAAGGAGCCTAGCCAGTGTTTTTTTGGACGGTGTTAGGTGCTTTTAGTAAGGGAAGAGATGGATTTTGTTCCCTGCTTTGGAACATAAAATCCATTCCTTCCCACTTTCGGAACCGAGATCTGCCTTGTTTACATGGGCAAATCTCAGTTCTGCTTGTGTTACCTATGATTGGCCGGTGTCGGCGGGTATCCAGTGCTTGGCACCTGCAGATCTGCTTCTGCCATGAATAATCACAGCAGAAGCATCCCACCCCCTGCAGGTGGAAGTAATCAGTGTCAGAATCAAGTATATACAGTGCATTTCGAAAGTATTCGGCCCCCTTGAAATTTTCGACCTTTTGCCACATTTCAGGCTTTAAACATAAAGATATAAAACTGTAATTTTTTGTGAAGAATCAACAAGTGGGACACAATCATGAAGTGGAACGAAATTTATTGGATATTTCAAACTTTTTTAACAAAAAACTGAAAAATTGGGCGTGCAAAATTATTCAGCCCCCTTAAGTTAATACTTTGTAGCGCTACCTTTTGCTGCGATTACAGCTGTAAGTCGCTTGGGGTATGTCTCTATCAGTTTTGCACATCGAGAGACTGAAATTTTTGCCCATTCCTCCTTGCAAAACAGCTCGAGCTCAGTGAGGTTGGATGGAGAGCTTTTGTGAACAGCAGTTTTCAGTTCTTTCCACAGATTCTCGATTGGATTCAGGTCTGGACTTTGACTTGGCCATTCTAACACCTGGATATGTTTGTGAACCATTCCATTGTAGATTTTGCTTTATGTTTTGGATCATTGTCTTGTTGGAAGACAAATCTCCATCCCAGTCTCGGGTCTTTTGCAGACTCCATCAGGTTTTCTTCCAGAATGGTCCTGTATTTGGCTCCATCCATCTTCCCATCAATTTTAACCATCTTCCCTCTCCCTGCTGAAGAAAAGCAGGCCCAAACCATGATGCTGCCACCACCATGTTTGACAGTGGGGATGGTGTGTTCAGGGTGATGAGCTGTTTTGCTTTTACGCCAAACATAACGTTTTGCATTGTTGCTAAAAAGTTAGATTTTGGTTTCATCTGACCAGAGCACCTTCTTCCACATGTTTGGTGTGTCTCCCAGGTGGCTTGTGGCAAACGTTAAATGACACTTTTTATGGATATCTTTAAGAAATGGCTTTCTTCTTGCCACGCTTCTATAAAGGCCAGATTTGTGCAGTATATGACGGATTGTTGTCCTATGGACAGAGTCTCCCACCTCAGCTGTAGATCTCTGCAGTTCTGAGTGATCATGGGCCTCTTGGCTGCATCTCTAATCAGTCTTCTCCTTGTATGAGCTGAAAGTTTAGAGGGACGGCCAGGTCTTCGTAGATTTGCAGTAGTCTGATACTCCTTCCATTTCAATATTATCGCTTGCACAGTGCTCCTTGGGATATTTAAAGCTTGGGAAATCTTTTTGTATCCAAATCCGGCTTTAAACTTCTCCACAACAGTATCTCAGACCTGCCTGGTGTGTTCCTTGTTCTTCATGATGCTCTCTGCGCTTTAAACGGACCTCTGAGTCTATCACAGTGCAGGTGCATTTATACGGAGACTTGATTACACACAGGTGGATTTTATTTATCATCATTAGTCATTTAGGTCAACATTGGATCATTCAGAGATCCTTACTGAACTTCTGGAGAGAGTTTGGTGCACTGAAAGTAAAGGGGCTGAATAATTTTGCTCGCCCAATTTTTCAGTTTTTTATTAACAAAGTTGGAAATATCCAATAAATTTCATTCCACTACATGATTGTGTCACATTTGTTGTTGATTCTTCACAAAAAATTTTATATCTTTATGTTTGAAGCCTGAAATGTGGCAAAAGGTCGCAAAGTTCAAGGGGGCCAAATACTTTCGCAAGGCACTGTTTATGTGATTCTACACAGGAGAGCCACCCTGTAGCAGTAAAACTGCTATGGGGCTTGCTTTAAGTGGTTAAAACTTTTTTTTTTTTTCACATTTAGTCATAGAGGTGATGTTCACCAGGACCAATGTAGCGTGAGGCATGGTTCACATTATTGCAATGTGATTTTCATCTGTGTACAGGTGCGATTAGGTATTGCAAACTCATTGCGCTTTTAAGCCTGTACCTTTTTTTACGTAATTTTATCATGAACTACTACTATTAAGAGGCCAATGGTTTCCCTGGGAGGAGAGTTCAGGGTTAAATAAACATAAAATCACTTTCCAAACATCAGAATTGCATGTACATGCAACGTCTGTGTGTTTCCATTGAAGTCTGTGTGGCCAAAATGGCACTGGAATTGCACCAAAGTAGCATAGGACCCTTTTACAAAATCAACAATGAGTTACATTGTTGTGACTAGGCAACATTCAAAACAATGTAATTTCCACTGCCATGCAATTCTGTACAATTTAGATCACATCAGAAATTGCACTAGTGTATACCAGCCTGAATCTCTAGTGAGGACACAGTCAGACACAGGTACTAACCCCACACCACTCTATTAAAGATTAAAAAAAAAAAAAAAAATGGCTACACGTATAATTTTAGATTTGCAGTTTTCTTCTAGAATGTTAGGGGCGGCACTCACTGCCTGATCCCATCCTGTTAGTGTAGGTTTTGAGAGAGAGAAGTGATATCCCGGAAAAAACAAACCCTTAAACAGGCCATTGGTTGCAGTGGTTTTACTAGATATTTGCACCTTTGAAAAATATTAACTATATACAGTGTGTATGTATATAAATAAATATATATATATATATATATATACACACACACACAATATATTTTATATGGTCTGTAAGTGATATTTGGCTACTGGGATAGAATATTTCCTCCCTGTGTTTTTAGATTATGTTGTGTGAAATTATGCAAGGACATTGCGTCTAATGTCTATCCTCCATATTTTTCAATGCAAAGTCCAGAATCTCTGTAGAACACAGCACAATTACATCTGCTACAGTGAACTATTACAGCTGTTGTGTTAAATCAAAACAGATGTCAAAGCCAGAGGTCTGCTGTTTAGGGGAAATATGTGATTAAACACCACCTCAATCATTTATTTAACCCTGACAGATTAAAAAAAAAAACTATTTGGTTAAAGTGTAAGTGTAGACAAATGGCTGTGTACGCAGTTGAAATGCATGTTTGTGAACTGGTTTACATGCCCAAAATTGCAAGTCTTCTAACTCAGACATTACTGCCAGACAGTACGCAAAGGCCTCCCCATCTACTTTTCTGCACATTAAACATTAGAACTTGGTCAAAGCTGCAATCTGATAGTGATGGAACAGCATCTCACTAATTTTGTCATCTGGGTTCTTTTCATACAGTCAGCTCCATTTGTTGTGTTCACAGCACTGCAGTATACGCAGTTAAGCCTTATTGCCGATCAGCACTGCTCCTTTTCTCTGCTTGTCTACTGGGTATTACAGTAGGTAGGGTAGAGTCCAAATAATGTGAAATAATATTTTAATTCTTTGATTTAACCCCTTTGTGACCAATGTCAAAAACAAACCTTAATGCCCAAGCCCAATTTTGCAACTTGGACACGTGTTAGTATAACTGTACATAAAGAAACTGCTTAGTTTATCCAGGAGGATTATACCAATTTTTTTTTTGTCAGGACAAATTGGGCGTTCATTTGCTAGCAAAGGTTAATGGATCTCTCTGGAAAGGAGAACTGGCCCAAAATAGTATAAAATATTATTGGTTTTAATTTCGCCTTTTTTTTTTAGGCCATTAGGGCCCACTATAAAAAAAAAAAAAAAATTGTCCCAGGCTCAATAAAATCAGACAATAGAAGATTGAAAAAACATTGCCTAGTCTGAGGAGTCTTTATTTCAGCTGCGACATTCAGATTGTCAGAATTTAACCTAAACGGCATGAAAGCATGGATCCATCCTGCCTTGTGTTTGTAATGGTGTGGGGGATAGTTTCTTGGCACACTTTCAGCCCCTTAGTACCAACTGAGCATCATTGAAATGCCACGGCCTACCTGAGTATTGTTGCTCACCATGTCCATCCCTTTATGACTACAGTGTACCCATCTTCTGATGGCTACTTCCATCAGGAAAATGCACCATTTACAAAGCTCATATCATCTCAAACTGGTTTATTGAACATAATGAGTTCACTGTACTCCAATGGCCTCTACAATCACCAGATCTCAATCCACTAGAGCACCTTTGGGATGTGGTGAAACGGGAGATTCGCATCATGGATTTATGCAGTATCCGAAGTTGGTATATTTTATATATCCACTCTTATCGCCTAATGAAGAGTTTATTGAAATGCATTGGGACCTCCACAAGATTAAAGGAGAATAAGAGCCAACATTTTTTTGGCTCTACTTCTCCTATGGATCACAGGTGGTGCTGTTTGTTCTACACCCCTGTGACTAGCTGATGTCACAGAGCCGGTCCAGGCTCTAAAAAGTTCCCGAACATATAGTCAGGATTCACCCAGAAGCGGTAGCTAGCTCAACCTCTTAGTGAGTCGCTGGGAGACGGTCACTGGCTCTCTGCAGCCTGAACACCCATTGCTGAATGATCAGTGGTATTTGATCGCTCAGTTCTCATTCTGGAGCTGGCAGGAAACAGATGCAGCATCCACCTAAGTGAGTATAGTTTTTTTTTTTTCCCAGGAATCCTGAGTTTTTTTGCTTAACTTCGCATACTGTATCAGATCTGTTGGTATTCATGATGTCCTCTGGAACATAGTGTGGAGATAATGTATCCATCTGTTTGGATTAGGCACCTTTTTGTCAGCCTTTAATTTCTTTTATGCTGCTTTTTATGAATTGCTAAAAAATGTTGATGATTTTCTATTTATAATTTTTGTGGTATCGATATTACTTCAATTAATGTGCCTAAAAAAGATGCCTCTACGTAAGAATTGTCTTTGTTATACTAATAATCTTTGATTATTTTTAAGAAAACCTTCTTGTATTTTGGTCATAAGTACCTCCAAGATAAAATTAGAGGACCCCCAATTGAGCTTCACTGTGCTACCCCCAGGACTATAAAAAACATTTTGGATGCCTTCCCTTTTTAAAATTTAGGGGAAAATGCATTTGCCGATATGACCTTTATCCAAAGCTGTTGTGTTCTTTCTTTCTCTCACCTGACCTGTCCTTTCTTCTGTCTATGTAGGTATATATTTGTTTATAAAGCTTAACGATAAATGTGATATTTATTTCTGGTTATCTTCTCTTTCCTTCCTTTTTTCCATTCTCTTCTTCTCACAAAAGGAAGAAATGTCCCTGGAAAGCAAATGAGAGAGGTTAGTGAGAGCTGGGCTCAGTGCCATCCAGCTTGTGTCTGTCACATTTCACATCCCATGTCTGGCATTTGTGCAGCTACCAGTCTCTTTAGCCGAGTGCTTCTTACAAATGTGCTTTAACATGCCAACATTTACTACCTCTCATCAACTTTTAGTAGGACAGCAGTAAGCCAGTGGAAAGAGTCCAGTGTATGACATACTTCTGCCCAGAATGAATTGAGCTGTAACTATAATGTCCTTTTTCAGTTATTCTGTTTCGGTCTACATATAATGAAACAAATCCCTTGTAATTGGATATAATTCTAGTTTTTATACATGAATTATTTGCTGTTAATCTATGCAGCAATTTAGCATAGTGTTTATTGTAATTATTGCTGTATTATAGTTATAAAAAAAATGATTAAAAAGATGGGGCTTTAACCTTGGCCCACATCTTTATATAGAGTTGTAAGCTATTGACATAAATTTAGGACCAGGTCAGTTTTCTTTAAGGGAAAGTAAATTAAATGAATTAAACTGCTATTTAATTTCTCCCATTATTGGACTGGACATCTCTTCTAAGTTATTGTGATGTTCTTTCAACTACAAACAGACTCTTAGCTGAGGTCCACATAAACTATTGGACAGCTCTGAAGGGGCTCGTAGTTTTGACAAAACTAAAAGCATGCTTTATGAAAAGAATATAGGTTTACAGGTTTAAAAATGACCCTGACCTTATAGTTCAGAACAGGAAAGGCCAGCATTTGGGCAACAGAAACAGGTTTTTTTAAGTGTTGAGAGGTTTAAAAGCCTGCCGTGTTGTAAATAACCCTTATTTGCATCATGAACAATAACTAAATTTTTCTTTCACATTTGGTGTCTACTAACATCAAGATGTTAAGTTCACTACATTTGTCCTTTTTTGAAGTTTCTAAGACTGTTTTGTATAATTGCATGAAAGTGTCCAAATTTAATCCATACTTTTTATGCTCACCACACTTAGTTTATTATACACGATGACTACAGATATTTAGAAAATCAAAATGGAAGCGTTATTTGGCATTTACAGGACTTGCATGAATATGGAATCAAACAACACAGTTTATGTTGCACTCTGCTTCGATATAAACATCCAATAAATCCATGCTATACAGTCTTGTTTGTCATTATCTATATTCTATGCAATAACTTAAAAGAATGAATAGATCAGGCAGAAGTATAAAACGTATAAGTTCTTACCGTCTTTTCTGTTCTGTAATATTTTCATAGCACAGGCAGATTAGCATAAGGTTGAAGCAGTGGGAAGGTCTTGGAGAGTGTCCAGCACCGATCCATCATTGTGTCCTTAATGATTGATCTGACAGGAGTTTGGTTCTACCTTGTGACACAGATGTTTTAAACTGCTTCTTGTAATATTTCAGCCTGTTCACAAGGGCTCCAACTTGCATAAGAGCAGTGTGAGCAGCAATCTTTTATAAAACTTTCAGCAAGATTTTGCAAAGCTTCAAGCAACCTTCTCTAAGGCTTTAAAGTGCCCTTCAGCTCCTTTTTGGAAAACATCATACACATACAGTATCTTAATGGGTGTGCTGATTGTCACTCTAGGCTTCTAGCAGGCTTTCAACATGTAGTACTGAAGCCTGCTAGCAGCTTGTTTAAAGTGACAATCCACACTTCAGTTAAGATCTACATTCAACATTTGCAAACTCGAGCTGTAAGGTGCTTTAAAAGCTTGCTAAAACCTCTACGAGTGCTTTGTAAAAGCTTGCTGTTCATATTGCTATTATACAAGTTAAAGCCTAGAATCGCTCTAAGATATTTAAAATGTTTATGAACATTGTATAGACTATGAATAGTCTATGGCTTGCTTTAATCCTCCCTATAGCAAGGATATATATGGGTGGCGATAGAGTGTAACCTAGCAACTTGCACTTTGGTGTTGCTGTCTGGCTCAGTAAAGAGCTGATCTGAGTTATAACCAGGAAAGGGGGAAAGTAAAAAGCTTCTCCTGCATTGGGGTTGGCCATGCACTGCAAGGGTTAAACGCTTGTTTAGGTCCAGGGGACCAATCTTCCTCTCCCCTGACAGCCATTGCTTTTCTTTACTACCCTAAGCTCCTAAACGTCCTCCTGTTCAGTGCAGAGCTATAGGCTCTGCATTGTATTTGAGGACATCAGAGGACCTGCGACTGCCTTTGTGTAGGGAAGAACATGTTGCGGGGAGCTGTCTAGCAGCACAGAGGGAGCCTATGGGAGCAGAAGAAAAGTTAAGGAAAACTGCTTTTCCAAGTGTTCTAGACCTAAACAAGTATTTAAGCCTTGCAGTGCACGGAAAACCCAACTGCAAGGAAGGATTTTTACTTTCCCCAGAGTTCAGCTTTAAACTTTAACTGTTTCTCCAGGGCTGCATCAGTTTGCAAGAGAAATAGGCTAAGCTTGGAATTGTAGTTATGCAAAAACCATTCCATTTCTCCGCCTTTGTGCTGCATCTTTGCATTACTATTGCTCTACTATTTTAGTAAAGTTAACTAAGTGGCAGCATAGTGTTATTGCTAATATCTCATTGATTTTTTTTTTTTTCTAAATAAGCTGGTATTTATGCTAATGAACATTTGCAGTAAAACTGAACTCTGCACAATGTTTTCAACCATGTCTAGCTTATAGTATGACTAATTACCTATATTTACAATTAATTTTCCTCCGGAAATAATTTGCGTAATAAATGTATAAGTAGAGTTAAACTGATAAAACCTAAAACTACATCCTTTTGTAGAAAAAAAATATATATTTTCTAGGACCACTACCCACTGTGCCTCTGACAGTCATACTCATTTGGAAGATTTTTTTTTTCCACCCAACAAAAAAAATATATATATACATATATATATATATATATATATTTAGCAATAGAAGCAACCGTGGAAAGGGTTGAACTCCTTTCTGAATGATCCACAGAAAAGCATTCTGTAGAGCAACTGATAAAGTGAAAAACAGGTCATTTCATACATGGGAACACACTGTCAGTATTGTCTATTTGTAGGGAGAAAGTAGCAATGCATACATAATCACACACCCATAAACTTTGTCAAACTCTTTGTGCTTTAACTACTTCTGCTTTGCTTTTTTGCCAAGTGTATCTCTGGCAGACACTAGTCATATGTGCAAATATAACTTGTTTGTGAGTGTTTTGTGTTGTCTTCTGGTGCAATCTAATGAATTAGTCCCTCTTGGGCTTCATTTGCCTTGATGAAGACAGGTGTATCTGCATTTATATTAGCTGACATTTATTATTCAAACTTTCCACCTGACATTTAAGAAAATGTTTGCGCCTGATATATTTATATTCAATGAAAAGAAAATTTAATTGCATGAGTTGTAATTATATTCACTGAAAAAAATAAACTTAGATAAAACCTGTGGGAATAAAATAAATATAAAGGCAAAACTTTTATTTTGGTTTTGGATAGAGAGCTGAGGGGTTAGTACTCTGGTCAGGTTTCTATTGCTGTCTTTGACCCCATTAGGAGAATTTAGTCTCTCTAACCTGCTGACAACTGGTATTGATACTGAAAGTGAGTGTAAAAACAAAAATTCTGACTTGCCACCAGAACATATAGGGGGAATTATGCAACAGGACTGCTTGTGCAAGTGACTACTGTTTAAGTGGTCATTTACCTCACTTTCAGGAATACCATCACCTGAAAAGCAAAGTACTATTTATTTTTTTTATTTATTTTTTCTTCCAGCCCCTAAGTTGCAGCTTTTTTCATGGAGCGAGTACCTTTTTTTTTTTTTCTTTTTCTTTTTGACAGGTACCTGCTCCCCCTTCCCTGATCCTTGCCTAGGTGAGGATGACATAATTTTAGTTTATTGGCATGCAGTGCACATTGCTTAGGTCAGTAGTACGTAATGCAGAGTTTAGAGGTCAGTAGCATGTAACACACAGTGCAGAGGTCAGGATTAAATGACCTGGGTCAGTCATAACACAGGGTGCAGTAAGGAATATATAGCTAAATAGTATAGTTTATGTAACAAAGCAAAATGTACAGAGCACAGTGGTCTGTGGTATGTGATATACGGAGTGCATTCAGCTAATATATGTAGCATATAGCTGGGTTTAGCATTTTGCTCAACTTTCTGCTCTATCTAGTTCTCTTGTGAACACTGTTCTGTCATGTTTATAGTTCCCTGCTTTGAGTTTCATGCAGGCACTGCCCTGAGAGGTAGCGGGCAGGGTAAGGAGTCAGTGGTACAGTGGAGTGGCAGTTTGCCCATAACAGAGCTGCGATCAACCATTTTCGGACTTCCCTGTCTACAGGATAGATAGTGAAAGCATATTTGTATCAGGGAAGCAACTCAGGTGGTAGTGTTGTCCAGGATCAAGGGACAGCCCTGGAGCCTGTGCCTTTTGAAAAACAAGTTGGCAACAGCAGTATTTGTATCCTTACAGGTTTCCTTTTAATTAGTAAATGTTTAAAATCTCTTCCATTTCTTTTTTTTTTTTTGGTTGACAAACAAGTACAGACCAGAGATCATAGGATAGACATCTGATAAGCTAAACTATCAGAGGTGCCATGTCCTTTCCCATCTCTAGTTCATTCTATCCCAACACCTAACCTTAAGGGCCTTGAACATAGGTGAGCTTTAACCTGTTAAACAGGGTATTGCCACTTTGTTACCAAAGGAGTGGATTTTTCAGTAGCTCGAGTCTCATGATTCTGCCATGACACTCCTCGCCCATTACATACCCACCCATTACATACTGATGTAGCAATAAATACTTGGTAGGGATTCTAACACTTTCCTTCTCTATGCAAAACAAAATAAAAAGTTTTGGATAAAGATAAATGTAGTACATAGGTCTAGAGGAGCTGATGTATTTAAACGCGTGAATTTTAAAAAGGTTGGGATTATTTTCCTGATGTGAGTTATAATGTATTTTGCATTTTCTCTTCTAGGAAACCATGTAGGAAATCTCTTTCACATGGCTGATGATTTGGGAAGAGCGATGGAAACTTTAGTCACTGTCATGACTGACGACGAGGTGTTAGAGTAACAACTCCCTACGCACCGCATGTGTTTTTTTATAGAACTATCTTCGTACAACAAAAAAGGGGATTAGACTGTAAGAGTTTACAAGAAAATATCTATTTTTGTGAAGGGTAGTGGTACTATACTGTAGATTTCAGTAGTTTCTTAAGTCTGTTATTGTTTTGGTAACAATGGCAGGTTTTAAATGTCTATGCAATTGTACAAAACCAATAAGAAAACTACATGTAAAATCTTGATAGCTTAAACATTTTGCCATTTCTTTTTACAGAGGGCAATTTTGGGTTGTTTAAAAAAATTTATATCAGTTATAAAGAAAGATTGTAAACAAAAGTGTGCTTTATAAAAAAAATAATTTGTTTATAAAAAAATCCCTTTGAAAAAGAAAAAAAAAAACAAAGTGCATTGTTTAGAATTGCCATGGCTTTGTAACTGTATATTAACAATATTCATTATAAGTGTCATTTTTTTTTTCCTTGTGTATCAAAGAACATCAGTTAAAGCACCAAATACAAAATGAACTATGTTTCACAGACACACATATTATATGATAAACAATGGAACTTGGGCAAAAGTTTTTGTATTTTCATTGACACAAGAAGCATTTAGACCAGCGATGGGAACCCTGAGCTAGTGTTCTTTTTCTTTTTATGTGAACGGCTACACAGACGGTACTAACAGTTCATAGAATTAAAAGGATAAGTTACTAATGTAATGTACTTTTGTAATCGCCCACTGTAACACAACAGTATTGTTTGTCACAGCTTACTGTGATTACTATTGAGCCCTATGGGCAAGGTTTCTTTTTCATTTTTTTTCTTAAACTATGTACGATAAAACCTTTTTGTTTTAGACAATAAGTACCAGTTTCCAGTTAGCAATTAGAGATTTTATTTTTTTTTTAACATGGATGAAAGGCCAGAGCACTTTGGAATAGTTCGCCCCTGAGTGCTGTCTTAACTCTGGCCTTTAATAACTTAATCTGAGCAGTGATTGTGTTGTAAACCCATTTAGTTTCATCATTTTAGTGGTCAGAGTAGTGAAAGCTGATCTGGCTGCCTGCTAGGGGTTGCTGTGTAACACTGTACTGTATTATTAAATGCAGGCCTTTGGTTAGCTTTGTGATGAGAAGCCTATCAATGCAGAATAAAATGAGGCAACTCGTTGGATGAAACTGTTACCAATTTGTGAACATGTAACAATTGTGAATGGGGACCCTGGTACTTGATATTGATCTTTTATGACCTTTGAACATTTATGTTTTAACAGAAGCATCATGTCATATGTGCTAGAGAAAATTTAAATTTTTTACCGTAATACTGTATTTTTTATGAGGGAAAAGTAAAAGTGGTGCTGCACTACCTAAGATTATATAACGGTAGCAAGCCGTGTACCCTTTTATTCTACTTTTGACTTATTTTATGTAAAATCATTTCCAACTAGATTACTTTTAGACATCTGGAGTAGCTAACATTTTAAAGAAATACTGCATTTAAACTGTGGTATTATGTAAATGTTCTGTTCAGAATACATTTATGTCCTACTTAATGCGTGCAGTTAAGCAATAATTGACCAGTAATCTATATGTATGTGATCTTGTGCCCAGAAGTCAGTCCTTATAACAAAACAGTGTAGATGAAAACATTTGTTACGGTCGAGCCATTTGACAGATAACTATGAACATCAGGGGGTATAAAGAGCAGTTAGTCACAAGTAACAACTCGTAAGAATTTATTTTCCCCTTCAAAACTTAAAATCTAGAAAGTCCTTTTGCTGTGGGCTAAGGTATTCTTTCGTTTAAACGGGTTTTCATGAATGCCCCCTTAAGTGGTTGGTTCATTCAATAAAGAAAATGCCTCCAAGTAAGTTTTTACCTGACTGTAGGGTTCATATGTAAGAATGTGTTCAAAGGCCCATGATAGCTGTCTAAACCTGTGAACCCTGTAATGTTGTTAAATATGATATAGTCTTTAAATCCACCACTTAAGACCTCGTGGTTATCCTGTTGCTTTGTTTCCTTGGGGGGGGGTCACTGTCAATGCTCAGATGAATTACTGGTACCTTCTCGATAGAGTTCCTTGCAAGTTACGCTGCACTTTTAAAACACTTAATGCAGTTAAACTTACCACTAATACACCCATATGCTCTACTCCCACTGATATTGAGAGAAGCTAACGTGTGTTTTTTTACTTCCAGACTTCTGTAAAGTATGAATTATGTCTGTTAACTTCATTAATGGGTTCATGGAACAAAAAAAATGTGTGCTTACAAGAAAATGTATTGTTGTCTAACTTGTTACTACAGCAACAAGAAATGTTCATGTTGGCACATTTTTCTTTGAAGTTAAAGATTGTATGAAAACTCTGTACTCCGGGTTAATAAACCAGTCCCCTATAGAATAGTGACACATTTTATAAGGTTCCCCATTCTAAACAATACACACATTTCTAAAATGTTTTCCAGGATTTCTGTATGGGCTCTGTAGCAATCAAAGACTATAAAGTGATGTAGATAATAAAAAGGCATTGGTTATATAAAAATGCAGTCCTGCACCCATGTACTTGGTAACTCTTGAATTTGTACATCTATCAAATCTGCTCACTGGAACTTTGGAAATATTGTATGTGCTCTCTGTACTAGAGGTAAAAATGTAAGGTCAGTAACTGCAGTATCCTGACAGGGTCTTCTGCTAGTAAAGGTCATTGTCAGTGACTAACATACTAATTACAAGGACCACCAATGCCACTTAAACTGAAAGCAGGTGACTGCTGCTTCCCAGCACCAAAAATTGTAGCCGTTTCCTTACTTTGTCCTGTCATGTGTACAGTGGAACAGTTGTTAAATGAATTGCTTTAACAGAGTTCCCAAAAATGATAGCTCTCCAGTAAAAGCAATCAGTGGAATCCATTTTTACCAAATGTGTTTTCTGTTTCCCATCGGAGTTTGAGATGCATTGCAACATGTCAACAGTCTAAAACAGGGTAGAAAAGCTACAACTGTGTACTTCTTCAACAGTCCACACATCCATATGTAAAATAGAACCTCATGTCCAGAGACCCAGATGCTTCCATCCGTTGCACTGTTCTGTTAACATGTTTCATGGCCTTGATGGCTGCTGATTGATCGTAGCATTTCAGTTCCCGTGTGTACGTATGTGGACAATTTAATCTATCTGGCACCTTTTATGGGTGATTTGCTGCCTTGCCTATATTATATTGTTAAATTACAAAAGATAATGTGCTAAGGACAACCCAATGTTCTTATCAAAAATGTCTGATTTTGTGTTTGTTTTCAGACATGGCTAACCATGTTGCATCTACCTCACTATGGTTTTGTGGTGTTTCTGACCATGTCAACAAAACATGAATCATTGCCACTATATCCATTGTGTAAGCAAGCTTTTTTAACTAATCTTTTGGTTACAGTTGGCATATGTGAAAGTGTGTTACCCAGCCAGAGTTGAACTACTGAAACACATTTTACTATTTGCCATTTTGAGATATTTATTTTGAGGGTTTTTTTTTTTGATAGAATAAATTATTTAGTTCCTGTGGCTAATTGTGCACATCAGCATACTCATTGTTTGCTCACAGAGGGCTGCCAGACTACAGTTTTGAAATGTAACTAAACTAGCAAGTAACAGAACGATGAAGTATTAAACATTCAATTGAAAAACAAGTACACATGTACTACTTTCATAGTCCTCAGCAAAAATAAGCCATTGAGCAATAATATATATTGGTTGTGTTATATAAGAGAGAGAGAAATGGACAAGAACTTCAGAATAAAATATAGCTTGAACAGGATGTTCACACTCCACCATATAATGCTGATATTAAAAGAATAGCTTTGGAAAATGAAACTATAGAGTTAAATTGCCTAATAATTACATTTACTGCATCATTCTGGTTGCTGGCCTCTATGCAGTCTTAGAAGCATCCGCAGCCTGGCAGGTTTGTGATGCCAGTGGGAAATTTATCGGTCCGGCTGGCCAAGCAGAGCTGCAAGATAGTAGAGCTAGGTGTCCCGGGACCTGAACTGTAGCTGATAAGGAGAACGCTCTGTAAAATTCAGTATAAATCACACATGTGGTTTGACTTAATTTTCCACTCAAAAAAGAAATCTATATTTTGACTGAATAGGCATTTAGAGCCTTAGATAGTATGTAAATCCAAGCCTCTGATTGCGTGTATATGGAATCTGGAAACATTTTATTGCAGGTCATTCCCAGGATGTGATAAGCAACCGTATAGGCTGTGCTGTCATGTAGCAGTATTTCTCTCTTGACGATGCTGGTCCTAAGGATAGTGCTTACTGAAGCTTTAAGGTTAAATCACATGGTTAATTTTATTTTCCTGCTACTGCGCATTTAACCTCTTGGTTTCCATTTGCTGCAAAAGAGCTTATCCCCTAAATTGTTTGTGTAGTTTAGCCAAAACTCTGGCAGTGTCATGAACTTGATTTAGTTTCCTTTAACCACTATACTATGCCCCTAATAAAATATTGCAAAATACAGTGATGTGCAATTAGCCTTAGTAACTATTTCCGCAATCTATTATAAGCCGATTAAGTAAAGATGAGCTACAGTTAGCTACTTGATTAAATAAAAGACATGCTCAACATATTTTCTATAATAGAAAATGAAGAGAAGGAGATTTCTTTTGTGATATTTAATACTACATGCAACAATGAGTGATGCAGTGTTTAGACATGGACCTGATACAGTTTAGGTAGGTACAGAACAGCATCCAGGATCTAGTTCCAAATGTGCTACATGGTGATGAAAGAGAATCATACTGGAGATCTTATCTGTATCATGACTTCAGTGCAGATGCCTCTACAGACTGTTCTATTTTAGTTGTGAATAAACCTGTATAGAGCAATTAAAAAGTATCTTTAGGTGAAGAAAAAAGGGTATCCAGGCAGCCATAGCTACCATATAGGGAACTGGTCTATTGGCTCTCAAGCACTGTTTAATGCAACACAGCCTCATTCCTATTGCATTGGCAACAGCCTTCTGTCCAATGTTATGCTTGAGTTTGCATCCAGAGAAGTAATATTTGTGTAGACCACTTTGATGGAAAGTTAATGGGATTAAATACAAGACCACTATATGATAGATAATAAAATGGGGTTCATTTGAAACAAAGCCACTTAGTTGCCTCCCACTGTCATCCAGTAAGAAACCGGCTGCACTTGTTCTTGCAGCTCAATCTTTGTCTCACACCCCAAGCATATATTGGGAACTGGACAGATAATAAAATGGGGTTAATTTGTAACAAAGCCACTTAGCTGCCCACCACTGTCATCCAGTAAGCCACTGGCTGCACTTGTTCCTGCAGCTCAATCTTTTGGTGTCATGCCCCAAGCATATATTGGGAACTGGACATATGATAAATAAGTTAATGTAAAGAGGCATTCATTCATATTTCTCCTTTTTGTCTTTTTAATACTTGAAATGTGGGTATTTATTGGTAAATGTGTTTAAACTTTGAATTTGCGAGTGCTTTGCACATAGGTATATACATAGTTAAATGTATATTTCTGCAGGGGTAGGTAACTTTGCACAAAGATCAGTTCTCATCTATTTTGACTGCACATTTAAAGTGAGCGGTCACATTACCTAGTGTCCTATATTTGCTACACTATGTCCCAAAGCAAGGTGGTACCCAGCAGAAGGTGTTACTAACTTAGATTATTAAGAAAGGTATTTTACAGTTACTTGGTAAGATAAACACTGGGAAAATGCTGCAGCTAACCCCCATCATTGTATTTTTTAAAGCCAATCTCCAAGAACTATTTTTTTTGTTTAATTTGGTTAGTCGGGAATTATGTTTCTCAAGGTTTTGTTGTTTTCTGTGCCTTTGGTATCAATATCCCCAAAGGGGTCACAGACAGCAGTAAAATGCTTAAAGTGGAGATTCATGTACAAAACAAAAATGGGTGAATAGGCAGGGTTTTTAATGCAGGGGAGACCTGCTTTGTCTCTTCTGCATTAAAATGACTTACCTGCCTGCCAGCCCCTGTACAGTGAGCTGCACTGTAGAAATTTGACAATGCTGAAGCTGATTGCTGTCCTGCGCACACATGGGTATGAGTGATGTCATATTGGCCCAATGCTTGATCCATGGAGCGAAGTTGTGTATTAGGTAGAAAAGATAGATCCTTTGTCCATTTTCACAATTTTTTTGTCTCCCCAATGGCGTGATTTACTCTGTCATCCAGTCCAGGTGATAGGTGTCAGAAGAACTGAGGGGAAAACTTTTGGATTGCTGCATTTAAAATCCAACAGAGGCGCAAACCACTCATCTCTATCAAACATTTTTAAAGCAGAGCTCTTGTTTCCCCCCCCCCCCCTCCAAAAATGAAAAGTCAGCTGCTACAAATACTGTAGCTGCTGACTTTTAGTATTCGGACACTTACTTGTCCACGGGTCCCGCAATATCAGGAACCCCAGCAGATTTTCAATTGGCTTTCAGGTGCTGCTGCCTCCATTCCTTGTAAAGGAAACCTTCAGTGAAGACTTACGGCTTTGCAGTTGGTTCCCTACTGCACATGCGCCAAGCACAATGCACTTTCTGAATGGCCCAGCAGTGGGAGAAGGTGGAGGGGGGGGGCGAACTTTCTGAGGCAAGGTCTCACAGAAGTGGTGACAGGTACCTTCTCCCACCTCCACCCCCCCCCCCCCCAAAGAAAAAGGTGCCAAATATGGCAGCGTAGGAGAGGGGAGCAAACAAGCAGAGCTTCCCCTTATGGACAGAGCTCTGCTTTAACCTTTATGTGCAATGTTTTCCTATAGCTTGCACTGCTTAACTTTGCCAAAGTTATCCATTCTCTCACTCCCTATGCCATCTTGTACATTTGCAACTACCCATGTCCTTGTAAATCATCTTGGACAGAGGCATTAAATTTAAAATTATTCAAAAGAAGCATTTGAAGGGACAGTTTTTATCACTAACATTTTTTTCATTTCTATCTTTGATCTAAGAAGACATCTAGTTAAATATTGGTGGGGGGGGGGGACTAAAATCACTAATATGACTATATGAAAAATGGGTACACAGCATAATATTTAGGAAGTCATTTTAGCCTTCACTGTTGACTGTTTAAACTGTGTTAAACAAAGCAGCAGTGAGTGACATGTAAGCAGGTGCACTGTACTACTGATATGTACCCAGCTCCAATGTAATGGAGTGCTTGGCAGTATAGAATGTTAGAATGTAAAATACTTATTTAAATTCTCACTGGTTAAAGCAAGACCATAATAGCTCTTTAATTTATTTTAGCAAAACTTTATGCTCATCACTATTGTGATACCATTTTAATGTATCTCATATGGATGGTTTTATATTGTTAGTGTTTTTAAAACTGACACTTTTAGGGTAAAACAGCTAAATACAGTTAGTTGGAAGCAGTGCTTGCTCTAATACACATCATCTTTTTACTTGCATCCTTGATATCCTCTTCCAGGTCTCGCTGTACTACAGCTTCACGAACCAGAAATTATATTTTCCCCAAGTACACATTTCTGTGATTGTATAAAATATAGAGATTTGTATAAAATCCACTGGAAAAAGACCTGCATTTCCCTAAAAGAATGATTAATGCTTAACTACTGACCCAGCCTATGGATTTTCATTTTGTGGGGAATAATGAAGCACTTCATTTGTACAAGCCAGTAAACAGAGTCCCCAGGTAATGAGTAAATATGGCTTCCCTGTGTATAGAATTCCAATTTTTAGATAGGAACAGGGATTTGCAAATGCATTCATAAAATCTGTACCTTTTTGGTGGATCACTTTGACATTCAAAAAAAAAAATGGACAGTGAGTTGGACAATGAGGCTTGGAATTGTGGGTTGTGAGAGGGCAAAATCTGGAAAGATGATCTGGAATACATTGAGTGAATTCTTTTTATGTAGAGATGCTGATAGCACAATGCATATGCAAAATAAAATATACACACTTCATATATAAATTGATGGAAAATTGATTCAGCAGGTTCTTTTAAACCTGTATTTTAACCATGTTTCTACTAGCAGAAAAAAAATTGGGCTCCGACTTAAGCAGTTGTAGCTCATATTGCTGACGTCATGGGCTCACTTTATTAGTAAAGTTGCAGGATCCAGCATTTATAAAGAGCTGATGGTTTTCCTCTCTGCAAACTGCAGGACATTCCTGGAAATTCTCCACAGTGCCCTGGCATGTTTAGGTTGCATTTGTAATAAGAGTGTAGAGCCTTTAGAGTACACTTAAGGATAGACTGTTGTCACATAACCTGATTTAAGGTTATGTTTGTAGAAGATGTAGGTGACTTCCATCCAGCATATTTTGCCAAAGAAACTCAGTGCAAACTGTTTTTATTAAAGCACTCAATGTATTATTAATGTCCTGGGAAGCTGGTACTGCTTTAGCAGTATTACTTTCCATCTTCCAAGCAGCAGCATTGAAAAGATAGGAAGTGCATTGTTGAAGTAGGAGTAGATTTAAGGAGCATTAATGTTTATAATAGCCCCTAAGTCCCAGGCCTGAATAAGAATGCAGCCAGTTAAGCCTCATGATGCTGAATTCCCAACCTGCACACTTGAGATTAGTGCTCCCAGGATTAAGGTGACATCCCCACAGCCTGCAACTTCGGAAGTAACTAGGTAATGGCAGCTCTCACAGATTCTTGTCAAAGCAGAAATAAAGGCACAAATACTTAGTTCCAATGGTCCAATGCCCATGAAGTCCCTTGCTGGTGCCGGCATCTTATCCTTGGCTTCTTCTGGGTGGCAATCTTCAGATGTCTTGTTGGGCCAGCGTGAGATGTGTCACTCCCTTGCATACAGGCATTGTACATTCTAAAGGGGATTGCGAACAGGCAGGTGTTAGTGGATTTTGCAATAAGGAGCCTGTCTTTTTGCAATTTTTTATTTCTCAACTTTAGCTCCATTTCAAAACTGACCATACTCTGATCTAAATTTGCCCGGTCCAGAAGGAAGCAGCCAAAATATGATCAGTGTGTGGCCTCCCCTACTTGACAGAAGTCATTTAATTGACTTTTGTTAAGGGACAGGTCAGATACAGTTCCAAATATTAGTGGCTGCAGCCACTAACCAATGTATTCTGACAGCAGTGCGTGCCACTGTCCGAATACAATGTCCTATGGGCAGGGAAGGGGAGGAGGGTTTCATTTACCTCGTTTGTATGGATGGAGGAATTGGTTAGTTTTTTTTTTTCTTTGAGCCCTCTGGCTGAAAGAAAATAAACTAACTGTATACAGCCAGCCTAAGACGTTCGCTATCTGCCTTTTGAGATTATTCAGCCACAGACCTCTCTCAAACACCTGTATAAGTATTAATTTCAGTTTTGAAATGCCAGTTTAAGCTTACCTCAGTTTCTAGCTGTTTTAATCTGTCCTAGAAATATACCATTATTTCAAGTGCTTTTATACTAATCTCTATTTATTAACCTGTATTAACATTACAAATCAGACAAATGTAGGGTGAGTTTTGTTACAGAACAAATACTGTTGTCTCTGGGCTTTTCCTCACACTGATTCTTGTTATCCTTTTTTCTTTTTTTTTTAATGTGCATCAAAGCTTTATTTTTCAAAGGGATCACCTCGTTCTTCCCAAACAAATTTAGCCTAGTGCTAGCTTCATGCAATGGTTGTCCACTCATTTCAGAAATTGGAGTGTGTGTGTGTGTGCCAGATTTGTTTTCCAATATAAAGGAATTTGCACGGTTTGTTTTATTCATTTGGTTTAATCTATTATGCATTAGTTTTGGAGTGTGTCTCAGATATATATTTCTATACTTAATAAAAAAAAAAAAGAGAAGCTTTATTGCTGCTTTGAACATTATTTAGAAATATTGTTTTTAAAAGAGTATTCTATTGCAAAAATGTACTCCATTTTAATACATAACATCAGTATTTGGCATGTTCTTTCATCGTCATCTTTACCATCTTAAGAGATTGTGTTTTAACCACCAACACTGTCAAAATTTTACTAATTATTTTTATATGCATCTTTGTTTTACTCCTGCATTTTCACTACATATCAAGTTCACCAAAAATATGCCTTACTATTGTATTATATAATGCTTTACTCTGTATATCAATAAAGCACGCAATTATGTTACTTATAAATATATGCCTATTCGTCCTTTTTTCTGCTATATCAAAGGTATTGTATGTAAAAACAGTCTGAGCAGTGGATAGGTCAAGCATATCAGCAAGGCTTCTTTATGTAAATCTGTTTTCTAATTATGCTTCACTTTCCCTGTTCAGGTTACCTGAATAAAAACGTGCCCCGAAAGATTACTGGAAGCAATAACCTATTTTCCCTCTGTTTTTCCTGTTACACAGCATTCTTTGCACAGAACTTAAGATTGTAACAATACTGTATATTCTAAATATACTAATATATGCTGTATATACATTACATATGTAGGGGTAGTATATATGTGCAATTTTTACACATGGCGCATATATATATATATATATATATATATATATATATATATATATATATTACACAGTGCTGTGCAAAAGTTTTAGACCAGTGTGAAGAAATGCTCTAAAGTAAGAATGCTTTCAAAGATTTATACCATATATACTCAACTATAAGCCGACTCGAAAATAAGCCGAGGCCCCTAACTGTACCACAAAAAAATGGGAAAAATTATTGAATCGAGTATAAGCCTAGCGTGGGAAATGCAGCAGCTGCTGGACCCAATTGGACCAACACGAGACCCAAAACGGGGGCTGTGGGCATGGTACAGGAGAATGTAGGGCTGTGGGCATGGTACAGGAGAATGCAGGGCTGTGGGCATGGTAAAGGAGAATGCAGGGCTGTGGGCATGGTACAGGAGAATGCAGGGCTGTGAGCATGGTACAGGAGAATGCAGGGCTGCGGGCATGGTACAGGAGAATGCAGAGCTGCGGGCATGGTACAGGAGAATGCAGGGCTGCGCACATGGTACAGGAGAATGCAGGGCTGCGCACATGGTACAGGAGAATGCAGGGCTGCGCGCATGGTACAGGAGAATGCAGGGCTGCGCGCATGGTACAGGAGAATGCAGGGCTGCGCGAATGGTACAGGGGAATGCAGGGCTGCGTGCATGGTACAGGGGAATGCAGGGCCATGGGCATTGTACAGGAGAATGCAGGGCTTTGGGCATACTACAGGAGAATGCGGGGCTGCGGGCATACTACAGGAGATGCAGTGCTGTGGGCATGGTACAGGTGTACCATGCCTGCAGCACTGCATCTCTTGTAGTATGCCCGCAGCCCTGCATAATGGAAGGTAGTGCGGTTGTGGAGGAGTCTCACTTACTTGTTCCTGAGGCACCTCAGATTTAAAAAACTGTGCCGCCCGGCGCCAACACGTCGTCGCGCATGAGCTGCCGCCGCTCGGGAAAGCTCGTATACGTTCAGCCGGGAATAGCCAAACGTGTATGGCCTTTCCCCAGCGGCAGCGCATGCGCGGTGACATGTTGGTGCCGGGCAGCGCCATTTTTAAATCTAAGGGGCCTCTAAGCCTTCGGGCCGGCCGGGAACAATTTGTTTTTTTATGACTCGAGCAGAGGGGGACGTTTTCAGCTCAAAAAATGTGCTGAAAAACGTAGCTTATACCCGAGTATATACGGTATTTAATACTAGCGTGTGGGACTTTTTAAGGTACTCACTAATATAAGCATATGTCCTTAGAAAGAATACATACACAACTTTTATATAAATATAAAATTGTTTATTTTTTTCACACATACAAACATGAGACTGATTTAGGTTAAAAAATACAGCATCCATGAAACCATGCATGAATGATGAAAATTCAAAATCCGACCAGTTTTTTCATTATATTGTTTGACTTTGTTATAACATAAATATTTTCTTGAAGGATCTTTGATTTTTGTAACTTTGATGTAAATGTTGGTTCTTTGGATATTTTGATTCATTGCACAATAGTGTTATCGCTTCCTCATTGTTTTCCCATAACTTATATGGATACGCCCTCTGGTGGTCATTGTATGCATGGCTGGTTTTGATGGCGACCTGCCCTGCCTTGGGATCTCTCATACGAACACCCGAGGCGTCTTCACCACTGTTCTCCTCTCTCATCGAGATGTTGGGGAAGGTGATGGGGCGCCGCCCCCTCCAGCTGAGCCTCGCTATTGCGTCCTTGCCCCTCAGCCTATCACTGCTCCATCGTGCGATGCTGTGCGCTTTGCTGCTTCCACCCGCTGGGGACATCTCCCCGATGTGGCCGGAAGTACTAGTATACATCACTTACAGATTGGGCGGATGCGCCGGCGCCCTCTAGCCGTATCTAACGTCCGCATCCCACCCTACATTACGATGGGCGGGGTGGAGTGAGTATAAGAGACAGCTCCTTTTGATTCATTTTGTCCTAACATCAAGGGTACTGTATTATATTATTTATGTTTCTCACATATGTGTACATTTTGTTATAGTTTATATTCAAATCCCTGAAAAAGCCAACCCGGCGAAACCGGTCGGATTTTGAATTTTCATCATTCATGCATGGTTTCATGGATGCTGTATTTTTTAAACTAAATCAGTCATGTTTATATGTGTGAATAAAATAAACAATTGTATATTTAGATAAAGGTTGTGTGTATTCTTTCTAAGGACATATGCTTATATTAGTGAGTACCTTTAGCCCCGGTTCACACTACTGCGTGTGCGGGGTTCGCATGTCATGTCGGAGCGCACTGCTCCGACATGACATGCGATCAGCTGTGCGGTGCGAGTTTAGCCATACAGTTTGTATGGCTAAATTCGCATCGCACCCGCAGCAAACACGCACAGGAGGCATTTTTGCTGCCGCATCAGGATCGGATCGCACAGCGGTTCACACTTGTGCGATCCGATCCTGTGCGAACTGCACGATCGCACTGCGATATGCGATCAAACTGGGGGTGTCGTTAAGATTACATTGACACCCCCAGCGGATCGCATATGGCAGTGTGAACTGCCGGGGGTGCGTGTGCGATGCGGGAACAGGCTGCGAATTCGCAGCCTTCCCGCATCGCATCAGTGTGAAACGGCACTTAAAGTCCCACACCCTAGAATTTTCTAAAATTTTCCATATTATAAAGGGATGTTTAATTTTACTATAGCCCCCTCCATTTTCTTTCAACTACGGTATTTAATAGTTTATTTTTATCAATTAACAAAATGCAAAATGAGTGAACAGAGGACAAATATAAATCGTCAATATTTGGTGCGACTACCCTTTGGCTTCAGAACAGCATCAATTCTTCTAGGGATAGGTGGTCACACCAAATATTGATTTGATTTGGTATTCTTTTCTGTTCATTTACTTTTTTTTTTTACTCCTTTTTGTAAACTGATAAACAATAACAACACTTCTATTTCTGAAAGCTTTCTAAATTTACAGTATTTTCTCACACCTGCCTTAAGCTTTTGCACTGTACTGTGTATGTGTGTGTGTGTATATATATATATATATATATGTACGGAAAGTATTCAGACCCCCTTAAATTTTTCACTCTGTTATATTGCAGCCATTTGCTAAAATCATTTAAGTTCATTCTTCTTCCTCATGAATGTACACATAGCACCCCATACTGACAGAAAAACACAGAATTGTTGACATTGTTGCAGATTTATTAAAAAAGAAAAACTGAAATATCACATGGTCCTAAGTATTCAGACCCTTTGCTGTGACACTCATATATTTAACTCAGGTGCTTTCCATTTCTTCTGATCATCCTTGAGATGGTTCTACACCTTCATTTGAGTCCAGCTGTGTTTGATTATACTGATTGGACTTGATTAGGAAAGCCACACACCTGTCTATATAAGACCTTCCAGATCACAATGCATGTCAGAGCAAATGAGAATCATGAGGTCAAAGGAACTGCCTGAAGAGCTCAGAGACAGAATTGTGGCAAGGCACAGATCTGACCAAGGTTACAAAAAGATTTCTGCTGCACTTAAGGTTCCTAAGAGCACAGTGGCCTCCATAATCCTCAAATGGAAGACGTTTGGGACGACCAGAACCCTTCCTAGAGCTGGCCGTCCGGCCAAACTGAGCTATCGGGGGAGAAGAGCCTTGGTGAGAGAGGTAAAGAAGAACCCAAAGATCACTGTGGCTGAGCTCCAGAGATGCAGTCAGGAGATGGGAGAAAGTTGTAGAAAGTCAACCATCACTGCAGCCCTCCACCAGTCGGGGATTTATGGCAGAGTGGCCCGACGGAAGCCTCTCATCAGTGTAAGACACATGAAAGCCCGCATGGAGTTTGCTAAAAAACACCTGAAGGACTCCAAGATGGTGAGAAATAAGATTCTCTGGTCTGATGAGACCAAAATAGAACTTTTTGGCCTTAATTCTAAGTGGTATGTGTGGAGAAAACCAGACACTGCTCATCACCTGTCCAATACAGTCCCAACAGTGAAGCATGGTGGTGGCAGCATCATGCTGTGGGGGTGTTTTTCAGCTGCAGGGACAGGACGACTGGTTGCAATCGAGGGAAAGATGAATGCGGCCAAGTACAGGGATATCCTGGACAAAAACCTTCTCCAGAGTGCTCTGGACCTCAGACTGGGCCGAAGGTTTACCTTCCAACAAGACAATGACCCTAAGCACACAGCTAAAATAACGAAGGAGTGGCTTCAGAACAACTCCGTGACTGTTCTTGAATGGCCCAGCCAGAGCCCTGACTTAAACCCAATTGAGCATCTCTGGAGAGACCTAAAAATGGATGTCCACCAACGTTTACCATCCAACCTGACAGAACTGGAGAGGATCTGCAAGGAGGAATGGCAGAGGATCCCAAAATCCAGGTGTGAAAGACTTGTTGCATCTTTCCCAAAAAGGCTCCTGGCTGTATTAGATCAAAAGGTGGCTTCTACTAAATACTGAGCAAAGGGTCTGAATACTTAGGACCATGTGATTTCAGTTTTTCTTTTTTAATAAATCTGCAACAATGTCAACAATTCTGTGTTTTTCTGTCAGTATGGGGTGCTATGTGTACATTCATGAGGAAGAAGAATGAACTTAAATGATTTTAGCAAATGGCTGCAATATAACAAAGAGTGAAAAATTTAAGGGGGTCTGAATACTTTCCGTACCCACTGTGTGTGTGTATATATATATATATATATATATATATATATATATATATTACACACAGAGTATATGGCCAAAAGTTTGTGGGAAAATTAGAAATGTCGATGCAGATGGTGCCAACAGGGCAGATTCAGCAGGAATCTAACTAATTTGTATCATGTATGGAAGGCATAACATGGAGTCTGCCAGTATTGTCCTCTCCTGAAACACCAGTTGGTTATCTTGGTCCAATCACAGACCTTGAATAAGTTTGCAGATATGAGCCTCTGACTTCTCTGGTTTACAGGTTGGTGACAGCCAAGCATCTGGCATATCCAGAAGTTCAAAAATGGCAGGTTTCTTTCATGACCGGTTTACTTTAGGTACTTGAGCACTTTCCAACTCCTATATTCACCTCAAGTAAATTCCTGTACAATCTAATTTATGGAGTCAAAATGCACAGCATGTTACTTCATACAGCAATGAAGAAGGTAGAGAATATGACTGATGAAGAATAATGAAGCTGACAAGAAGACAATCTGGCTCCATATTCTGAATCCCAAATCGGACGTGCCAGGTAGAAAGGTGTACTGGAATCACGAGGTGAGAAAAGACCTGGTATCAATATAAAAGATGCTCCTCTTGGTTGGATCTTTGCATTGTGTATTGCCTCTCCATCGAAAATATTGTTGATTTTTATACTTTAGCAAATACCATACATGTATTTAACCCTTTTGCTTTTCTCACAAATGTCTGGTTGCTTCATTTAGGTAATACATGTAGCATATTTTTAAGTTGCGTGTTTTTCATACGTTTATAAGTTTACAGGTCATGTTTATATATATATATATATATATATATATATATATATATACACACAGTTGTGCTCATAAGTATACATACCCTGGCAGAATTTCTGATTTCTTGGCCATTTTTCAGAGAATATGAATGATAACACAACTTTTCTTTCACTCGTGGTTAGTGGTTGACTGAAGCCATTTATTATCAATCATCTGTGTTTACTCTTTTTAAATCAGATGGCAACATAAACTACCTAAATGACCCTGATCAAGTGTTTACATACCCTGGTCATTTTGGCCTGATAACATGCACACAGGTTGACACACAGGGGTTTGAATGGCTATTAAAGGTAACCATCCTCACCTGTGATCTGTTTGCTTGTAATTAGTGTGTGTGTATAAAAGGTCAATGAGTTTCTGGACTCCTGACAGACCCTTGCATCTTTTATCCAGTGCTGCACTGAGATTTCTGGATTCTGAGTCATGGGGAAAGCAAAAGAATTGTCAGAGGATCTGTGGGAAAAGGTACTTGAACTGTATAAAACAGGCAAGGAATATAAAAATATATTCAAGGAATTGAGAATGCCATTCAGTAGTGTTCAAACTCTAATCAAGAAGTGGATCTGAAATGAAGGGTTCTGTTGAAACCAAACCACGGTCAGGTAGACCAACTAAAAATTCAGCCCACAACTGCCTGGAAAATTGTTCGGGATGCAAAGAAAACCCCACAAATGTCAGGTGAAATACAGGACTCTCTGAAGACATGTTTTGTGGCTGTTTCAAGATGCACAATAAGAAGGCACTTGAAGAAAGATAGGCTGTATGGTCGAGTTCTCCAGAAGAAAGACATTACTATGCAAATGCCACAAAGTATCCCGCTTACAATACGCCAAACAGCACAGAGACAAGACTCAAACCTTCTGGCACAAAGTCATTTGGAGTGATGAGACCAAAATGTAGCTTTTTGGCCACAACCATAAATGCTACGTTTGGAGAGGAGTCAACAAGGCCTATGGAAAGGTACACCATTCCTACTGTGAAACACGGAGGTGGATCACTGATGTTTTGGAGATGTGTGAGCTACAGAGGCACAGGAAATTTGGTCAGAATTGATGGCAAGATGAATGCAGTATGTTATCAAAAAATACTGGAGGAAAATTTGCATTCATCAGCCCGGAAGCTGCGTATGGGACATACTTGACCAACATGACAATGATCCTAAACACGAGGCCAAGTCGACCTGTCATTGGCTAGAGCAGAATAAATTGAAGGTTCTGGAGTGGCCATCTCCGTCTCCTGACCTCAATATCATTGAGCCACTCTGGGGAGATCTTAAACGTGCAGTTCATGCAAGACAGCCCAAGAATTTACAGGAACTGGAGGCTTTTTACCAGGAAGAATTGGCAGCTTTACCATCTGAGAAGATAAAGAGCCTCATCCACAAATACCACAAAATACTTCAAGCTGTCTTTGATGTTAAAGGGGGCAATATATGGTATTAAGAACTGGGGTATGTAAACTTTTGATGAGGGTAATTTGGGTAGTTTAAGTTGTCATTATGATTTAAAAAGAGTAAACACAGTTGATTGATAATAAATGGCTTCAGCCAAACACTAACCATGAGTGAAGTGAAAGAAAAGTTTTTGTGTTTATCATTCATATTCTCGGAAAAATGGCAAAGAGATCATAAATTCTGCCAGAGTATGTAAACTTATGAGCACAACTGTGAGTGTGTGTGTGTATATATATATATAATGTGGCTTTAGTTTGAAGCTAGTTACTAACCATGTGTAAACAAAGGCAGGAAGACTGACAAGTGTCATCAAAATGTACTTTTATGGCCCCATAAAATATGCCACAATTTTCCAATGCAAATATATTTTATGTAGTTTGGGCCTCATAAACCACATTATGAGCTCAAGACTTCAGAAAATTGTAGTATAGGGTTAATTCCTACCAAAACATTTTTATATAAATAGGATAGAGTGGGAAGGGATTAGATTTTAAATGTAATGGTAATTGGTGCTCAAATTCTTTTCTATAATTCTTAACAATTCTAGAATAAAAACTTGATGTGCTCACAAACCCGAAGATGGAGAATTTAAGCTATATGGTGGTTCAGAACGCTCAGTCCCTAGAGTCCCCAAAGTCCTGCCTTGAATTACAGTGCCTTGAAAAAGTATTCACACCCCTTAAAATTTTCCACATTTTGTTATGTTACAAGCGAAAATGTAAATGTATTTTATTGGGATTTTATGAGAGAGACCAACACCAAGTGGCACATAATTGTGAAGTGGAAGGAAAATGATATGGTTTAAAACATTTTTACAAATATCTTAAAGTGTGGCGTGCATTTGTATTCAGCCCCTTTTACTCTGCTACGCCTAACTACCCCTAACTAAAATATAGTGGAGCCAATTGCCTTCAGAAGTCACACAATTAGTAAATAGAGTCCACCTGGGTATAACTTATTCGAAGTATAAATACAGCTGTTCTGTGAAGCCCTCAGAGGTTTGTTAGTGAAAAAACAGCATCATAAATGCCAAGAAACACACCAGACGGGTCAGGGATAAAGTTGTGGAGAAGTTTAAAGCAGGGTTAGGTTATAAACAAAATATTCTAAGCTTTGAATATCTCATGGAGCACTGTTAAATCCATGATCCGAAAATGGAAAGAGTATGGCACAACTGCAAACCTACCAAGACATGGACGACCGCCTAAACTGACGGGCCGGGCAGGGAGAGCTATAATCAGAGAAGCAGCAAAGAGGCGCATGGTAACTCTGGAGGAGGTGCAGATATCCACAGCTCAGTTGAAAGAATCTGTCTACAGGACAACATTAGTCATGCACTCCACAAATCTGGCCTTTATGGAAGAGGGAACACAGCAAACATGGAAGAAGGTGCTCTGCTCAGATCTGACCAAAATTAAATTTTGCAGCCTAAAAGCAAAACACCGTGTGTGGCGGAAAACTAGGACTGCGCATCACCCTGCACACACCATCCCCACCGTGAAACATGGTGGTAGCAGCATCATGTTGTGGGACTGCTTTTCTTCAGCAGTGACAGGGAAACTAGTTAAAGTTAATGGGAAGAGGGATGGAGCCAAATACAGGCAATATTAGAAAAAAAACCTGTTACTCTGCAAAAGACTAGAGACTGGGGCAGAGGTTCACCTTCAGTAGACAATGTCCCTAAACATACAGCCAGAGCTACAATGGAATGGTTTAGATCAAAGTCTATTCATGTGTTAGATTGGCCCAGTCAAAATCCAGACTTCAACTGAGAATCTGTGGCAGGACTTGAAAATTTCTGTTCACAGACGCTCTCCATCCAATCTGACAGAGCTTGAGCTATTTTGCAAAGAAGAATATGCAAAGCTGGAAGAGACATACCCAAAAAGACTTGCAGCTGTAATTGCAGCAAAAGGTGCTTCTAAAAAGTATTGACCATTTATTATTTTCCTTCCACTTCACAATTATGTGCCACTTTGTATTGATCTATCACATAAAATCCCAATAAAATACATTTAGGTTTTTGGTTGTAACATGACAAAATGTGGAAAATTTCAAGGGGTGTGAATACTTTTTCAAGGCACTGAATACATAGCAACTGGCAGTCCTCAAGTTCACTATACAGATTTCAATCTGACTGTACAATCACCTTTAGATTTATCAAAACTGTGTATCATGAAGCATACCTCCCAATTTGTTGAGATGGGAACAAGGGACTTCTATTAGCAAAAGTATGTAGGCATAGGAAAAAACACCCTGCCACGCTCCCTTAAAGTTGAATTATAAATAGTAAAAAAAAAAAAAGATATTCCAACAAGTTATTTTAGTTTTTTTTTTTGTTTTTTTTGTTTTTTTTTTTACCACTACTATTCCTTTATAATGGTTTTTGAGATTTACAAATGCAGCAATTCAGAAATTTGATAAAACTTTAACACTGGGTAACACTTTTTGAAACATACATAGTGCATTTTATATACAACTATAAGGATCAGACCAAAATGAGTAGGAAAGAGGGATAGAGGAACCTTGTTCCAAATTAGGGGGAAGTCCCTTGAAATCAGGGACAGTTGGAAACTATGCATAAAGAACGACCTACACTATCCCTTCAATGTGTCTCATATTTAACCACTTTAGCCCCGGAGGATTTGGCTGCTTAATGACCAGGCCACTTTTTTCAACTTGGCACTGCGTGAATTTAACTGTCAATTGCGCGGTCATGCAATGCTGTACCCAAACGAAATGTACGTCCTTTTTTCCCCACAAACAGAGCTTTCTTTTGGTGGTACTTGATCACCTCTGCGCTTTTTATTTGTTGCGATATTAATAAAAAAAGAGCAAAAATTTTGAGAAAAATTGACATTTTCTACTTTGACAGTTAAAAAATATCCAATATATTCAATTTTTGTCATATATTTAGGCCAAAATGTATTTAGCTACATGTCTTTGAGAAAAAAATTCTCAATGAGCATATTTTTAACTACTTTAAGACCGGAAGATTTTACCCCCTTGCTGACCAGGCCATATTTTGCGATTCGGCCCTGCTTTACTTTAACGGACAATTGCGGGTCGTGCGACACTGTACCCAAATGAAATCTACGTTCTTTTTTTCCCCTACAAAAAAAAATTATTTTGGTGGTATTTGATCACCTGTGCGATTTTTTTTTTTTAATTTTTGAAAAAAAGAGCGACAATTTTGAAAAAAAAAAAAAAAAAAAAACTATATTTTTCACATTCTGATATATAACATTCCCCCAAAAAAATGTACAAATCAATTTTTTTTTTAACATTCTAGGACAATTTGTTTTCTGCTACATATTTTTGGTAAAGAAAATTGCCTCCGGCGACAGGCAGGAATCTGGCGACGTAGGTCTACGTCGCTGGACACAGGGCTGCCACCTTGCTGTAGTAGCAGCAACGTGAGCAGTCCTAAAGTGGTTACTATGCAATTAGAGCAACCCTATTCTCACGACCAGACTGCTTATATATCTGATATCTCTAGTTGCAGCTGACACTAAACAAATGCTTTTACTACACTTAATCCACATCAAACCAAACATGAGTGCAGTGCTACTGTAAACTCCCCATATTACCTTATATAGTGCAACTATACTTATTAAAATAGGTTAAATCCAACATATAAAAATTCCCTGAAGTGCAAAAATACATACAATGAAAAACTTATACATAGATCTATATATAGTATCTCACAGAAGTGAGTACACCCCTCCCATTTTTGTAAATATTTTATTATATCTTTTCATGTGACAACACTGAAGAAATGACACTTTGCTACAGTGTAAAGTAGTGAGTGTACAGCTTGTATAACAGTGTAAATTTGCTGTCGTCTCAAAATAACTCAACACAGTCATTAATGTCTAAACCGCTGGAAACAAAAGTGAGTACACCCCTAAGTTAAAATGTTCAAATTGGGCCCAAAGTGTCAATATTTTTGTGTGGCCAACATTATTTTCCAGCACTGCAAACTGTTTGTGGGCTTTCTTGTGCATCATCTTTAGAAGAAGCTTCCTTTTGGGACGACAACCATGCAAACCAGTTTGATGCAGTGTGCGGCATATGGTCTGAGCACTGACAGGCTGACCCCTCACCCCTTCAACCTCTGCAGCAATGCTAGCAGCACTCATATGTCTATTTCCCAAAGACAACCTCTGGATATGACGCTGAGCACGTGAACTCAACTTCTTTGGTCGACCATGGCCAGGCCTTTTCTGAGGGAAACCTGTCCTGGTAAACCACTGTATTGTCATGGCCACTGTGCTGCAGCTCAGTTTCAGGGTCTTGGAAATCTTCTTCTAGCCTAGGCCATCTTTATGTAGAGCAACAATTCTTTTTTCACATCCTCAGAGAGTTCTTTGCCATGAGGTGCCATGTTGAACTTCCAGTGACCAGTATGAGAGAGTGAGAGCAATAACACCAAAGCGAACACACCTGCTCCCCATTCACACCTGAGATCTTGGTAACACTAATGAGTCACATGACATCGGGGAGGGAAAATGGCTTATTGGGCCCATTTTGGACATTTTAACTTAGGGGTGTTTTGTTGCCAGCGGTTTAGACATTAATGGCTGTGTTGTGCGTTATTTTGAGGGGACAGCAAATTTACACTGTTATACAAGCTGTACACTCACTACTTTACATTGTAGCAAAGTGTAATTTCTTCAGTGTTGTCACATGAAAAGATGTAATAAAATCTTTACAAAAATATGAGGGGTGTACTTACTTTTGTGAGATACTGTGTGTATGCATGTATGTGTATATATATATATACACAAAGTGCAATGTGTCCATAAACTATTTGAATGCAACAAACCCATAAAGTGCATGTTTCAATCTTCCACCTGTGAGATCGAAACGCTCACCTCACATTTTGACCTGCAGCAAGCACTAGATCTTTTGTTTTTCATTTGCAATCATCATATGCTATTGGTTCCCATGTCTGAGAGCTGACAGAAGAATATTGAAGATATGGGGAGACAGATGGATGCAGAGACCTAACATTATCCCCAGAGGAGAACAGCGGATTATGACCCACTGGTGAAACGGGTCATAATGTGAGGTAGGCGTTTAGATGTCAAACGCTTACCTCGCATTTTCCAGATCAATGCACTTCTGGAAGAGTGGTCAAACATTTCCATTATCACACTCCTAAACTTTGTGGACAGCCTTCCCAAAAGAGTTGAAGCTGTTATGGCTGCAAAGAGTGGGCCATCTTAATATTGAACCCTACGAATTAAGACTGGGTTGCCATTAACCACTTAACGACTGCCCACCGCAGATATACTGTTGCAGGCAGCCGCTGCTGGGCAAAGTGACATGGGTACATCACTCGCTCAGCCGCCTGTGGGGGGCTAGCGCGCGCCGCTGGAGGCACGCTCCCACCCCCGCTCGCTCACAGTCATCCCCACGCGAGTGACTGGCGGCTCCGATGTCTGCCGGCCATTCGTGATCTCCCGCTTGAGTGGAGAGGGAGAAAGGCAGGCGGCTGATGTAAACAAAGCCGCCTGACATTCTCCCTGGTGTAACTGCAGAGACTGTACGATCCTGCTATGTAGGATCGTATGTCTCTGTGGTTACATCACAAGCCATGCACCCCCACAGTTAGAATCCCGGCCCTAGGGATACATTTAAGCCACTGATCACCAATAAAGTTAACCCCTTCCCTGCCAGTGTCATTTTTACAGTAACAGTGCATATGTATAGCACTGATTACTGTAGTAATGTCACTGGTACCCCCAAAAGTGTCAATGTCAGTCAAGGGTCCGATCTGTCCGCCGCAATGACCTAAATCTTTCCCGTAGTTAGTAAACGCAATAACTTTTGCGCAAACCAACCAAAATACGCTTATTGTGATTTTTTTTTTAACCAAAAATATGTAGCAGAAAACAAATTGACCTAAAATGTTAAAACATTTAGATTTTTACATTTTTTGGGGGGGAATTTCATATAAAAAAATGTGAAACATATTGTTATTTTTTCAAAATTGTCGCTCTTTTTTTGTTTATAGCGCAAAAAGTAAAAATCGCACAGGTGATCAAATACCACCAAAAGAAATCTCTGTTTGTGGGAAAAAAAGGACGTCAATTTCATTTGGGAACAGCGTCGCACGACCGCGCAATTGTCCGTTAAATTCACGCAGTGCCGAAATGCAAAATAGGCCCTGGTCTTTGAGAAGCCAAATCCTCCAGGGCTTAAGTGGTTAAATTTCATGTGTGTGTGTAAAGGCTCCTGTCCCAATACTTTTAGTAATATAGTGTATGTTTGTCCTAAGCATCTTGGAATTCATGTACTGCTGACTGGCTCTCTACCTCTGCTTGAACTTTTTCTCTTTCTGTCATCGAAGGACACCGCCACTGGGTTATATTGCCTCCTCCAGGAGTAGAGCTAGGCAGAACAAAAAACACTTAGCTACACCCATGGGCCATCCTCATCTGGTATATAACCCCCCTCTTTGCTCTAGGTAATCCGTTTTAATTTGTATAGTCAGGAGTAAGGACCTAGGCTCCCTGCTGGAATCTCTAATTCCTAGCATTTTTTTCTCCTTCCATGCATCTTTTTTGTTTTTTCTCTCGGAAGATCTACAACCAACAGCTGGGCTGGATAATCTAGATCCAGTGGTCCCCTCAGGCCAGCCAGGGAGTGCCTGCAGACTGCATCTATGCGCTAGGTCAGCCTCGACATAACCTCATGGACAGAGGATGGCCTGCGAGTTAAACTTTTTGCAGGGTCACATACGACCGGGTGCTGGTCCGAGTTGCAGCGCCCCCTTGGCCCGACAGTTCCCCTACATTGGTGGTGAGGAGTTCTGGCTGAAGCATCACCCACACCAAGGAAAGGTAAGTACAGTTCCCCCTCTCCTCTTTAAATTGTTTGGGGTACATTCTTGTGATGGTCAGGCCCCGCGGACTGGTGGGGGTCCTCGGGCAGAGGACGACATCCCCTCTCTGTAAGGGTCCTGGTGTAGTGTGTGTCTTGCCCTGGTAGTATGGAGGGGTCTGTATAGAAGACCCCCTAGGTGCATGCTCTACTGGTTGGTGCAGTGTGGGTATAGTGCAGGGGGGTCCCAGTGCAGAGAGCGGTGCAGAGTGCGCAGTGGAGCCTCCCCTAATGTATTCCCTACCTAGGGAGTACATTGCCTTTAGGGGGGGGGTCCCCTTGCAGAGGGCACAGGGAAGATTCTGGAAGCATGCTTCGGCATCTCGAACTGCCGGCGGCCATGTTTGAGTAATCCGATGACCTCACGGTGGCCATTTTCCCTTGTTTTAGCTGGTCTCCGGTAGGCCCAGCTAAGTCTGTCTCATCTGATTCTGAGCCTGATGCCGCAGTGGACACGGCGCATGCGGGGGAACTTGATATCATGCCCCCCCATCTTTCCAATATGATGATTCCTCCATGAACGCAGCAGCGAATGAGCAAGCGCTGGTAGACTCACATCTTACTGCAGTGCTTGAGACTTTAAAAAATGGAGGATGCAGCTGATGTGGCCACGGATGTGGCTCTGTCATTTGATATGCATAAGTCACCTCGCACACCTACAGTATTTCCTTATCTGCCTTATTTTGACAGGTTTACCTATGACGAATGGGAACAACCAAAGTTACCCTCTGTGGTCCCCAAACGTTTTGCAGTGCGTTATCAGTTTGAGGAATCACTTTAAAAAAAAGTGGAGTAGTCCACCTCTGCTGGACCCTCCTGTTTCCAGGTTGAATAAAGCAACCATGATCCCAATAGAGGAATCCCCATCCTTTAAAAAAAAAGGTCCGACAGGACAGCTGAGGTTGTGGCACACAGCAAGTTTATTATGGCTGGTTCGGCATTGCGACCAGTCTTGGCCTCAACCCTGGTGTCTCAGACCCTAACTGAATGGGCCAAACTTTTGCGCTAGGGCCTGGAGAGTGACTAAGTTCCCACTGCTTATGTTGATTTAGTGAACCAGTTCGTCCCGGGGCTGCAGTTTATTTGTGATGCAGCTTTGGATACAGCTCCTGTGCTGTCCAAGCTTTTTATTTCAGTGGGGGTGATTAGGCGCCTGCTGTGGCATAAGCATTGCTCTGCAGACCAAGCCTCTGAAAACTCTTTCAGATCGCGATCGCCTGTTTGGGGCTACTCTGAAATCATTAGGGGTCTCACAGGGAAGAGTACCTTCTTGCCACAATCTAGGAAAGAGAAGGAGCCTCGTCACAGACAGGGGCCCTCCTTCTCAGCCTATAGAAAATTCTTCTGTGCTCCCAGGACTGAGAATGAGGGAAATAGATCCTTCAAATCTTTCCCAGGAGGTTCCAAGCAACCTTGGTCTGGTAAGCCTAGTGCTATTTTCTCCAGACCAGCAGTCATGACCCCTTCAGCATGAAGGTCTGCCCTCTCCCAATATTGGGGAGGGGGGACATCTTCGCTGGTTTCCGGGCCCATGGACCTCCTTTGTGAGTGTCAAATGTTCACAAAATGTTTCTTTTGGGGGTACCCAGAAAAGGGGCAAAGTTTTTCCATTTCAGGTTTTTTTGTCCTGGATTGTCCTTGTGCAGATTTAATTCCTGCAGTTGTTCAGGTGATGTCCAAACTACCTAAGGTCCCCCCTATCCCCGCCCAGAATATGTAATTACCTAGGTCTGATTTTAATTCTGACAAGGGTGGTCCTTCCTCTGGATAAACTTCAGGAACCACAGGTCGTGTTTTACCAGCTGCTGTCACGCAGAGCGTTCTCTCTCCTGACTTGCATGCAGGTTCTGGGGCTAGTGGTATGCACCTTCAAGGCAGTTCGGTGCAGAACTGCATGAAGCTTCTTTAGCAAGTTTGGCTCTACAGGAGGTTTGGGGCGAGGTCACGGCTTCCTCTGCCAGACGCCGAAAGTGTCCTAGGGGTACAGTAAGGCCAGTATCATCCTCAGCTCAAGTTTCCTCCATCGTTACTGATGCATATGTGCATCTTTATATGTATGTGTGTGCATGTATGTATGTTTGTGTGTTTTAAATGTGTATGGATATATGTACGTGTGTTTGCATTGATGGGGGCACGCTGTGGTTAGTCTGCATTGAAAGGGGGCACGCAGTGGTCAGTCTGCATTGAAAGGGGGCACGCAGTGGTCAGTCTGCATTGAAAGGAGGCACGCAGTGGTCACTCTGCATTGATGGGGGCACGCTGTGGTCAGTCTGCATTGAAAGGGGGCACGCTGTGGTCACTCTGCATTGATGGGGGCACACTGTGGTCTGTCTGCATTGAAAGGGGGCATGCTGTGGTCAATCTGCATTGAAAGGGGGCACGCTGTGGTCACTCTGCACTGATGGGGGCACGCTGTTGTCAGTCTGCATTGAAAGGGGGCACGCTGTGGTCAGTCTGCATTGAAAGGGGGCACGCTGTGGTCACTCTGCATTGAAAGGGGGCACGCTGTGGTCACTCTGCATTGAAAGGGGGCACGCTGTGGTCACTCTGCATTGATAGGGGCACGCTGTGGTCAGTCTGCATTAAAAGGGGGCACGCTGTGGTCACTCTGCATTGAAAGGGGGCACACTGTGGTAAGTCTGCATTGAAAGGGGGCACAAACATTGCACTTGCAACCGGCCCTGGCGTTCCGCCACCAGGCTGGGAGGGAAGGGCCCTGGTTTCTTGCATCGGGGCCCTGAAGGTTCTAGTTATGCCACTGAATTGGCGCATAGCTTCTTTTCTATAAGTTTCCGAATTGAAGACCACAACAGAGCCCCTTTCATCTGCATTCCTAATGACTATGTCACCATCTTCACTAAGGCCCCTAAGTGCCATTTTTTGGAAGCAGGGAGGTTGTCTGAGACAGAACTACCATGAGAATTGCAGGCCAAGTGAGTCAAGTCTCTGTCCAAAAGTTTCTGGAAAAGGTCCATTTCCTTGCCCCGTGAACCCACAGGGTAGAAATCAGATCTCAGTTTGAAAGGAACCACAGTGTGGCCACTCACCGGGTCTTCAAGGCTTGGACATGATTCATTGGCCAACTTGACCAGATCACTTAAAGCACATACATCAGAAAACAATTGGATGAAAGGAGGACACTCCCTCGTAAAAAATGTATTATCCAAGATCTCCTCAATGCTTATATACCAGCTGAGGTCAGCCTATAGGCGTAGCCAACTGTTTTTTATTCTGCCTAGTCTTACTCCTGGGGGAGGCAATATAACCCAGTAGTTATGATTAATGGAGCGCTGTGTCCATTGATGAACTCAGAGAAATAGATTTTAGGGTAAGTACAAAAATCCCATTCTTCCAAGCATCAGCTACCATTCAGTAAAATAATACTTTCTAAAATTAGTTTTGAACTTTCGACCAGTTAGTTTGAGGTCATGTCCCTGTGTTCTTGATTTTGGTTTCAAATTGAAAATACTGCCCTCCTGAACATTATTCACCCCTTGATTTATTTAAAGGTTACAGTCATGATTCCCCTCTCCCTTTTTTTTCCCCAGACTGTACATATAAAGGCGCCAGAAGTCGCTCTTGATATCTTTTATCCCTCAGACCTTTTACCAATTTTGTTACTCATCTCTGGACTCATTCTATCTTATCAATATCATTTTGTAAATGAGGTCTACAGACCTTGACACAGTATTCTAAATGAGGTCTCATTAAAGATCTATATAGGGCAATCAGGACCTCCTTCCTCCTGCTGGTGATCCCCCTAGTCATGCATTCTAGAATTCAGTTTGCTTTTCCCACTCTTCTGTAGTGCTGGCTAACACTGTACCCCCAATGTTGTACTCTCCCAAGGGATTCTTTTTCCTAGGTGCATAATTTTACATTTAGAAATACTGAACTGCAACTTATGAAGCAAGAGGATGTCTGAAAAAATTGATAACGTTTGGGGACAATGGGTAGATATATTTGGAACCTGTGAATTACCCAGCAATTGATTTACTTTCATGTTTAATATGACAACAATGTATAATATGATTGTCACATGCTCAAAAACACTAAAGAGAACTCTATCTATATGGAGGAATGAGAAGGGATGTGTAGGTATCTGTGGCCTGTACCTGGACTTGCTTATCGCACTATGGAATACTTTGTCATTTAGACCACTGCTTTAATTATTTTTGTTTAGTGATGCTTAATCGTTTATCACTTCGATACGGATCTTTGAATATTTTTTTAATATTCTGCTTTCCAGATATTTGTCACCACATGAACTATGTTGCTTTACTTGATGAAGGCCTAGCTCCTGCAAAGCCTTCTCTGCTCTCTTTACACTGTATTATGTTTACATATAATGATTTTTATAAAATGTGCTGTATCTTAGTATAACTTACAATAAAAACAAAGTTTAAAAAAACAAAAGAAACACTGAACTGCAGTTTCCACTGCTTCGACCAAACATCCAGCAATGCCAAATCATGTTCCATGTTACACACATCTCCAGGGATATCAACCCGATTACACACCATTTTATCATCACTAAAAATACATACCTTGCCCAACAAACCTTTAGTTATATCACTATCATATAGATTAAATAGAATAGGACCTAGTACAGAGCCTTGTGGTACCCCCACTACTGAGTGCTCTCTATTCTGAGTGAACCCCATTTACAACTACACTCTGGTATCTATCCTTTACCCAACCGTATATCCACTGAACCACCCAGGGGTTAAGTCCTAACTTGTACAAAGTTTGTATTAGATCATTATGTGGGAATGTATCAAATGCCTTGCTTTAATCAAGATATGCTATGTCCACAGCACCACCCTGGTCCAAAACATTGGCAATATAGTCAAAAAATGTAATCCGATTAGTCTGGCATAATCTGCCTTCAGTAAAGCCACGTTGTTTTGGTCCAGTAAGTTGCGTATTTTTAGGTGATCAATAATCCTTTTTTTTTTTTTCAGGAGTTCTTCCATTAACTTGATTACAACTGATATTAAACTCACTGGCCTGTAATTGTGAACTTCTACCTTTCTGCCCTTCTTGTGGATAGGTACAATATTAGCTGTCCAACAGTCATGGGGAACTTCTCCCGTTAGAAGAAAAGGATTAAAAAGACCTGTTAACGAATTGCTCACCACTATATATCGGTTTTACTGCTATAGGGCAGCCGCACTGCACAGGATCATGTATATATAGGCTTCAGAATAACCCTGAGCAATGCACAATAATCCCCAACATCACACATTAACCCCCAGCACTGCATACCAAATAACTCACAGTAGTATTGCAGCTGGCATGCCCCCTTTAGTGTGCAACCTAGCAAATGGAGTGAAGAGGTTGGGACTATGTACATTAACCACTTTAATACAGGGCACTTCCCTCCCTTCCCGCCCAGGCCAATTTTCCCCTTTTAGCGCTGTTGCATTTTGAATGACAATTGCGCGGTCATGCAACACTGTACCTACACCAAATTTATGTCATTTTCCCCCCACAAATAGAGCTTTCTTTCGGTGGTATTTGATCATCTGTGCGATTTTTACTTTTTGCTAAACAAATAAAAAAAGACCGAAAAGTTTAAAAAAAAAAAAAAAAATTTGTTTGTTATACAATTTTGTAAATAAATAATTTTTTTCCTGCACTGATGAGACTGCACTGACAGGCACTGATGGGGTGGCACTGATGGGGTGGCACTGATGGGGTGGCACTGATAGGCGGCACTGATATGCGGCACTGATAGGCACTGATATGTGGCACTGATAGGTAGCACTGATATGCAGCATTGGTGGGCACTGATAGGCGGCACTGCTGGGCACTGATAGGCGGCATTGATGGGCACTGATAGGTGGCACTGACGGGCACTGATAGGTGGCACTGACGGGCACTAATGGGCACTGATAGGCGGCACTGGTGGGCACTGATGGGCGGCACTGATCGGCACTGACGGGCGGCACTGATGGGCACTAATGGGCACTGATAGGCGGCACCGGTGGGCAATAATGGGCACTGGTGGGCGACACTTAAGGATGGCAATGATGGGCACTTGTGGGCAGCACTGATAGGGAGGGCACTGGTGGGCAGCACTGATGGGGTGGGCAATGGGGGGCTCCCTGAGCCCTGATTGCCATCCCTGGTGGCCATAGTGGGCATCCCTGGGGTCATAGTGGGCATCCCTGGGGTCATAGTGGGCATCCCTGGTGGATCTAGTGGCATCCCCCCCCCGAGGGTCTGCACTGGTAATCAATGATCTGATTACCAGTGCCAACCCCCCCCTGTCAGGGGAGCCGCCGATCGGCGCTCCTTTACTCGTGCCTGTCAGGCACGAACTAAGGAAAGCCGATCAACGGCTGTTCCTATTTACTATGTGACCAGCCGTGATTGGACACGGCTGATCACATGGTAAAGAGCCTCCGTCAGAGGCTCTTTACCGAGATCGGAGATGCAGGGTGTCAGACTGACACCTCGCATCACCGATCGCCGCTCTGCGCGCCCCCGGGGGGCGCCCAGAGCGGAGTTATCCTGCCGCCGTCATATGACGTCCGGTCAGGATAACTCAACCACATTCCCGCCGTCATTTGCCTATAGGGCGGGCGGGAAGTGGTTAAGTGATCATTTTGCTCCCCTTACATTGGGGGGGAAGTGTTGGTGATTGCTAAGGGGGGAGCTATGGTGTTGCTTGGAAGAATTTTGGGGATACTTTAGCACACCTATGCGCCCCAGCACTGTCCTTGAATTTTACCTATTCCCTAAAGCCCCGTACACATGCAACGATTATCGGCCGACCGATCGTCCGTCTCTTGTCCAGAGTGGTGTTTTGTTGGTTGGAATGTGCCTAGACCGCAGACAAATTTTCTCGCCCAACAAAAATCTACTTCAGAAGTGATGTTATGTGTTGGTTTGCTTTCTTTGTGTTCTTTCTTATCTGAGCATGCCCAGTCTTGCCCATAAGATTTTTCCCTGTCGAAATCTGTACTGACTGCACGAAAATCGGCCGTGTTTTGACGGCCAACACAAATTTTATAGTCTGCACACCAGATTTTTTTCGGCCAAAAAGTCTGAGTCGGTTGTCGGAAGCATCATACTAACAAGCCGAAAATCGGCAGATCGGACGTTGGACGAAAATTCCCTGCCAATTTTCGATGCGTGTGTACGGGGCTTAACACTAATATTAACGAAACTCTTAAACATCTGTAAAACCAAAACAACCAACTTAGTATTAAAAGCTAAACTCAGGGTAAACTGCTAAATACACAGAAAAAATAAATATAAAGATTTGCTTTATTTGCCAAAGTTTTTGCATTTCTGTCCATTTATTCAGGCTTGACTAGTCCACTGCAGATAAATAAAACAAAAATAATAAATAAAACAAATAGGTCTTGACTAGCCTGTGACTGGACATTGAAGGAGAAGAAGCAGGCCGATGAGCTAATCTCTGTCCATCTGTGCCCTCTTACTATCTGCATGTTTCATGTTGGCACATGTAGGCCTGTTTGTATTTAATTTCACTGCCAGCCCGAGGGATATTTCCTCACTGAAATTTATAAATGGCAATGCATAAAAAATGTGCCCATCACTTTGCCATTTAAAGAGACAACCATAGTAAAGTGGTTGGTGAACCCAAAGAAACAATTTACCATAAAATAAAAAATCCTGTTTTCTTTCTTGTATATTAAGAGACACAGGATTCAGTTATTAGGAGATGACTGGAACATGCAAAATCAGGCCAATTGAGGGGTGTGCAACAATACTAAAAAGGCCCACACAACAAAACAATAAAATGGTGGGCAACCTGTGGCTCAAAGACATGCCTGAATGATTATGCTCCCGAAAGCTGGCATCAGGTGAGGCCTGAACATGCTCTGATGAAGAACGGGTAGCCTTTAAAAACACGTTACCCGCATTGGACCCTTGAGAGGTCCCCCTGGACTTTGGAGTGAGCTGTATCACAGGGCTTTGGAAGGGTAACTCGATGAGTGATTTTCTATTTACACATTTATGAGTTTACTTTATGCTGATTTTAATTAAATAAAATTCTGTGGGTTAATGCATAAGGCTGGTGGGCCCTCTTTTGTTTGTTTTTTGTAGAGGCCTGAACATCCACCTGGTTACACTTTAAAAAATGTGTAAATAGATAACAAGGTGGCTGCCTTGTAAATATGGGAAACTTGCCTGATATCAAAATGCCCAAGAAACACTCACAGATCTAGTATAGTGAGCTTTAGCAGGAAAGACTGTTAAAAAAAATGGTTTGGTCACTTTATAATACACAATATATTGCGTGTAGAGAAGCTCAAGGGGTGCTTAACTCACAAAAGGGGGGGGGGGCGACCCCCATATAATATAGTACTTTTAGGGTAAATAAAGTAAGCACATCACAACAATTCTGATGGAATAATTAGATAGTATTTTATGAAGCAAAATAAACAAAGATTAAGTGCATAGTATCCTGTATGCAAGTGATAGTATTTGCAATTCAAATAGCAAAGAAGATGTACAAAGTATACACAATGGCTTATAAGAATGTTGGCATACTAAATATAATGTGGCCACAATATATCAGTCAGATGGGCAGACATTTTGGGGTCCTTTAACCCCTGAAACATTGGAACAGGGCTTAATTTCTTCCCTATCGGCCTTACTGACCTATATCTTTGGTATAAAATCATAATACAGTATTTATGTTATTTATGTATACTTTTACAACTTTTTCATGTCTACAGAGGCTAGAATGTCTCCCTGATAAAGGAAAACTATGATAGATTGAATGTGTATTCTTTAAATAAGACGTTTAAGACTTATTTAAAGAATTTTAAGATGGTGTAAATGCCCACTTTGGTTTTGAAACCGTTGGAATATAAACTCTGAAACCTTTCTACTGTCAGAATAATAGCAACAATTCCTTGGTACTTTATCTGCAAAAGCAGAATGGAGATCTGCTAGTCTGTATTAAGACACAGGCAGGTTGGACAACATGAAGATGGGAGCAGGACAGAGAGCGGAAGCGGATTATCCCCTGGAAACCATGGGGGAGAATTAAAGGATAAGTTCACCTTTTGTAACATGTTAGACCCATATTCGAAGTATAACCAGGGCTAGCACTCCAACTAAGCAAACTAGGCAGCCGCCTATGGCACACTGCTGCCTAGGGGGCTCAGCCACGGCTGTGTAATGTTCTGGTACCTTTGGATACCCTAATTACTCTTTCATAAGTGTATGCGCCCCACCATTCTCTTTTGGTAAGGTGCGCATACACCTTTAAGACTGATGCTGTCATCACTGAGCGCCGGACTGGATGGCTATTTAGATCGCCGGCTCTCACTCACATGTGTTCGATCAAACTGCTTTGTGCCTTGATGCTAACCTGTCTTGAAGCTCTCATGCTTTCAAGCATACCTCGCTGTCGGAACCACGCTGCGCTGATCCCTGTATTCCGCTACCGGATCATCCGCTCTTGCCGAACCTCTCCTCTGCTACATTGCTATTAGTGATAAGTACCCCACAGGGGAAACCTCTATAACCTTTATACTAAAGCTTACACTATCTAGCTCTGCATACTAAGGACGATTACTACATCTGCATTATCTAAGATTGCTAGCTCTTGAGCCTACTACCACCTGTTCTTGCACTGGGTTGATCTCTCTTGTATGTCCACCTGCTACTCTGTCATCTGCTACCATACATGATTGCTAAACCTATCTGCATCCCATCTGCTACTATCTTACTTTCAAGAACATTTCCTTTCAAGTGTCTGTCATCTACCATCTCTACCCAACCTGTCTCTTCAGCCTATCATCACTGTGTTACTATATACATAAGTCACTCTAGGAAACATCTTATTGAGTGTGTGTATTTACTTGCTGAATTGAGATCCTCCACACATGATGAGTCATTGGGAGTTGGGATGGGTGTCTCAGCGTTTCTCTACATGACTACTGAAGTGGAATATTTCTGCAGCTGAAAATCCACATCACACGTAAAACGCAGGAGCGTTACAGGCTGCTGACTTCCCCATTTGTCTGGACTGAACATCGGAGGAGGCGGGCACCATGTCTCTGGATGTAGCTGCTGCCCCGGGGAGTCTGCTCTCTGATCCTGTTGTAGTCACGAGCATTGCCTAGGCAAGACTAACACCACCCTGCTCCCCCCCTCCCCCGCCGTGTGGGCAGCAGGATGGTAGTTGTTAATCTTGCCTAGGGAGCAAAACAGTCAAGCATCGGCCCTGTGTATAACATGTAAAAGATGCATTGGCCCCCGACCACCCGTTCTGACAGCTAGCAGAAGATTTTTCCCCCGCTATCTGTCCAAATCTGCAAAAAATGTGGCCAGGAATGGGAAAACTTTATGGCTGTTGGTTTGTAGTTCTCATTGAACTACTATGGTGCTTTTAAGCACTGTGGGTAGTTCATTGAGTCTATCTGTCACAGTGTAACTGCCTGGCCATATCGGATGTACGGCCAGACAGCTACACAGACAGTCTGCAGGACTGTGGCATTATACCCACAATCTACTGATCGTAGGCGCAATGCTTTATAGGTCCATTACAAAAAATAATAAGTGTATATTTTTTACCTGCAAAAAAAGTGCCTTTATTTTTATTTTTTTGTAAAGGTGAACTTATCCTTTAATAAAGCTGGTGCACTCAGAATCAGGTGCAGCTGTGCATTGTAGCATTGTTCAAGCTTTGACACTAAAACCTGGAAGTTGATTGGTTTCTATGCAGAGCTGAACCAGATGTTGTACGCTCCAGTTTTAGTAGGTAAACCCCCATGTCTCTTACACAGGTACAGTGTCTCTTACACAGGTAAAAATCCTCTTTGGCACGAAGAGACGCCTCAATTTTCTGAAATAGTGGGACATCAATAGGCCTTTACAGGCACCTGCAAAGAAAGCATTTCAGATGCAGTGCCTTAAAGTATTAATACCTCTTGAAATTGTCCACATTTTGTTATGTTACAACCAAAAAACGTAAATGTTTTTTTTGGGGTTTTATGTAACAGACCAACACAAAGTGGAACTAAAATTGGAAAAGAAATCTCACTGTGTATGGGACCTAATACTACAGTGGATTAACATGCGGAGGACTTTACTGGATCGGGCATGGCAGAAGTGAGCACACACGATTGTATAAAAAATACAAACAACTTTATTAATGGATAAAAACAAGTTGAAAACGGGTTGAATACATTACATATCACCAATAGTGATGTCGCGAACATAAAATTCGCCGTTCGCGAACGCGAACATCGGCGAATGTTCGCGAACCGCCATAGACTTTAATAGGCAGGCGAATTTTAACACCCACAGGGACTCTTTCTGGCCACAATAGTAATGGAAAAGTTGTTTCAAGGGGACAAACACCTGGACTTTGGCATGCCGGAGGGGGATCCATGGCAAAACTCCCATGGAAAATTACGTAGTTGAGGCAGAGTCGGGTTTTATTCCATAAAGGGCATAAATCACCTAACATTCCTAAATTGTTTGGAATAACGTGCTTTAAAACATCCAGTGTGTGTATACGATCAGGTATGATGTTGTATCGATCAGGTAGTGTAAGGGTTACGCCCGCTTCACAGTGACAGACCAAACTCCCCGTTTAACGCACCGCAAACAGACCAGAACCGACCGAAATGGGACAGGAACTGGGCTTTAAGGGTTAGGGTTAGGTTTAGTGTTAGGGGCTAGGGTTAGGGTTACGGTGAGATACTTAGGGTTAGAGTTAGTAACCCTACCCCTACGCCTCTAACCCTAACCGTCTAACCCTAAGCACTAAAAATAACCCTAACCCTAGCCCTAACGCTTATTCAATTTTTTTTTCTGGTTCTGGACATGCTACAGAGCTGAAACTTCACAGGTACACTTTTTAGACCCCCAGACACTGAATCACACAAAAAAAAGTTCTTAAAAATTTTAATTTTTTTGATAGAGAGCCAATTATTGGAAAAATTAAAAAAAAATAAAAATAAAAAAAATAAAAAAATTTCTTTGGATTTAGCGTCTGGGGGGTCTAAAAAGTGTACCTGTGAAGTTTCAGCTCTGTAGCATGTCCAGAACCAGAAAAAAAATTACGAATTAGGGTTAGGGCTAGGGGTTAGGGCTAGGGTTATTTTTATGGCTAGGCTTAGAGGGTTAGGGTTATGGTTAGAGGGTTAGGGTTAGGTTTAGTGTTAGGGGATAGGGTTAGGTTTATGGTGAGATAGTTAGGGTTAGAGTTAGTAGCCCTACCCCTACCCCTCTAACCCTAACCCTCTAACCCTAAGCACTAAAAATAACCCTAACCTTAGCCCTGACCCTAACCCTAGCCCTAGCCCTAATTCTAATTTTTTTTCTGGTTCTGGACATGCTACAGAGCTGAAACTTCACAGGTACACTTTTTAGACCCCCCAGACACTAAATCACACAAAAAAAGTTATTAAAAGTTGTCCTTTTTGATAGAGAGCCAATGATTGGAAAAATTAAAAAAAAAAAAAAAAAAAATTAAAAAATTTCTTTGGATTTAGCATCTGGTGGGTCTAAAAAGTGTACCTGTGAAGTTTCAGCTCTGTAGCATGTCCAGAACCAGAAAAAAATACGAGTTAGGGCTAGGGTTAGGCTTAGGGCTAGGGTTATTTTTATGGCTAGGCTTCGAGGGTTAGGGTTAAGGTTAGAGGGTTAGGGTTATGGTTAGAGGGTTAGGTTTAGTGTTAGGGGCTAGGGTTACGGTGAGATACTTAGGGTTAGAGTTAGTAGCCCTACCCCTACCCCTCTAACTCTAACCCTCTAACCCTAAGCACTAAAAATAACCCTAACCTTAGCCCTGACCCTAACCCTAGCCCTAACCCTAACTCTATTTTTTTCCTGGTTCTGAACATGCTACAGAGCTGAAACTTCACAGGTACACTTTTTAGACTACCCAGACAATAAATTCAAAGAATTTTTTTATTTTTTTAATTTTTTTTTTTTTTTAATTTTTCCAATAATTGGCTCTCTATCAAAAATGACAATTTTTAAGAACTTTTTTTGTGTGATTTAGTGTCTAGGGGGTCTAAAAAGTGTACCTGTGAAGTTTCAGCTCTGTAGCATGTCCAGAACCAGAAAAAAAGATAATTTTTCAGTAGAGCAGGGATGGTGGGAACCCCTTTTACACCCATATGATCTTTTTTTTCTGGTTCTGGACATGCTACAGAGCTGAAACTTCACAGGTACGCTTTTTAGACCCCCCCCCAGACACTAATCCAAAAAAAGTCATGCCTGCCACTGTATATATCAGTGGTGGGTGGGCAGTGGCACTGCAGTGGGCACAGTACACTCTGTGGACCTGACAGTCACTGGCACCCAGGCAACTGCAATTATAAAAAAAATATATATATTTTTAATTTGCAAGCTGCTGTGCCACCGTATATATATCAGTGGTGGGTGGGCGGGCACGCAGTGGCACTGCAGTGGGCACAGTACACTCTGTGGACCTGATAGTCACTGGCAGCCCAGGCAACTGCAATAATAAAAAAAATATATTTTTTTCAATTTGCAACAAGATGCTGTGCCACCGTATATATATCAGTGGTGGGCAGTGCACTGCAGTGGGTACAGTGCACTCTGTGGACCTGACACAGCACTCACTGCAATTATGACAGAGGAAAAAAATATATATATTTTTTAAAATGCAAGGTACTGTGCCTGTGCCACCCGAAATGAGTATGGTGTGCACACAGTACAGTCTGTGGTGGGTCTGTGGCCTCTCACACACAGCGGGCAGGCAACTGCAGTGTACAATAGATATATATATATGTATATATATATAAAAAAAAATACTCAATTACCAGCCCTAAAAAGGGCTTTTGGGGACACTAGATATATATAAAAAATACTCAATTACCAGCCCTTAAAAGGGCTTTTGGGGACACTAGATATATATATATATATATATATATATATAAAAAATTACACAAATACCAGCCCTTAGAAGGGCTTTTTGGGATGCTGTCCTTACAGCAGTAGTGGACCAAGAACACTGACTAGCAAGACCAGGAACACTAACTAACAACTGTCCCTAGCTATTAACAGCAGCAGCAGCAGCACTCTCCCTAACACACTGCTTCAGAATGATCTAAGATGGATGCTGCCCTTGCTTATTTATAGGAGGTGGGAGGGTGTGGGAGGGAGGTATGCTGATTGGCTGGAAATGTGCCTGCTGACTGTGAAGTTCAGGGTCAAAGTTTGCCTCAATGATGTATTATAGGGGGCGGACCGAACATCGCATATGTTCGCCCGCAGCGGCGAACGCGAACATGCTAAGTTCGCCGGGAACTGTCCGCCGGCGAACAGTTTGGTACACCTCTAATCACCGACAGTAATGGATCAAGAACAATTAACAACAATTGTGATTGGTCATATGGTTCGACGGGTTTCGCCAAATCATAAGATGGCTTCCTCAGGAACCAATATGGTCGATGGATGTGTCTTCTAATTATAGAAGAAGAAAACACATAAGCACAAAAAAATTGTTTTTCATAGTAACCCTTAGACAAGTCATAGAAAATGTAATGTGCTTAATATCTTACATAACACAAATACATTATAATGTTTACATGCTCACCTAGTAGGCACAGGTAAATAGCATTAGAATCCATGATATTGCGCCAGCCAATAGGTCAGAAGCAGACACCTCCCCATAAAGATGACCATGGCATTGTGGATTGGACCAAATCCATGGTGTCCCCAGTATTGGAGTACTAACAGCCAGGTATCACAGTGTACAGATAGCCGGCAAATTTGGGATGTCCCAAAATATAAGGGAAGACAAGGACACATAGAGGAAGAGATGGCAGTATCCAAAATCTCTGAAAAAAGACAATATATATCGTTTTGAGAGTCAAGACACATATAGGGCAATAATTAACATCATATTGTTGTAAAAGTCAGAGGGGGGGGATAAGCAATTCATAAATCTTATGACTAACCTGGAGATTAGTGTGCCTATAAAACCCAATTTATATATTGGACAGAAAAATTTGGATAATAAATAATTTGGCTATCTGTACACTGTGATACCTGGCTGTTAGTACTCCAATACTGGGGACACCATGGATTTGGTAACTCCACAGGACAACTATTAGTCATGCACTCCACAAATCTGGCCTTTATGGAAGAGTGGAAAGAAAAAAGCCCTTGTAAGAAAGTCCCATTTGCAGTTTGTAAGAAACCATTTGGGGGACACAGCTAACATGTGGAAGAAGGTGCTCTGGTCAGAAAAGAACAAAATTTTACTTTTTTGGGCTAAAAGCAAAACACTATGTGTAGTAGAAAACTAGTAATCTTGAACACACCATCCCCACCGTGAAACATGGTGGTGGCAGCAACACGTGGGGATGCTTTTCTTCAGCATGGACAGGGAAGCTGGTCAGAGTTGATGGGAAGATGGATGGAGCCAAATACAGGGCAATCTGAGAAGAAAACCTGTTACAGTCTGCAAAAGACTTGAGACTGGGGCGGACATTCATCTTCCAGCAGGACAATGACCCTAAACATACAGCCAGAGCTACAATGGAATGGTTTAGATCAAAGCATGTTCATGTGTTAGAATGGTCCAGTCAAAGTCCAGACCTAAATACAAATGAGAATCTCTGGCAAGACTTTAAAATTGCTGTTCATCCAATCTGTCAGAGCTTGAGCTATTTTGCAAAGAAGAATGAGCAAAAATGTCGCTCTCTAAATGTGCAAAGCTGGTAGAGACATCCCCAAAAAGACTTGCAGCTGTAATTGCAGCGAAAGGTGGTTCTATAAAGTATTGGCTCAAGGGGCCTAATACCAATGCACGCCACACTTTTCAGATATTTATTTGTAAAACATGTAGAAAACCATTTATCATTTTCCTCCCACTTCACAATTATGTGCCACTATGTGTTGGTCTATCACATTAAATCCCAATTAAATACATTTACATTTTTGGTTGTAACATGACAAAATGTGGAAAATTTCAAGAGGTATGAATACTTTTTCAAGGCACTCTATCTGAAATGCTTTCTTTGCAGGTGTCTGTAAAGGCCTATTGATGTCCCCCTATTTTTATAAAATTGAGGCGTCCCTTTGTGCCAAAGATTTGGCTGTAGGTTTGGAAGATTTAACCACTTGCCGACCGCCGCAAGTACATATACTGTGGCGGTCAGCCCCTCCTGGGCAAAGTGACGTATGGGTACGTCACTCCCCGCGAGCCAATAGGGGGCGCGCTCCCACCCCCGCTCGTTCACTGTCAACCCCGCGCGAGTGACCGGCGGCTCCGATGTCCGCCTGCCACTCCTGCTGCAGAGGGAGAAAGGCAGGCGGCCAATGTAAACAAAGCCGCCTGTCATTCTCCCTGATGTAACTGCAGAGACTGTACGATCCTGCTATTTAGGATAGTATGTCTCTGTGGTTACATCAAAAGCCATGTCCCTTTACAGTTAGAATCACGCCCCTAAGGTCACACTTAACCCCTTGATCACTATTAAAGTTAACCCCTTCCCTGCCAGTGTCATTTTTACAGTAACAGTGCATATGTATAGCACTGATTACTGCAGTAATGTCCCTGGTACCTCCAAAAGTATAAAAAATGTCAGTCAAGGGTCCGATCTGTCCGCCGCAAAGTCGCAGTCCCACAAAAAAAATCGCAGATCGCTGCCATTACTAGTTAAAAAAAAATAATAAAAATGACATAAATCTTTCCCGTAGTTAGTAAACGCAATAACTTTTGCGCAAACCAATAAAAATACGCTTATTGCGATTTTTTTTCACCAAAAATATGTAGCAGAAAACAAATTGGCCTAAAATGTTAAAAAAATTTGATTTTTACATTTTTTGGGGGGAATTTCATATAAAAAAATGTGAAAAATATTGTTATTTTTTCAAAATGGTTGCTCTTTTTTTGTTTATAGCGCAAAAAGTAAAAATAGCACAGGTGATCAAATACCACCAAAAGAAATCTCTGTTTGTGGGAAAAAAAAGGACGTCAATTTCATTTGGGTACAGCGTCGTACGACCGCACAATTGTCCGTTAAAATCACGCAGTGCCGAATCGCAAAATAGGCCCTGATCTTTGAGCAGCCAAATCCTCCGGGGCTTAAGTGGTTACGAGCCTAGGGTTTGGTTTGGCTGTGAAGGTTGGAACCGTAAAAAAAAAAAAAAAAGGAACTTTTTTTGGCCTTAAAGGGTAATCTTCCCAGTGGCTAAGGCTTCAACATTAGCAAAATAAATTTACTTTTTCCCCAAGTTACTATACCTCCTTTATCAGGGTGTCCAAGGAAGCACCACAGAGACAGTCAACAAAAGGTATGCACAGTAAACATTTTTTTATACTCCTGTTCCACAGACCAACATTTCAGCTAAAGAGTTCTCAACATATTTACAGGCAGAAAATTCCTTTGGGAAATCGGTTAGTTTATATTGTCCGTCCTGTTTATGCGATAGTATAGGGCTGAAGGCATAAGTTCTAAGTGCTCTACAAATCAATGGTCTGTAAGTATAGCAGCTGGATCCATTGACATAAGTTTATACCAGTCCATTGAGGCTTTACAGACTGCCATTATAGATCTGATGGATTGCAAAGCAGGGACTGTTAGCGAAAACAGTGACTAGAAAATAAAAAAAAGATTTCCATCACATCAGTCAATGGGATTTATTAACACTGGCTTATCTTCAATAGGTATGGTCATTTTTATTTTTGTTACCATTGGATATACTAGATCTATATTGGGAACAGTTCACTTTTTAAAAAAAAAAAAAGCCTTCCTCAAATGGATACTGGTCTGTAAAACCTTTGGGAGGAGTGAACAGTTATTCTGGAGTTTTTGCAATCTTTGCACAGAACACCTTCAAGTAAGGAGTATACTGGAAACGTTTTGCTAGTATTGGGTTCTCGCAGTGATCCCAGACTAGTAACAGCACTAGCAGACATTACAGGTTGTTTCATTTAGGCTGCATTCACACTTGAGCGTAGCATTTTCGCGCGTTTGTTACCGCAATTTTTACCTCGATTTTCAGGAGTTTTTGGAGGCAGGCATTGACATCTATCAAAAACGCTGGTAATCAGCCCAAAAAGAAGCTCAAGTACTTTTTTTTAGCTACAGGCGTTTTGCAAAACGCTCAGATGTGAACAGGGGCCATTTAAATGAATGGGGTTTTACTTGCTGGGCGTTTTGGAACGTTTTTTTTTAGCGTTTTTGGAGCTGAAAAATGCTCAAAAACGCCCAGGTGTGAATGGAGCCTTAAGGTGACATCAATAGGAACTGATTAAGCCTGAGAACTATGATGGCTGCTTGCAGCTCTTCAGGAACCAAATTATCTATCAAGGATTTGTCATACAAAACCCAACAGAAGGCTCAAAGGCTGCTACCATTACAAGAATGTCAGACACAGATTCTAGAGGGGAAGGCGTAGCAGTATGCATTAGCTTCAAGTCACTGAGCAGGGACACTGGAGGCTGCTTCAAAACTGTCAGTGGGCCATGACCTGGAAACACCCAATGCAGTGGGACTGCTAGTGTTGTGCTTGGGATCCGACATGTTGCACTGCTTAACAGATGCAACTTAATTGGGAAAAACAGGTAAAAACGTTTAATACTCACAAACCAGCAGGAGAGGTTTTAAATGACCGATGGTGACCAGGTCACTATAATTGGCAGCAAGGACTTAAAGTGTTACTAAACCTAGGACCTTGCTTTCATTATATCTGGTTTCCGACAGTACACAGAACAATTATTTTAGTAAATATAAACTGCTAAATACCTTTTCTCATCAGCAGTATATAACAGTCTTGTGACTTCTATTAGTGTCCAGCTGAGCAATGGTTAAATCTTGCAGTAGGAATTTTCATTCTCCTCTGACTTTCCTATGAGACCCTATGCATGACCCCTGACTTTCTGTCTGGACAGTGCTGATTGGCCCTGTGCTGATCACATGCACCCTCCAAAAAAAAAAAACTCTCTAGCAATACACACCGAAACAAAGCATGTGCAGAGTGCCTTTAAAGCTTTGTTCTATCAGCAGATGGATTGGGGACAGTAAAAGAAGGGGAAAATCAGAGAAGACATGATCAAACAGCTTTTTTACACAATGCACAGGATTACCCCTTAGGTTCCACAGTGAGTATAACAGACATGCTTTACTGCATATACAGACTGATTTTACTGTTGTGGGTTCAGTAACACTTTAAGTGGAACCAAGTGCTTCTTCCAAATTCCTAAGCCCTTTAACCCTTTCCGCGGAGACCAATGGAGACCAATAGAAAACAGGGGAAATAAATGGGACCCAACTGTTCTACTAAATATAATAACTCCCAATGCTTAGCCCACATGGCATACTCATAAATGAGACTTCAAAGACTCCATCACACTTGAGGTTATGCCATGGCTCTAGACTTGGAAAGCATTCTGCAGTTAAGCACAATTCTCCAAGGCCTGGAAAAGCCATGGGCAGAGTCCACTGCCCAAGGGTCACATTCCTGGCAGGTTCCACAATCCTCAGTCCTTCATAGTCTGGATACCGCCTTTAAAGTTAAGGATATGCCGATCAAGATAGCTGCATAAAGAGCTTCCTTACAATGTAAACAGTGTATTTGCCTTTAGTAAATGAACCCAATGGACTGCTCCATTTGCACAAACTACAGACCTGCACAGAACTTGAGCTGCAAATCATACTCAAAAACCATAGATCATATGCAACCCCTTGCCCACACCTCTGCCAATTTTTTTGGGGGGAAAAACATAAGATAAATGCAAATAAAAGCATAAGATACAAACTACAGCCACCGAATTGGGACACTGCGGGTCTAATATGAACTCCAACTTTGGTGAGCATATAGAATAAATCCTTTGTAATTAGGAGAGTAGCAAAATCAAACAACAACTGCTATTCCCAATTGGAAGACAATGCAGAAGGCCACTACTATGGCATTAAAAGAGGGCAGGTAATATCAGAACAAGAACAAGTATAAAATCCAAATCCTTGTCAAGCTGCCAAAATGTTGATATCCTACATGTCAGTTGATTTCATTCTTGCTAGGTGTAAAATGGTTGTGACATATAATGATACTTCCTTCGCAGCAGGTGATGAGCACCAGACACTTGTTTAAAAATGCCCTGCTGCCAGGTAGCTGTGGATACAGGCACATTCATACACAGTACACAGTTTAAGTCTGTATGTTGCCAGCTCTGTATAGCAAATCTCCTAGCCTCCAGCTAATATAGCTCATTCCGCTGCTTTATTGCCAAAATGAAAAATGTGCATTGAAAAAAATGGATTAAAAAGGTATGCTTCCTACAGAAAGCTTCATGAATATTTCTTAATGTTACTTTTTTTCTGGAAAGTTTAAATTGAAATACTTTGAACCCTTTTTTTTTTTTTTAAAGCACAGCTGGATAAATGATGTGATTGGCACTGTGGAGCTCAAGGGAAATGGCCAAGAGTGTCTGTTTCTATGGAAACCAGGCCCAAAGGAATATGGCAATGCATTAGGGTGGAAAAGAGAGAGGTAGATAACCAACTTTGTTTCAACTGTTCCCTCAAATGGAATAGTAATTATTGAACTGTTAATTAGAATTTGTTACTAGGCTAAAAATGTTTCAGTTTTTTTTTTTTTAAGTAGAGTTTTAGTTAAAAATATAACATTTCTAAGCAAGTTTTTCTTTTTCATTACAGAAGAGACATGCGCTGTCTGTTTTGCAGTAAAGGATTCTTGCCTTTCTCCTTAACCACTTAAGCCCCGGAAGATTTTACCCCCTTCTTGATCAGGGCCTATTTTGCGATTCGGCACTGCGTGACTTTCTCTATCGCTCATTGACAGACGTAGTCCTCGGTGATACAGCACCTTCGGGTTATGTTGCCTCCACAGGAGTAGGACTAGACAGGAAATGAAAAATGCTCTGGCCACACCCCAGGGGCAGTCCCCGAGGGTATATCCTCTCTCTCTCCGCCACAGCAAATCAGTTTTTTTCTGTCTAGTCAGGAGTAAGGACCTAGATACCTTGCTGGGATCTTCGGTCCTGGCAGGATTTTTTTTTTAGAAAATAATTTTTTAAGACAGCTTTTTTTCTCCAGGGTTCCTGTGAGATCTTCAAGCAAGAAAGCTGAACTGGGCGACGGGCGGGATGTTGAGATCCAGTGGTCACCCCAGTTCAGCCTACGAGCGCGTGCAGGCCATAGCTCCGCGCTGGGTCGGCCGCGACATAGTCCCACTGGACGGGGACTGACCCTGCGAGTTAAACGTCTCGCTGAAACGCCAAAGACCATGAGTCACGGCGCCCGTATTGGTCGACAGCCCTCCTACCTCGGTGGAGAGGGGTACTGTCAGGAGTTGGCGCCCGCCTGGTTCCAGTATGGTGAGTAGTATGTTCCCCCTTTCCCCCTGACGGGTCTTGTGGTGAACGCGGGCCCCTCTCTGTAATGGTAAGGATGGGTTCCCCTCTATCCTACAACATGTCACAGATCCCCCTAATTGAGTGTGATTTTTGTGTACAAGAAGCCAGGAGGCTTGGTTTGGGAGCTGACAATCTAATTGTAAAGATGTGTAAATGATTGTAGTCAGTGGCAGTACTAGAACTTTACTGTGATAGTATAAGGTATCCTACCTGTCAGTAGCCACAGGGCGATGTCTATACATGTATACTGCATTCCAGATCATTCCTCCAGCTAAGCAGATGCCTCCCGACGGCCACGGACCGCATACGGCCCGCCAGGGTCCGGTACCTCCGACCATGCTGACCACCATGAGGGTGAAGGGTTGTGAGGCCGAGATCCTTCTGCAGACATGCCGCTATTCTGTGCAGGCCGCCGCCATTGTCTGGTAGATCGCACGAGGCCGCCATTTTGGTGTAGCCTCGTGTCTCCAGCATGGGGGCGGCCATGTTTGAGGTGACTCAAACACCTCATGGAGCCAGGGGGAGGAGCCGGCAGGCGTGTTAAGGGGCGGAGCCGCCTCTTTTACCCAGGAAATAGGGCCAAAGACTTCCTGTCTGTAACAAGACAAGCACTGAGCAAGCTGATGAAAACTTCTGTGCATCAGGGATGAGCCTTGGGGTCTGTCTCTCTCTCTGTGGGGTCCAAAAAGGCAGGTAACACTGAGGGGCGCTGTTGCGACTGGGGGACACAAAAAAAAAAAAAAAAAGTTATTTTTTTACTTTGTCATTTTTTGTCGCTGGCAAGTGTCTTGTATAATCATTGACCCTGCCGCATAGGTATCCCCACCTGATCCCCTCAAGGTGGCCGCAGGTCCCTCCAGTACCCCACTTGTTTTTAATGCATTATCGGCAGTTTTGAAGTCTTTGGTATCCTGGGTGGAGGTGGCCTGTCAGGGACGGGGGTCAAGTAGCGACCCCCGCCTACCCCTATTGTTTATCAGATACTTCAGATACGGATTCGGAACTGGTCAATGCAGTTGCAGGTCCCTCTTAGGGGGCTGTTGTCTCAGGTAATATCTCCTCAGCAGTGAGGAGCACGTTTCTGCCTCCACCATAGCACAAGAGTGGTGGATGCACTAGTTGTGTCCGTCCGGGAAACCTTTAGTCTTGAGGTTACACCGGCAGAGGTAGCTGAGACTGAGATTCCTTTTTGGTACTTGTTAGCCTACCAAAAGGGCGAAGGATTTTCCTTTACCCAAATGGGGTCGTTTTGAAACGAACCCCTGTTATTTCCAAACGCATGGCTAGGTGCTATCCGTTTGAGGAATTCCTCTTTATAGGATAGACGGTACCACCTGCTGTCTTGCCACATACTGTTAGGATAAAAAGACCTCGTAACTAACGAGGACCTTCCTTTTCTGCTCATATAGAGTTGTTCGTTCCGCGAGGGCGGGCGATAAGGCGAAACCCTCCAAAGCCCCTTTAGAGGGGTTTCAAAGGGCGCTGGTCGGGTAAACAAAGAGTCCGGCTCAGCCAAGCCTGAAGTATATAGCCTGATGCGCCCCTACATATCTCTGGGGTGGGGGGGGGATGTCTTCACCGGTTTCTGGAGGACACAGGATCGAGTTTCGATCACTTCCACCGGTGCGATTCTTCCCTTCTAACATTGAACGGTTTCAGGGGTTCTATTCGAACCTATTCACAATGCCCAGGAAAGAGGGCAAGGTGCGTCCAAATCTGGACTTGGGAAGAAATAGAGTCCATCCGTACAGTGGTGGCCTCCCTGCATCAAAGAGATTTCCTGGCGTCCATAGACATATAGGATGCCTATCTTTATATCCCCATCATCGCAGGACATCAGCGTTTTTTCGCTTTCCCAAAGATCATCCCTGGTTCCCACCAGGAGACTGAACTATCTGGGCCTAAGGTTGGATACATCCTGGGCAAGAGAGTTTCTCCTTGCTGGGAAACTCCAGAAGGTTCAGTCAACGATTCGGATGTTGCTGTCCGTCAATTGGCTGGGACTGATGGTGGCCTTCTTAGAGGCAGTACCGTATACCCAGTCTCATACCCGAATTCTCCTGAAGGAGATTCTTTTTTAATGGAATCAGAATTCCGATTCCCTGGACAATCTGATCCGGTTGAGCGAGTGGACCAGGAAGTCTCCGATGCTCAACCAGGGGAAGTCATTTCTTCCGATAGTATCCAGATTACCAATAAGGGTATCGGAACTGAGAGCGATCAGATTTTGTCTGATTTACTGGATCGAGCAGCTCTAGAGCAGCCCAATTCAGATCCAATCGCATATGGCCTCTTCATCCAGAGGTTTTTCCCTAGCTGTCCCTTCATTGGGACATCCCGGATGTGGATCTGTTGGCACCTTGGCCTAACAGGAAGGTGCGGAGGTTTGTAGCTTGCGCCACGATCCTCTAGCCGACGCAGCAGAAACGCTGATCGCACCGTGGGGGCAGTATCAGCTACGGCATGCCTTCCATCCTCTCAAGTTGCTGCGGGAACTTCTTCGCAGGATAGAGGTGGAGGGAATTCCAGTTATTCTGGAAATCCCGGATTGACCTCGTCGAGCCTGGTACGCCGACTTGGCGAGGCTAGTCACGGACGCTCCTTGGAGACTTCCTCTCAGGGAGGATTTGCGGTCTCAGGGACCGATCTTCCATCTTGCTTTACAGTCGCTGGTTTAATGGCCTGGCCATTGAGACCCAGGTACTGAAGGACAAGGGAGTGTCAGCTTCAGTTATTCCTACCTCCAGTTAAAGCAAGGAAAGCGACTTCCAGCACATGGAAGTCTTATATTGCATGGTGTGAATCTATTGGATTTCCCCCACAGACCTATTCGGTGACCCGAATTTTGGTCTGTCTGCAACAAGGGGTTGAGCAGAAACTATCCTTGAGCACGATCAAGGGTCAGGTTTTCGGCGTTAGCAATCTTCTTTCAAGAAACCTTTGGCTAATCATTTCTTGGTGCGGAATTTCATCCAGGGGGTGCGACATCTGGCTCCGCCAGTGTGCGCACCCTTACCGCCTGGTATCTTAATTTAGTGTGGTCGGTTCTTCAGAAACTTCTCTTTGAAGATATTAGGGAGATTCCCTTGCTTACATTCCCAGAAGGTGGCCTTCTTGGTGGCCATTACTTCTGTACGCAGGGTGTCAGAACTGGCCGCATTATCCTGTCGTTCCCCAGATCTGGTGGTTCATAGGGATAAGGTGGTTCTTTTTCCAAATCCATCCTTCCTTCCTAAAGTGGTTTTCGTAAGACGGACTCACTTTTTGTGATCACGGATAGCCCTTAAAGGGGGTTGCCTGTGTCTGCCGCGACCATATCTACATGGATCAGTCAGACGGTGGTACAGGCTTATTCTATTAAGGGTCGGAATCCTCCGTTCCCTGTTAGGGCGCACTTCACTCGAGCGCTCAGTACTTCCTGGGCCTTTCGCCATCAGGTGTCAGTGGTCCAGGTATGTAAAGCGGCCACCTGGTCGTCGGTACATACCTTTACAAAATTGTATAAAATTGATGTGATGGCATCGGCGGATGCCTCATTTGGCCGCAAGGTTTTGCAGGCCGCAATTTGAGGAGACCGGTGGTCTACCTCGAGGGTTTTTTTCTGTTTGAAAATTTTTTTGTTGAGTCTCATCATTAAGGATGAGCATTGTAAACTTCTAGTTGGCACCGGTTGGGCCTTCTAGATTTGGATTTGATTTCCATTTTCCCACCCCTCATTTGTGATACTGCTCTGGGACTTCCCGAAGGTGCTGTATCACCGAGGACTACGTCTGTCAATGAGCGATAGAGAAAAATGGATTTTTGTAAAATCTTACCGTAAAATCCTTTTCTCTTAGCTCATTGACAGACGTAGTACCCGCCCCTCTGTTTTTGAGTTGGGTTGGGTTAAATTCTCTAAGCACTGCTTTTGTGACATAACTGATTTGCTGTGGCGGAGAGAGAGAGGATATACCCTCGGGGACTGCCCCTGGGGTGTGGCCAGAGCATTTTTCATTTCCTGTCTAGTCCTACTCCTGTGGAGGCAACATAACCCGAAGGTGCTGTATCACCGAGGACTACGTCTGTCAATGAGCTAAGAGAAAAGGATTTTACGGTAAGATTTTACAAAAATCCATTTTTAACGGACAATTGCGCGGTCGTGCGACACTGTACCTAAACGAATTTGATGTCCTTTTTTTTCCCACAAACAGAGCTTTATTTTGGTGGTATTTGATCACCTGTGCGATTTTTTGATCATGCGCTGTAAACAAAAAAAGAGCGTCAATTTTGCAAAAATAACAATATTTTTCACATTTTTTTATATGAAATTCCCCCAAAAAAATGTAAAAATCAAAATTTTTTTAACATTTTGAGCCAATTTGTTTTATGCTACATATGTTTGGTAAATAAAAAAATCGCAAAAAGCGTATTTTGATTGGTTTGCGCAAAAGTTATCGCGTTTACTAACAAAGGGAAAGATTTTTGTCATTTTTGTCGTTTTTTTTTTAACGAGTAATGGCGGCGATCTGCGATTTTTGCGGTACTGCAACATTGCGGCGGACAGATCGGACCCTTGACTGACATTTTTGACACTTTTGGGGTTACCAGTGACATTACTGCAGTAATCAGTGCTATACATATGCACTGTTACTGTAAAAATTACACTGGCAGTGAAAGGGTTAACTGTATTGGAGAGGGAGGGGTTAAGTGTGTCCTAGGGGCGTGTTTCTAACTGTGATTGGACATGGCTACTGGTGTAAGAACAGAGATCAACGGTCCTACATAGTAGAACCATGTGATCTCCATTCTTACACAGGGAAGAATGAAAGGCGGCTTTGTTGACTTTAGCCACCTGCCTTTCTTCCGGTGTCACGGATGATCGCGAGTGCCCAGCGGACATCGGGTCCGCCGGGCACACACGCGGGGGGGGGCCCATGACCGCGTGGGAGCGGAAGCGCGCCTCCGGCGGCACGCGCTCGCTCGCTCCCTAGAAGCCTCACAGGCTAGCGACGTAGACCTACATCGCTTTGCCTGTGAGGGACTGACCGCCGCAGTAAATAGTCGTGCGGCCAACAGCAAGTGGTTAAAAATGCTTTACACTGTACACTGAGCTGAACATACACCACTCCGTGTACAGTCCTGGCATCTGCCAGGTGCTGCGACTAAAACCGGCTATAGACGGTGCGTTTTTCTTTCTTGCAACCACTGACTGTTGATGGGGGAATCCCTCCCATGGAGCCATTGTTTTCTGGCGGGGGAAGCCCGTGATTTTTGCTAGCAGCTATAACAGCCGCTAGTAATTATTGGATGTAAAATCTTATAGGCTGGTTGTACCCAAGTTGATTGATCAATCAACTTGGGTACATTCAGTCTGCCCATATGTGGTTCGAATCTCGGCCGCTTCCTGCTATACCAGCCAAGATTTGAACCGTCTATGGCTAGTTTAACTCATATGCACACGCACAAGAGTTGCATCATTCTGGCCAGTCAAGATGGCCAAAGATCTTTTGGTGCTGGCAAGGGAGCTTTCCAAGGTCACAATGCTAGAGTGGAGGGGAGTATAGTTATGTTTTCAGCAATAAGTGTTGGTTCTTAGTTAAGTGCAACATACACCAAACATTATTAATGTTATACTTTAGGAAAGATGCACATGCACTTAAATTGCTACATATTCTGTAACTCAAGATTGGCTACAACCTGATCAAAATGGACACAATAATATACAAATGCTAAACCTGGATGATTTTGCAGAACAAAATAATTCAAAGACATATGTGTTTTATAATTGTGTAGGATGGCAATAAGAACAAAGTGCACAGTGCAAAAGGCCCCTGGTAATAATTGCAGTACATAAAGTAGTAAACACACAATACAGAAAGAGCCATTACAAAATACAAATTACCTAACAGCAAGAACCTTGCATACTGAAATAATGAATCCATGGGTCAACAGGAGCCCAGACTTTCTCAGTAGTTTATTTTTATTATAAATAAAGATGAAAAGCAAAGTTCTACTTTAGATAAAGGCCACTGGTAAAAATATGTTCCAAAGCCTAGAAAAAGAATGATAAATAACACAGAGCATTTTTTTTTTTTTAACTTCATACCCACCTGCTAGGACTGTCTGTATTCAAGGGTTATTATTTAGGTACACAGAATAAACACTTCTTATGTACTCTTTTTCATATAATTGATGTGTTGTAAGTATGATATCTTTACAAAAATGACTTACAATGCTGCAGAAAAAAATAATTCTATATTCTGTTTTTTTTTTTTTTTTATGTTCACAGCTTTTCAGGTTATTTTTTTTTTTTGTTTTTGTTAGTTCTAGCAGTAAATCAATGAGCCTTCAACAGATTTTCAAAGATTAACCATCACTTAACTGTTTAATTAGAAAAAAAAAAATTGCTAGAAGGAAAGCTCTTCATTGCTAAGGAGACATACTATCTATTAAATTAATAAGGTTTTACCTGCCTGGTAGAAAACTGCTTTCGATTATACCAGCCGTTCTCAACCGAGGATCCTGATCCCCAGCCAAACTGTACATGGGCACTAGGAGGGAGCTCAGTCAGACTCAGCAACGTGAAAGTAAAGGGAGGGGGAGTGTGCTGTCTGCCTCCCCTACAGTGCAGTACCCGGCTGTGTTAAGGAAGGTACTGTGCTAGAACTTTTGAAAGGGCTTTATACGTGTGTGTGTGTGTACATGTGTGTGTCTGTATGTGTGTGTGTATGTGTCTGTACGGTATGTACAGTATCTCACAAAAGTGAGTACACCCCTCACATTTTTGTAAATATTTTATTATATCTTTTAATGTGACAACACTCATGAAATAACACTTTGCTACAATGTAAAGTAGTGAGTGTACAGCTTGTATAACAGTGTAAATTTGCTGTCCCCTCAAAATAACTCAACAAAAGTTAGTACACCCCTAAGTGAAAATGTCTTAATCTGGCCCAAATAGCCATTTTCCCTCCCAGATGTCATGTGATTTGTTAGCAGTGGTGTATTTTGGTTTTGTACTGCCCTAGGCAAGACTAAAATTGGGCGCCCCCCCTCCCCCTCCTTTTTAAATTTGCCCACCCCTTCCTGTGTGATGCACCTACCTCCTGCCTGTCCTCATCTTTTGGGCCCTCGGTCAGCCTGTTGATGTCCCAGCTGGGAGCAGAGAGGAGGTTTGTGAAGGAGTGCAGGTTCTGGGAGGCACCAGGGATGCTGCACTCGCTGCTGCTTAGGACAGGGTGGCGCCGTGGCAGTTAAGGTCTTCTCCCTCGCAGGCTCTCAGTTCTAGCCAGCTTCCAGGGTCGGCCGGCTGCCTGCTTGCTGTGTGAAGACGTCGCAGCTCAGCAGCAGCAGCTGCTGTCGGCGGTGGATTGGTGAATTTTGCTTTATTGCCTTGCACCCCACTGTCACTGGACCAGCAGGACTCTTTGGGCCCCACAAGCACTAGGTGTGGAGGAGGAGGAAGTTAAAACCTCCTCCACTTTGAATCATGGCCAGGGCCAGGGTGTCACGGCCGTGACGTCACTGGTTGCTAGATGCCAGCCTGCTCTAGCAAATAGTGGCCAATAGACTCTCAGGTGGAGGTGGGGGCCGCTATTTTGCTGCCCCCCTGCAAAGTGCCGCCCTAGGCCTGGGCCTAGTTGGCCTAGGCCAAAATACAGCACTGCTTGTTAGTGTTACAAGGTCTCAGATGTAAATAGGGAGCAGGTGTGTTAAATTTGGTGTTATCGCTCTCCCTCTCTCATACTGGTCACTGGAAGTTCAATATTGCACCTCATGGCAAAGAACTCTCTGAGGATCTAAAAAAAAGAATTGTTGCTCTACATAAAGATGGCCTTGGCTATAAGAAGATTACCAAAACCCTGAAACTGAGCAGCAGCATGGTGGCCAAGACCATACAGCTGCTTAACAGGACAGGTTCCACTCAGCACAGGCCTCGCCATGGTCGACCAAAGTTGAGTGCACGTGCTCAGCGTCATATTCAAAGGTGGTCTTTGAGAAACAGACGTATGAGTCCTGCCAGCATTGCTGCAGTGGTTGAGGGGGTGGGGGGGTCAGCCTGTCAGTGCTCAGACCATAAGCCGCACACTGCATCAAATTGGTCCACATGGCTGTCGTCCCAGAAGGAAGCCTCTTCTAAAAATGATGTACAAGAAAGCCCGCAAACAGTTTGCTGAAGACAAACAGACTAAGGACATGGATTACTGTAACCATGTCCTGTGGTCTGATGAGACCAAGATAAACTTATTTTGTTCAGATGGTGTCAAGCGTGCGTGGCAGCAACCAGATGAAGAATACGAAGACGAGTGTGTCTTACCTACAGACAAGCATGGTGATGGGAGTGTCATTGTCCGGGGCAGCATGAGTACTACCCGCACTGGGGAGCTACAGTTCATTGAGGGAACCATGAATGCCAACATGTACTGTGACATACTGAAGCAGAACATGATCCCCTCCCTTTGGAGACTGGGCTGCAGGGCAGTATTCCAACATAACAAGCCCAAACACACCTCCAAGATGACTGCTGCCTTGCTAAAGAAGCTGAGGGTAAAGGTGATGGACTGGCCAAGCATGTGTTCAGACCAAAACCCTATTGAGCATCTATGGGGCATCCTCAAATGGAAGGTGGAGGAGCGCGAGGTCTCTTAACATCCATGATGTTGTCATGGAGGAGGGGAAGAGGACTCCAGTGGCAACCTGTGAAACTCTGGTGAACTCCATAAGTGAAAAAGAGAGAGTTTGGGGTAGGCGCTCCTCTCCAATGTTGATGTTTAATCCTTCATGTACATGAGTATACACCTCTATGATGTGTGGTATCAATAAATAAATCATGTGTGATGATGAATAGGTGATATAGGTGCAATAGCATAAAACTATAAATACATTCGTATAAACTGATATCAAAAAGTGCCGTGCATAATTATAAAATAAATACTGATAATAAACCAGTGTGTGACTTGGTGTTTCTCTGCTGCCACTAGAGGGAGTGTGTGCAGCTCGAAAGAAGTGCTGTGATAAATAATTTAGATAATTATATATCTATAAGTGCTTATAAAGTGCAGTGCCAATGTGCAAAATGTGCAAAATGTGCAAAATGTGATAATAACGGGAATACTAAAAAGTCCAAAAATGATTCCAATATTTCAAAGTCTATATAATGTTCCAATATTTTCCAGTATATGAAAGCAGGGTTACTGAGTGACCAAATGAACATAAAAGTGCTATGTGACTTGTGCCTTCCTCCTCGTTGGTGCTCTGGTGGGTACACACACACGTGCTCTCTAGAGATGTCCCGAACTATTCGCCGGCGAACATTGCTTGTTCGTGTTCGCCGTGGCGGGCGAACATATGCGATGTTCGGTCCGCCCCCTATACGTCATCATTGAGCACACTTTAACCCTGTACCTCACAGTCAGAAGACACATTCCAGCCAATCCGCATACCCTTCCTCCCAGACCCTCCCACCTCCTATAAAAAAGCAAGGACAGCATTAATCTTACATTCATTCTGAAGCTGCAGTGTTAGTTAGAGCAGGGAGAGTGCTACTGAATTAATAGCTAGGCCACGGTTCTGTGACCACTCCAGTCCTCAAAGACCCATCTGCTGTAAGGACAGCGTCCTGACAGCACCCAAAAAAGCCCTTTTTAGGGCTGGTACATTAGTCTGCTTTTTTTTCTATGTATATGTATATATATATATATATATATATATATATATATATATATATTGCAATTGCCTGCCTGTGTGTGAGAGGCCACAGGCCCACAGACTGTACTGTGTGCACACCGCTCATATAGGGTGGCACAGTACCTTGCACGCATAGTATCACTAATACTTAAGCTGCAGTGTTAGTTAGAGCAGGGAGAGTGCTGCTGCTGCTGAATTAATAGCTAGGCCAGTGTTCTGTGTCCACTCCAGTCCTCAAAGACACATCTGCTGTAAGGACAGTATCCTGACAGCACCCCAAAAAGCCCTTTTTAGGGCTGGTACATCAGTCTGCTTTTTTATATATATATATATATATATATATATATATATATATATATATATATATATATATATATATTGCAGTTGCCTGCCCGTGTGTGAGAAGCCACAGGCCCACAGACTGTTCTGTGTGCACACCACTCATATAGGGTGGCACAGCACATTGCACGATGCACGCGCAGTGCCCCAAATTGGAAGTAAGAGGACCGACCAACCATCTTTTTCCATCTCCGGTTACTAAAATCTATTCCATACACCGGCCCCTAATAGGGGACGTAACAGGGATTAAACTGATAAGAATAGTACTACTTAACACACCGCTCATATAGGGTGGCACAGTACATTGCACGGCGCACGCGCAGTGCCCCAAATTGGAAGTAAGAGGACCGACCAACCATCTTTTTCCATCTCCTGGTTCCTAAAATCTATTCCATACACCGGCCCCTGATAGGGGATGTAACAGGGTTTGAACTGATAAGAATAGTACTACTTAACACACCACTCATATAGGGTGGCACAGTACATTGCACGGTGCACGGGCAGTGCCCCAAATTGGAAGTAAGAGGACCGACCAACCATCTTTTTCCATCTCCCGGTTCCTAAAATCTATTCCATACACCGGCCCCTGATAGGGGACAAAACAGAGATTAAACTGGTAAGAACAGATTTTTTTTAATTTAAAAAAAAAGAGGACAGCCTCTGCGGAGCTGGGTATTTTTTGGCCACGTTACTGAACGCTCATGCACAATGGCTGTAGGCTCATGCGTCCTTTTGCGGAGGTGACAAACCTGGTCAGTCAAGCCCAAGGCAACATCATCGACCTCATCCCATATGCGTTTTTTGGGAGCGTGCCCTGCGAAGAGTGCTGGATCAGGATGTAGATGAGCATGAAGAGGAAGAGTTGTGGTCACCATCACCACCAGAAGCAGCCTTGTCGTCGTTGATTGCTAGACCTGCAACATCGCAGAGAGAGGAGTCTGAAGAAGAGGAGTCAGAGGAGGAAGGTGGCTTTGAGGAGGTGGAAGACCAACCACAGCAGGCGTCCCAGGGGGCTTGTGGTCACCTTTCTGGGGCCCTTGGTGTTGTACGTGGCTGGGTGGAGGAAGAGACCTTCAATGACGTCAGTGAGGATAAGGAACGGGACATGGCTAGCTTGGTATCCAACCTTGTGCAAATGGGGAGTTTGCGGTTGTGCAAATGGACTGTTTGCGATTGTTTGCGGTGCGTTAAACAGGGAGTTTGGTCTGTCAGAGTTTGGTCTGTCACTGTGAAGCGGGCGTAACCCTTACACTACCTGATCGATACAACATCATACCTGATCGTATACACACACTGGATGTTTTAAAGCACGTTATTCCAAACTATTTAGGAATGTTAGGTGATTTATGCCCTTTATGGATTAAAACCCGACTCTGCACCAACTACGTAATTTTCCATGGGAGTTTTGCCATGGATCCCCCTCTGGCATGCCCCAGTCCAGGTGTTAGTCCCCTTGAAACAACTTTTCCATCACTATTGTGGCCAGAAAGAGTCCCTGTGGGTTTTAAAATTCACCTGCCTATTGAACTCTATGGCGGTTCGCCCGGTTCACCCGTTCGTGAACATTTGCGGAAATTCGCGTTCGCCATTGGCGAACTGAATATTTTATATTCACGACATCTCTAGTGCTCTCCCCCTTATGTGAATGCACTCACCAGAGCTCCTCACCCCAACAGGGGTATAAAGCCTTGTATGTATCCGGTATTCAGATCTCCTCTCCTTATCCTGGGTGTTATGCTTATTTGGGTCCCACCATGAAAAGATAAGAAAGCTCCCTTGGTGTAGTATATCAAGTTTTTTTATTTCTAAATAAAATATCCACTTACAGTCTGGGTCCCAACTGTTTTGCGCTTGCAATAATATACTGTGATCACTGGCTTACAAGCACCCTCTGGGTCTTGACATGAATCTCTCAGATATCCATCAATTCATTGATCGTAGATACAGCCAATGGAAACTGAATCTCCCCTGGGAAGCATAACACTCCTGACAAAATGCATAATGATAGTGTCCATACCTTTGCAGTAGGGTGCAGTGCTGTAAAGTGTGTGCTACTGCTGTGTGTGCTAAAAAATAAAAAGCAAAAAAATAAAAAGGGGGATTTAATAGGAGTAAATATGTGTGGATGTGTGTATATATGGGTTAAAAAAAAAGAAGCGTATATGTATATATATATATATATATATATATATATATATATATATATGAAATACCGTATTCTATTTCCTTTTATAAAATGTTTATATTGTTTATATATTAACCACTTCCATACTGGGCCATAGTAAAATGACGCTGGCAGGAAGGGCTCCTCTCTCCGGGCGATCAGGGATGAGGCTTGTCCCTCAGACTGAGCCCATCCCCGATCAAGGTAAACAGCCAATGAAATTGGCTGTTTACCATGTGATCGACTGTGTCCAATCACAGCCGATCACATGAGCAGCTCCAGCGCGAGCCGCTTGTTCTCTCCACAATGTGCACCCCCGGGGGCGCGCAGCGCGGCGATCGAGGACGAGGCTCATCCCTCGGACAGAGCCCATCCCCGATCTAGGTAAAGAGCCAATGAAATTGGCTTTTTACCACGTGACTGTCTGTCAATCACAGCCGGTCACAGAATGTCAACAGAGAACACGGTAACTAGCTGTCACTGTGTTCTCCTCCTCACACACTGATCCTGTGTGAGGAGGAGATTGTGGTAACAGCTAGTTACTGATTACAGTGCACTCCAAAACACACTGATTGCCCCCCCCCCAATAAAGAGGACCTGTCACTAGCCAATCAAAGTATCTGTCACCAGCCCATCAGAGTACCCGAGTACCTGTCACCAGCCCATCAGGTACTTTGATGACAGGTACTTGGGTACTCTGATGGGCTGGTGACAGGTACTCAGGTACTCTGATGGGCTAGTGACAGGTATTCGGGTACTCTGATGACAGGTACTCGGGTACTCTGATGACAGGCACTCTGGTACCTGTCATCAGAGTACCCGAGTACCTGTCATCAGAGTACCCAAATACCTGTCACCAGCCCATCAGAGTACCCGAGTACATGTTACCAGCCCATCAGAGTACCCGAGTACCTGTCATCAAAGTACCTGATGGGCTGGTGACAGGTACTCGGGTACTCTGATGGGCTGGTGACAGGTATTCGGGTACTCTGATGACAGGTACTTGGGTACCAAGAATTGTGGGAAAAAATTACAACTTCAAAAAACTCATCATGCCTCTTACTAAATACCCTGGAATGTCTACTTTCCCAAAATTGGTAATTTGGGGGGTATTTGTACTGTCCTGAAATTTCAGGGCCTCAAGAAATGAGATAGGCCATCGGTACATCAGGTGTGATCAATTTTCAATGATTGGCACCATAGCTTGTAGACTCTATAACTTTCACACAGACTAAATAACAACCACTAATTTGGGTTATTTTTACCAAAGATATGTAGAAGTATAAATTTTGGCTCAAATTTATGAAAAAAAAATACTTATTTGCAAAATTTTATAATTGAAACTAAAACAAAATGTGTTTTTTTCAAAATTTTAGCTCTTTTTTCACTTATATCGCAAAAAAATAAAAAACCCAGTGGTGATTAAATACTACCAAAAGAAAGCTCTATTTGAGTGAAAAAAAATAATAAAAAATGTGATTGGGTACAGCGTTGTATGACTGAGTAATTATCATTCAAAATGTGAGAGCGCTGAAAGCTGAAAATTGGTCTGGGCAGGAAGGGGGTGTAACTGCTCTGTATGGAAGTGGTTGAAGGGACGGTGTATATAAAATGTTGGGATAGAGTGGGGCTGATTATGTGTGTGTGTGTGTGTGTGTATATATATATATATATATATATATATACAGGGCTCAAAAATTCAAGTCCTGAGCTACTAGCCAAGCTTTAAGGGTTACTCGCCACCAGTTGCAGCACCCAACCCCTACCCTGCCCTGCCCCTAATCCCGCATCTAAACACGCCCTCATAAATTATCTCATAAAATTACAGTTATAGGTTTTTTCATTTATGCAGAAGTTACAAAAATAAATATTAATCACAACTTTATAAGTGCTGCCCCATCAGTGCCCATCAATGCAGCCTATCAGTGCCCATCATTGCAGCATCATCAGGGAAGCTTATCAGTGCCGCCTCATCAGTGCACATCAGTGCAGCCTCACCAGTGCCCATCAGTGCAGCCTCATCAGTGAAGTCTGATCAGTGCCCAGTAATGCAGCCCCACCAGTGCCCATCAATGCAACCTCATCTGTGCCTAATAATGCAGCCTCCTCTTTGCCCATCAATGCAGCTTCCCCTGTGCCCATTAATGCAGCCTCACCTGTGCCCATTAAGCAGCCTCATCTGTGCCCATCAGTGCAACCTCACCTGTGCTTATCAATGCAGCCTGATTAGTGCCCATCAATTCAGCCTCATCAGTGAAGCCTGATCAGTGCACAGTAATGAAGCCCCACCAGTGCCCATCAATGCAACCTCACCTGTGCCCATCAATGCAACCTCACCTGTGCCCATTAATGCCTATCAATGCAGCCTCATCTGTGCCCAATAATGCAGCCTCCCCTTTGCCCAATAATGCAGCCTCACCTGTGCCCATCAGTGCAACCTCACCTGTGCTTATCAATGCAGCCTGATTAGTGCCCATCAATTCAGCCTCATCAGTGAAGCCTGATCAGTGCACAGTAATGAAGCCCCACCAGTGCCCATCAATGCAACCTCACCTGTGCCCATCAATGCAACCTCACCTGTGCCCATTAATGCCTATCAATGCAGCCTCATCTGTGCCCAATAATGCAGCCTCCCCTTTGCCAATAATGCAGCCTCACCTGTGCCCATTAATGCAGCCTCACCTGTGCCCATTAAGCAGCCTCACCTGTATTCATTAAGCAACCTCACCTCTGCTCATCAATGCAGCCTCATCAGTGTCCATCAATGCAGCCTGATCAGTGCCCATCAATGCTGCCTCACCTGTGCCCATTAATGAAGCCTCACCTGTGCCCATAAATGCAACCTCACATGTGCCCATTAATGCAGCCTCATCTGTGCCCATTAATGCAGCCTAATGTGTGCCCCTCAATGCAGCGTCACCTGTGCCCATCAATGCAGTCTCATCTCTGCTTTCAATGCAGTCTCACCTGTGCCCGTTAATGCAACCTGACCAGTGCAGGGGAAGAGAGAGGAGAGGAAGTGGAAAGCCGGCTGGATAATCACAGAGCAGGAATTGCACCACTGTAACAGCTTTCATTTGAATTGCTGGGTGCTCGCCATCATCACACACAGTCCCGTCTCTTGGATCAGCTCCTATGATAGACGTCACACACAGAGGCGGCTCTAGGCTTTGTGAGGCCTTAGGCAGAATTTAGACATGAGGCCCCACTCACGCCCTTCGCAGAGGTTAAGGAAGAACCCCAAGGCCGAGCATCTTATTACTGCTGCTTGTGTGGGTGGGATGTGTACTGTGGAAACCACATGGGATGAATAGGAGAGGGATGGGACTGGGAACCATGGGGTAGGAGAGAAAGAGGAGGGGGTAAAAAAGGGGGGGAGTGGGTAAATGATGAGGGATGGGTAGAGGAGAACTGGAGTGAAACTGAGGGATCCTGGTCTGTATAGTAATAGAAATAAAGAAGGATTTGTGCTTGCATGAGGGGGAAAGACAGACAGACAGACAGGGGGACAGACTGGGGGACAGATGGACAGACTGGGGGACAGATGGACAGACTGGGGGACAGATGGACAGACTGGCTGGGGGACAGATGGACAGACTGACAGGGGGACAGATGGACAGACTGACAGGGGGACAGGTGGACAGACAGGGGGACAGATGGGCAGACTGGGGGACAGATGGGCAGACTGGGGGGCAGACTGGGGGGCAGACAGGGGGACAGATGGACAGACAGGGGGACAGATGGACAGACTGGGGGACAGATGGACAGACTGGGGGA